>NC_136521.1:66484690-66542190 GCF_053919585.1 Euprymna scolopes | reverse complement strand
AGTAAGAGCACTAGGAACAATACCGGAAATCAGAGGGATGGCTGATAAGATACAATAGAGAACAGTAATGAAAACGGCTGAAATATTAAGGAAAAACCTTGAATGTGAAGACTAACTCACATTAGCTACAGCTGTTGTATTGTTGGTATCATAAAAGGATAACGTTGTATGATCGTCTAAATGTTGCTGTCTATTTGTGATATATTCATATCTAATTGTTCATATGCAGTTGTGTGTGTGAGTGTGTGTGTGTGTGTGTGTGTGTGTGTGTGTGTGTGTGTGTGTGTGTGTGTGGTGCATGTATTTTGGACATACCTTAACTTCATACGTCGTTGATTTTGTCCACCTAGAATTCATCTTGTTCTTGGAGGGGTTGATTGGGAACCTGTTTTGGACGAATATTCATTCACTCCAAGACGATGATTGGTTTTATATAGTTGATATTCAAAACTGGCTTCGAAACTTAATAGGTGATGCCCTTTTTTATCGGGTGCATATTGGAGACAACGGGAGTTCATATCATAGACATGTATAACGGGAACTCAGAACAGGGGGATGATAATGACATTTATAACAGAAGGAAACATTTATATTCTTAGTACATCATGACGACTGTGATGATAATTCTTTTATCGAGCTGGGACATTTATACAGTTCTTGTTAGCACAGAGAGGGGGGCACATTATTTGAGGGGGGGGGGAGTTATACAAAGTTCATTAAAGATTAATTATTAAAGACAAAACACACCTTTCAATGGGTGGAATGACGACGCGAAGACAACCAGTTACAAAATATTAGCCCTAACCCGACATTTATAACAGAAGGAAACATTTATATTCTTAGTACATCATGACGACTTAACTTCATGCGTCGTTGATCTTGTCCACCTAGAATTCGTCTTGTTCTTGGAGGAGAGACTGGAACCCTGTTTTGGACGAATATTCATTCACTCCAAGACGATGATTGGTTTTATATAGTTTTTATTCACCTTCCAGATGTCGATCGCAGAAGAATTGAAAGTGAATGTCTTTGCTTGCATGGTTAATTCAAGGCCTTATTTTCACACACGTTATCGTCTCCCCCCAGTGAAGGGGAGGGGAACACCTGTTAAGCCGTCCGCTGTTCTTTACGTCCAAAACCCAACTCACTGACTCCAGTTAACCTGATCACGTGACTCACACGCAGATCCGATCAGCTGACCCTCACTTCCGGTAAAACGTATCTACAATATGATTTACCATATTTCTTTCTTATGTTCGACCTATTTCCTAACACAGGCACAAACTGGACACACAGAAACGGCTACAAAGGAACATGACAGGGAATCATGAAAACTGAAACGGTATAATTGTAAAGTACTTCCCATCCTGCACCTCTGCCTTCTGCCCTCTTTGTGTGTGTGTGTGTGTGTGTGTGTGTGTGTGTGTGTGTGTGTGTGTGTATGTGTGTGTGTGACCATAAACTGGCACCACACCAAATAAGTGAGGATAGAGGACTAAGGAGAGAAAGCATTAGCCAGACCTCCGCTGGATGAGTGCAAACACGACTGGGACCTTGGGGAGGCTTATTGTCACCTAAATTCCCATAAAGATCAATAGTCGCTGCCAACTATGAATCAATAGTAAGCAGCTGTTGCGATAACGCAAATTCATCTGCAAAGGTTATCGAACGTGGTGGAGAGTACTAGAAATCTGGGGAAACTTGTCGTCAGTCAAAGTCAAAACCAAAAAAAACAAAAAAACAACACAATAATAACTATAAACGAATGGGTGAGATTGGAATCAGAGGGATGACTGAGAAGATTCAACGGATAACAATTATGAAAACAGCTGAAATGTTAAAGAAAAACTTTGGTAGTGGAGGCTAATACACATGAGCTAGAGGTGCTAACCGGACATACAGAAACTGTTACAGAAGTAAAACGCAAAGAAACACCAAATGCAACCAAGAAAACTGAAACTGTATAATAAGTTAAGAACATCCCCACAAAAAAAAAGAAGTCAGCATCAATTAGCACCACACTAAATAGTCACGGAGGGCCAAGGATGGAAAGATCACGGAGAGAAAGCACTGCCCAGACCTCCACCAGATAAGTATGAAGACGACTATTGCCAGTGAGAATTAATTTGTAAAGGTTATCAAAAGATGTGGAGAGTATTGCAAATGTGTGATGATGGTGTGTGAGAAATCCTAGTGAGTACAAACAAACAATAATTCTTTTTTCTTTTTTTTTTTACTGGAATCCTTTGAGATGAGTAATTTGTATATTTATTTATTTGTATATTTATTTATTTGTATATTTATTTATTTGTATATTTATTTATTTGTATTATTTATTTTTTGTGTATTTATTTATTTGTATATTTCTTTATTTGTATATTTATTTATTTGTATATTTATTTATTTGTATATTTATTTATTTGTATATTTATTTATTTGTATATTTATTTTTTGTGTATTTATTTATTTGTATATTTCTTTATTTGTATATTTATTTATTTGTTTATTTATTTATTTGTATATTTATTTATTTGTTTATTTTTTTATTTGTATCATTTATTTATTTGTTTATTTTTTTATTTGTATCATTTATTTATTTGTGTATTCATTTATTTGTATCATTTATTTATTTGTATATTTATTTATTGTTTATTTTTTTATTTGTATCATTTATTTATTTGTATATTTATTTATTTGTTTATTTTTTTATTTGTATCATTTATTTATTTGTGTATTCATTTATTTGTATCATTTATTTATTTGTTTATTTATTTATTTGTACATTTATTTATTTGTATATTTATGTATTTGTATATTTATTTATTTGTTTATTTATTTATTTGTATATTTATTTATTTGTATATTTATTTATTTGTTTATTTATTTATTTGTTTATTTATTTATTTATTGTTTATTTATTTATTTGTATATTTATTTATTTGTATATTTATTTATTTGTATATTTATTTATTTGCTTATTTATTTATTTGTTTATTTATTTATTAATTTATTTGTTTATTTATTTATTTATTTGTTTATTTGTTTATTTATTTATTTGCTTATTAATTTATTTATTTGTTTATTTATTTATTTATTTGTTTATTTATTTATTTGTATATTTATTTATTTGTTTATTTATTTATTTGTATATTTATTTATTTGTTGTTTTGTTTACTTATTTATTTATTTGCTTATTTATTTGTTTATTTATTTATTGGTTTATTTATTTATTTGTTTATTTATTTGTTTATTTATTTTTTTGTCTAGTTCTTTATTTGTATATTTATTTATTTGCATATTTATTTATTTGTTTATTTATTTATTTGTATATTTATTTATTTTTATTATTTATTTATTTGTATATTTATTTATCTCTATATTTATTTGTTTATTTATTCATTTGCATATTCATTTATTTGTTTATTTATTTATTTGTATATTTATTCATTTGTATATTTATTTGTTTATTTATTTATTTGCATATTTATTTATTTGCATATTTATTTATTTGTATATTTATTTATTTGTTTATTTATTTATTTGTATATTTATATATTTGTTTATTTATTTACTTGTTTATTTATTTATTTATTTGTATATTTATTTATTTGTATATTTATTTATTTGTATATTTATTTATTTGTATATTTATTTATTTGTATTATTTATTTATTTGTATATTTATTTGTTTGTTCATTTATTTATTTGTTTATTTATTTATTTGTTTATTTATTTGTTTATTGTTTTTATTTTATATTCATTTGTTTGTTTGTTTATTTATTTATTTGTTTATTTATTTATTTGTTTATTTATTTGTTTGTTTATTTATGTGTATATTTATTTGTTTGTTAATTTATTTATGTGTATATTTATTTATTTGTTTATTTATTCATTTGTTTATTGATTTATTTGTTTATTTATTTATTTATTTGTTTATTTATTTATTTGTTTATTTATTTGTATATTTATTTGTTTATTCATTTATTTATTTGTCGATTTATTTTTGTTTATTTATTTGTTTATTTATTTGTTTATTTATTTATTTTTTCATCTATTTGTTTATTTATGTTTTCATTTATTTATTCGTTTATTTATTTGTTTATTTGATTATTTGTTTATTTATTTTGTTATTTATATATTTATTTATTTGTTTATGTGTTTATTTATTTGTTTATTTATTTGTATATTTATTTATTTGTTTATTTATAATTTTTTGTTTAATTATTCATCTGTTTATTTATTTATTTATTTGTTTATTTATTTGTTTATTTATTTATTTATTTGTTTATTTGTATATTTATTTATTTGTTTATTTATTTATTTGTATATTTATTTATTTATTTATTTGTGTATTTATTCATTTGTTTATTTATTTATTTATTTGTTTATTCATTTATTTGTTTATTTATTTATTTATTTATTTGTATATTTATTTATTTGTTTATTTATTTATTTGTTCATTTATTTATTTGTTTATTTATTTGTTTATTTATTTATTTGTTTATTTATTTGTTTATATATTTATTTGTTTATTTATTTATTTGTATATTTATGTATTTGTTTGTTTGTTTATTTATTTGTTTATTTATTTATTTGTTTGTATATTTATTTATTTGTATATTTATTTATTTATTTGTTATCCTCATCTCCATAGTTGTTGTTTGACAACGTTTCGGCCAACCTGCACTCTGGCCTTCTTCAAGTGATAACCTGCGACAAGATAGGAATGTCTTATAACTTTATCCCCAATAATTTCTGCCTTCCATAGTTGCCAACTTTTGGCCAACTAATCCTCTGGTCTGCTTGGGTAGGATTGAAACCGCTATCTTTAGACAATGCTCACCTGAAACTGGAGAAACTCAACACACCTCTATTCACTGCACCAGAGAATTAGTTGACCGAAATCGTGGCAAGACAACAACAACTATGGAAGGCAGTAATTACTGAGGATACAGTTAAGAGACTCAGCATTCCTATCCTGGTCACGGTTAATAACCTGAAGAAGGCCAGAGGATGAGTTGGCTGAAACTTGGTAAAACAACAATTATGAATAAAATTATAAATAAATAAAAAACAATTTTTACTGTTATTGCTATTCCTCTTCTTCTTCTTCTTAATTTATTATTATTATTATTGTAAACATGAAACAAGAACAAGAAAATCTTAGAAAATAAATAATAATAATAATAATAATAATAATAATAATAATAATAATAATAATAATAATAATCCCAGCTGACCACAGGGTGAGTATGAAAGAAAAGGAGAAACGAAGCAAATACACAGAACTAGCCAGAGAGTTAAAAGGGATTTGGATGATGAAGAAAATCAAAATAGTACCGATAATAGTAGGAGCACTAGGAACAATTCCGAAAAACCTGGAAAAAAGAATGGCAGAAACTGGAATCAGAGGAATGGCTGCAAAAATACAACGCCTAACGATAAGGAAAACGGCTGAAAACCCTTGAATGCGGAGAACAACACAAGACAATATAACGAATAAGCGTTACAGGAAATGAAGAACACCGAAGCTGCAGATCTACATGCTCTATACCCCCATTATGCATCCCCTCCATTGTTTCACCACCGATCCCCCCAATAATCAAATGATACCAAAGAGCTGAGAAGGGTCAAGGAGGATGGAAAGACCGAGGAGGGAGCACTAACAACACCTCCGCGGGACAAGTGTGAAGAGAACTGGGATCTTGGGGAGGCTTAGTGCCACTCAAATTCCAATATAAACCAATGGCCACTGCCAACGAGAAATCAATGGTAAGCGGCTGTTGCGATGATGCAAATTTATTTGCAAATGCTATCGAAGGAGGAAGAGAGAGCTGGACGTCTGGGGAGACTTGTTGCCATTCAGCTTCCAGAGAGCACCACAGGTCTCCAATCAGATCGTTTGCTGACTTGTGTGAAATCTCCATGTGAGCCAATAATAATAATAATAATACCCCCCCCCCCAAAAAAAAGATCGAGACAAAATAACCAACTAGGGTCCAGGAGGAAGGAAAGACCGATGAACTGACAAGCCCTCAGCCGAATAAGTGCGAAGAGAACTGGGACCTTGGGGAGGCTTATTGCCACTCAAATCCCAGCAAAGACCAATAGCTGCTGCCAATGAGAAATCAATGGCATGCAGCTGTTGTGATAATGCAAATGTATTTGCAAATGTTATCGAAAGAGGTGGAGAGTACTGGAAACCTGGGGAGACTTGTTGTCACTCAGCTTCCAGTGAACACCACAGGCTGTTTTCAGGGAAAGATCTCTGAAGACCTGTGTGAAAGCTCCTTGTGAGCCAATAGATATATGAGCCACATGCTCGGGTGAGAGGAGCTACTGCAAAGCCAATTCACGAAACGTTACATGGAACCAAGAACATTGAAGCTGTATCTCTATAAGTTCCCGATCCCCATTTCTATTACTTAATCACCCCCCCCCCCGACAAGAATGATTCCAAATAGTCGAGAAGAATAAAGGAGGATGGAAAGACTGAGGAGGGAGTGCTGACCAGACTTCCGCTGGACAGATGCCAAGAGAACTGGTACCTTGGAAGGGGGGGGGGTTATTGCCACTCAAACTCCAGTGGAGACCAATGGCCACTGCTAACGAGAAATCAATGGTAAGCGGCTGTAGCGATAAAGCAAATTAATTTGCAAATGGTATCGAAAGAAGTGGAGACTACTGGAAATCTGGGGAGACTTGTTGTCACTCAGCTTCCAGAGAACACCACAGTGTAATCCTTTATAACGTGTGTGAAAGCCCCCTGTGAGCCAATAATAATAATAATAATAATGATGATGATGATGATGATGAAGAAGAAGAAGAAGAAAAAGAAGAAGAAGAAGAAGAAGAATAAGAAGAAGAAGAAGAAGAAGGAGAAGAAAGAAAGAAAGAAAGAAAGAAAAGCGTGTGTTCAGAAAAGTTGAAAGCATTCGAAGTCTCGGGATCTTAAAAGTAAAAATTTTGAAAGAGAAAAAATCAGGGGAGATAATTCGTCTCCGCCAACGAACAAACAAAAGGCCAAATAAATAAATAAAAAGCTTACAGTCAATCATCGCTTTTCAATTAGTGGGTATTATGAAAAACTGTCGCTCTTGGTTGGGTGTCAGGTATCGTCAAGTGAGCGTTTGATTGGCTGTCTGATGTCGCTGTGCAGTTGAAATAGGAAGCTTGAAAAGAAAGTGAGAAAAAGATGGCCAATCAATACGAGAGAGAGAGAGAGAGAGAGAGAGAGAGAGAGAGAGAGAGAGAGAGAGAGACTAGCAGTCTCCTCTCACCCCTTCTTTATTCAGCCTAGAGCACCATGAAAAGATCGCTAATTATGTTGAGTTACTTCCCTTGTTTTTATTAGCTTAAATGCAGAAAGAAAGAATCGACTGTATTGTACCTATTTACTATGCCTCCCCACGGGACAGAGTTAGACACCAGGGTCGTTTTTTAACGTGGAGAAAAGGTACAAAAATAAAAATTGTCTCAGTCGTGAAGGATTTCTCCTCCACCGAAAGAGAACAAGAAATAGAAGTGCAGCATCTGAAGAACAGATGGTATTTATTTGCTCCCTCACCGAGCAAATTAGGCACAAGGCCAATTTTTAATGTGAGGAGTGAAGGGAGGGGGAAGGGAAAAAGGGGACCAGCTCCCGAGAGGTGGGAAATGGGAGCTGGTTAAAGGTCAGGCATGTGGGGTTGCCCCCACATCTGGTCTTTGCTAGTCATAGCTTGCAGTATCTGCCGGAACAGATACTACACTTTGATCTTGTCCCGAATTGTAGTGTAACTGTTCAGTTATTGTAGGCAATCTTCCCAGGCATTACCCTCTTACTCAGAAGAAGATTAGTTTATTGTCGATTTTTTTTGTGTATATATATATATATATATATATATATATATATATATATACACACAAAAAAAAAATCGACAATAAACTAATCTATAATGTATATATATATATATATATATATATATATATATATATATATAAAATGAATGTGGCGATTAAGCTACACTGAATATTCCGCGTTTCATCCACTCTAGGATTCTTCAGGCTTATGCGCATATTTAGTGTAGCTTAATATTCAGTGTAGCTTAATCGTCATATATATTTTATAAATTACTAACAAGCTCTATCTACGTATTGAGCACTTTTGAAGTAAATACTTAAAGTTTACGCATAAATTTATACTTTTGTATATTAATTTTATGTGAGTAAATGAAGTAGTTATATATATATATATATATATATATATATATATATATATATATATATATATATCAATATCATAAAAAATACACAAAAAGACCTTATATATATATTTATATATATACATATATAAGGTCTTTTTGTGTATTGATATTCATATTAAAACCCCTTTTTTCTATTTATTTAAAAAGAAAATACAACTTTGTTATATATGGGTCGTGGAATTGCATTCATCTGCAAAAGATCTAGCAAATTTGCATATTCTTTTAAACATTCATTTTAATTAATTCCCTGTTAGTTTTTTTTTGTTTTACGAGATTATCATCTTTAGTAAACTATTACATGTAATTATATTCATGCAGATATTCTACATGATTTATACTTGCGTAATATTTGCGTAAAACCTTATAGTAAACACAAATCTCTCTCTTATATATATATATATATATATATATATATATATATATATATATATATATATATAAATTGTTAATGCGCCCCAAACAATCGACAATAAACTAACCTTCTTCTGACTAAGAAGGTAATACCTGGGAAGATTGCCTACATTGGCTGAACATGTGTGTGTCTGTACGTAGATGTGTGTATACGTCCGTGTGTGTGTGTGTGTGTGTGTGTGTGTGTGTGTGTGTGTGTGTGTGTGTGTGTGTGTGTGTGTGTGTGAAGAAAAGTATGTTGCACAAACGTTCAAAGTTTGCAAAAAAAACAAACTTACACGATATTAAACCCCATTGAATTACTCAAAGAAGTACGATTATGCTCTATAACAGACACGACAGGAAAACAAATGAACACGTATCTAAGGAAATGGCAGAAACACTTGAGGATGACCTCCAATCTGTAGTGGAATGGGGACAAAAATGGATGGTCACATTCAATGCTGCCAAGACTAAACTTGTTTCCTTCAATAACTACAAAGAACCTTCTCTACCATCCATAGCAATGGCCAAAGACTCTTTATCTGAAAGTACATCTTTTAAACTCCTCGGCCTAACGTTCACAGGAAACATGAGTTGGAACAATTACATTGAGAGCATGGCCAGGACCGCGTCGAAAAAGTAGGTTCTCTCTACCGTGCTAGAAAGCTACTAACGCCCGAAAGTATCCTGTACTTCTATAAGGCCACCATTCGCCAATGTATGCAGTACTGTTGTCATATTTGGGCTGGTGCATCTGCTGCTTGTCTCTCACTCCTAAACAAGGTTCCAAAGAGAGTTGCCAATCTAATAGGTCCTGAACTGTCATCTAAGCTTCAGCCTCTGTCCCATTGACGAAATGCAGCATCCCTCTGCCTGTTCTACAAGTACGTTAACAGTGAATGCTCCAAAGAACTGCAAGCACTGGTACCCCCTCGACGTAAATACCCCCGACAAACCCGACAAGCAGCTAAATCCCACCCCTTCACAGTTGAAATCCCTAGATGTAAGAGAGCCTTCTACTCCAGTAGTTTCTTCTCCAGAACCGCTAGACTTTGGAGTTCCCTTCCGGGTTCCTGCTTCCCCAACTGTACTGACATGCAGACGTTAAAGTGTAACATGAACCGACATCTTGCTGCCCAACTCCCCAGATAGTACCCCTGTAGCTTATATCCGCGATAGTAGCCCCCTACATCAAAGTGGCAATGTGCCTTGCTTGGGGTGAAAATGTTATTAAAAAAAAAGCATTTAACCTCTTTTTTAGTAAAAAGTGTCTGGTGGTGCTGATGCCATTCCTTCACCGAACGCGTCATATAAGATATTTTAATGTTGATTAAATCAATATGGACACATAATATTAATACGTAAATAAGGCGTTAATAGCTCTGCAAGAAAAATCAAAGATGGCGGCAATATAAAAACAATGCAACAACTTTTTTTCTTCGTTTCTTTTCAAAATTAATGAATTCTTATTCTTCTGATGAGTCAGGACTGAAAATATTCAAAAATTGACATAATAATTATGTGATTGATTCTGCGGTATATATATGTGTGTATGTGTATGTGTGTGTGTGTGTGTGTGTGTGTGTTATAATGATATATATATATATAAATATATCTATATGAACAAATGATTAATAAAACATGTTAAAAGACATCTTGAAAAAGAGTTAAAAGCATATTTAATTTAAAAAAAGGAAGCACAAGATAAGTGGATAGCCCTTAATCCGCGGAGTTTCGAAGAAATACTCTCCTTCTCATCAGAGGGCAGGAATTAGCAAAATGCAGGATCGGATTTTGCATATAAAAGTATTTAATGAAACTACAAGTAAGTCACAGATCTTACTTGGTTAAAAAAAAGGGTGAGGTAAGGCGAACAGGAGGCAAAAGAAAAATGATAAAAAGATTTCACCGGACTATCCATTCATGTGAAATCTTTTTATCATTTTTAATTTTTATTTTTAAATATATATATATATACATATATATATATATATATATATATATATATATATATATATATATATATATATATATATATAAAAATTTTTATTTTTTAATATATATATATATTTTTATCATTTTTTAATTTTTATTTTTAAATATATATATATATATATATATATATATATATATATATATATATATACTTCTTATCACGTGGTCCCAATTTCGAATCTCACTAGATTAAGCCACACTGATGAGCGGTAGACGACGAAACACATGTCAGTAGATAATTATAATAAAAAATAATATATATATAGTGTGTGTGTGTGTCAGAGAAAGAGAGAGAGAGAGAAAGAGAGAGAGAGAGAGAGAGAGAGAGAGTGAGTGAGTGAGTGAGTGAGTGAGTGAGTGAGTGAGTGAAAGAGAAAGACAGCGAGAAAGCGAGAAAGAGAGAAAGAGAGGGTTCGTTGTTTCATATTCAACGTTCTGATTTCAAACTAATTGTGTGTCGATTTGCAAGGCCATTAGTGAATGTCAGCAGGGGCATTGAAATCAGATCTCCCACTTGGGTCTTTTTTGTAGGAATGCAGGGTTGGGTCGGTGGTGGAGGTTGGGGGGTGCGGTCAGAGGCTCTAAGTCTGCTCACCTGTCCAGGTGGGCAATGTTAATTAGTAGAGTAAGGGTTATTAGTTAGGTTAGGGGTAAGAAGAGTTATAAATGAGCGGCAAAGAAAAATTGGCGTGTGCGCGAGGGGAGAAAGAGAGAAAGATGAGTGAGAGCATTGGGGGGAGGAGGAGGAGGAAGACGAGGACGAGGAGGAGGCGGCAGCGGCGGAGGAGGAGGGGGAGTAGGAGGAGGAGGTTAACTAAAAGATTAAGAGAAAGCAAATACGCGTACACACATATTTCATAACATAAGTAAACACTCTATTTCATGAACGTGCATTCAATTCCACACACATGCGCACACACACACACGCACACACACACACGCACGCACACACACACACACACACACACACACTTCTGTTTAATCGCGGGCCCTTATTTATTTGCCTTCTCACCAGAATCGAGTTAGACACAAGGTCGGTATTTAGTGTAGAGAAACTCTGCCTTGATAAAGATCAAAGCCGGCTTCGAAATCTAGTAGGTGATGTCGTTTTCTCTTCCATGCAACTGATTTACTACAGAGGAGACGTCACGAGCCTGTCTCTGCTCAATCGCTATCTCATGGCAAGTGCTCGTCCGAACTTCAATTTATGGTCCTTCCTTGCCAAAGTTTCACACAAAACACTCGTCTAGCTATAACTACTATCAACAATTTCCCCCACTCCCTATCTGTACCTAAATCGAAACAATCTAGGCAACACTATAATAAGTTCTAATAACGGTAAAATAAAGAGAATAGTGAATAATAATCGGATTGAATCAGGTGAACTAAATATGGAGAGAGAAAATGTAACTGTAGAAAACCTAACAAATGTCCATTGGAGAGTGATTGCTTAATTTCTAACATTATTTTTATACCTACCTAATATTATCAAGCAAGTTTAATAAGGGGATATTGACCTAACCTATCATTTCCAACAGGCTACGAGTGGCCTCTTGACCTTGATAAGTGGTGGTGTCTATGTAAAAAAAAAAAGCGGCCACAATGTGATTTCACGAATCTGTTTCTCTTGGAAGCCATGAGGTGAACACGTGTATTTTTTTGCCTCTCCGTAAAAGGAGAGGGGGGCAACCTCCTCTCCTTTAGCACTAGTTAGCAATAGTTAAGTAGTTAGCTTCAAGGTTGATAATTCAAAATTAATTGTAAATTGTTGTTATTTTTTTAATTGTAAAATATTATGTAAAATAAATAGTTAAGATTTTCTATGTATACGAATTGTGTTGCATTGTTTATCTTTCTTAAATGTCGAAACGGTGCCTGCAGTGATTCCAGTCAGAGGAACTGCAACATAAAGACGATTCCAGTCAGAAGAACTCCAATATGAAGACGTCATCCTCAGAGAATGAAGAAACTGGCCACACCCAAATCCCGCGTATGCCTTCCATCTTCAGCTCTAAACAACTAATCCTCATATTCTCATGTCCTATTGTTACAATCTGGTGCCGTTTCAAGACATTTATGTAACACATGGCCGGTCACGCTATTGACCAGACCGTCGTGTTCCAATCTGAGTACTCTACCCAGTACTCTACCCAGGAACAAAGGTTAACCTCCCCCGTTTCCTGACAAAGGTAAAACACTTTTACCTTGTTACAGCGTATTGGGAAATAATTTAATCAAATTAAAACATCTCCGTCGTTTATGAAATAGTGACGTATTGTGACTGAAAAGTTCTGATAGTAATTTAACATGAACTCCAGTTCCTATTCTGTTGGATATTTTTAATGTCTTCCATCTTGTAGGAAGTTTTTTCAATAGTGAAAAGTACTTACCCTCTCCCCCCAGGCACAACGTTGTAATATTACTAATAACAGTTAACCGCTTTACGTTGAAAGGGCTTACTTTTTTCTGAAATGCAGTTTTTTTTTTAATTGGAGAAAAACTTACTTCCCATTTTATTCTCTTTAGTTTAAAATGGAAATATTTTCAAGTACAGTTTGGACAGTTTTTTTTTTGTTTTGGTGTCCAGCAAACGACTTTTTCCTCTTTTGTTTTTTTGAAACGAATATTTTTGTTGACGGTACATTTCTATATTAGAGTTATTCGCCGCTACATTATTGTAAATATCCCTTTCGTGAATTCGAGTGCCTCGTCGCCAAGTCGTTGTGGCCTGGAAGAGTCACTAAGAAAAGCACAGATATGGATATGAGATATGGTTAGAGAGGTAAATTGTATTGAAACAAAACAGAATATAAAACGAGCAACAGTCGTAGTACGTAACGCCAAGATCGCATACTATGAAAGTACACAAGGCCACACCAAGAGTCGGTATCTCTCGGTTTATTTATACAGTTCCGAAGAGTCTATCTCTTGTGCATGGGTGGGTTACTACAACATTGTCATTGATAACTTTTTGTAGGAAACTACAGCAATATAATCATTCTCTCTCTCTCATATATATATATATATATATATATATATATATATATATATATATATATATATATATATATATTAGTGATAGAATGATTCAAATTTTTTCCCGATTCCGATAAATTACCGATTCCGATTATTTTTAAAAATAGTAAATATTTAACCATAGAGTTGTTTTTAACGTGAAAATCATGTGATATACATTGGTGAACGTAAAAATAAACTCCTGTGGATGATTTTAATTTTGTTTGTAGCTTAAAATCCATACGTATCTACCATTTTTTTTTTCAATAGAAAATTCATTTTTAAACAAAAACAAACCAAATAATAAACAATTAAACAGAATGAGAAGTATGTCGTAGTTCGCTGGACATTGTTTATCGGATAAAAGGTGTGTTTGAAGGCTTGCCAATGCAGGAATTATTCAGTCGTTCCAGCTGACTACAATACTGTTGTCTTCAAGTCTAACGTAAACAAATTTTTTATGAGCCGTTCCATATAAGTTAACAAATTGACCGAATTTCCATTACTAACAATTACTATATTGTCCAATTTCTACCATACACTCTTTAAGCCTTATCCTCGAGTGACCTCTTGGCCTTGATAAGTGGTGATGCCTATGTAAAAAAAAAAAAGATAAATAAATAAATAATAATATTTCAATAGTTTTCAATAAATATTTATTTACCTGATCATAGATGGCATATTCATCAAATATTTTCGGGAGAAACTCCCATTTTCAAGAGATAGAAAATGTATATTGCCGCTTTTGGTTTCATTTAAATATTCGTTATGTTTTAATTTTGTTTTGGAACGCTATAACGGTCACTTAAATTAACAGAATCGTTTTTGGTATCGGAAAATATGTAAACATTTTTCCTATCCTATACGATTTCGATACCTTGAAAAGTTCCGATTTTCTTGATTCCCGATTCCGCTTTTGATTAATCGTCTCAACATATATATATATATATATATATATATATATATATATATCACTTTCTTTCTCCCACTATATTTTATTCGTTAACATTCTTTCTTTCTTTCCCTTTCTCTCTCTCTTTCTTTCTCGCTGTCTGTCTCTCTCGTTTTCTGCCGTTACTTTGATCTAATCTTTTGATTCGCAAACAATGTCCCTGACTCTCCCCTTCCCGAGGCCACAATCCTTCCGCCCAACTTACGCAAGCACGAAATCGTGTTTCAGCGCCACAGAAAATGCCCAATGCGTTGTTATCACGCATTCAAACCAACGCACACACACACACACGCGCGCGCGCAGGCACACACAAATAAATAAATAAAAATGTAAAAATCGCGACCTTATGTGTTCAGGCAAGTCGACTTCACTTGTTGCCCAACGCACTCGTTAGACTTCGACCTTCTCTTCGACAATAACTCAAGCGACGACAAAATCCAAGTTTCAAAAAATAGTAAGTAAGTTCCTTTTCTAATCTGTTATGTTTTCAAAAACTACTAGTGAGTATTTAGACGTGGGCACTTAGCGTAGCTTATTTTGGCGCTTCTTCGTTATAATTGCAAAATTCGAAATATGGAATTTCAAATAAAAACCAATGATATGTACTTACTTTATCACGTCGATGTAATGAACATATCCAAAAATTACGAAAAACAATAAAATATAACATAAGTACGTGCAAAATGAATGCCGATGCGCCAAATGTACGAAGAGTTCAACCCGTTTCTTTACTTAAAATTCATCAAGAATCAGAAATTTAACCAATTTTAATGAAATTTAACCAATTTTAATGAAATTTTCAGTATTTATCAAATAATGATCACGAAATATAATGAACCCATTATTTTTATATGAATCTTGGGTAATCTCCAAAAATACCGTTAGGGCTTACAACATGGCCGCCAGAAGAGTCACGTGATCCGGTAGGTGTATCAGAATTTTAGGCGGAATTTTTGACACCCCCAACAAAAAACTGCGAATAAAATATATAAAACTCGTAATTTCTGTTTTTAAAGTGGGTTGTCAATTTTCTTTATGAAATATACTTCCAAAATAAACTATTACAGTCGTTTAAAACATAATAGAAGTATTATTTTTTATTTTTTAAAAACAATGTTTACAAAATGTCTACGCACGTTCGTAGACATTTTGTAAACATTATTTTTGGAGATTACCGAATCTTGGTGGAAATATATTATTTTCTTTAAACAAAAAACACTTTTACTAAAGTTATGATTTTCAGTATTAAAAAAAATGTATGAGTTTATTTTTGCTTTTTTATGAAAATAAAGCATTGTAAATCGTAAAAATAAAAAATAAATTTTTTTACAAAAGCATTACGAAAAAACCCATAAAGTTCGGATTAATGAATTCGATATAACTCGAAGAAAAATTAATTTTTAGAACTACCGATATTATCATGAAATTAAGCATTGTTTATTTAATATTATCACACGAAAAAAATTATAATAGCAAAAAATATTTCTACTTTTTTATTTTAGATTACAGGTTTCGCATAATTTTTTTATGTAAGATTCTAATATTTTTCTTGTTTGAATGAACATGTAGCTTTCAGCGTAACATAATTTTTATATAATCTTGAAAAACATTTTTATTTAAAAGCAAGAACACAGAAAAATAATTAAATTAAAACATGGTAAAAATTCTACAAACGTTCACGACGGGAATGTACGGATGCACGGCTGGGGGAAAAAAGAAAACCAGCATTCCCTACCTTCCTCCAACTATCTGACCATTTTCAGACAGCCTTTGGACTTTCTGACATATTAGGTTTCTGGAGAATCCACACTTAGACGACTTCGTTTGTTTTTGCTTAATTGAAGCTAGAATCTCTCGCTTTTGGGGGCTAATTAAGCTATTTTTTGTTTTGTTTGAGCGAAGCCAGAATCTCTCGATCTTGGGGGCTAATTAAGCTTCTTTTTTTTTTGTACAAATAAGGTGTTTTTTTTTTTTATTTTAATTAAATATCTTAGCCTTTGACTTTACTAATTATCTTTGAAGTAGACCCAGAAAACTAATATTTATCTTTCAAAGGATTTTTACAATGGGTTCATTTAACTTCAAAATTTAGCTGAACTTGTCAGTTTCTGAATGTCGGCGTGAAAACATTTTTCGTTATAACTTTTTTTTTTTCACGTGTACAAATATTTCTTTTTTAAATTAATTTTAGGTTTTAATCTTTCAAATACAATCAAAATGTAGTCGGAAACCCACAAAAAAAAAAAAAAAAAAAAATTATGATAAACCAGCTTTCAAAACTTGTCCCCCATCTTTTTTTTCGGACATTATTGGCCGTCCCTAGTCTCATGCAACCCAACGCAGACTCGCATTATTTGATGTCTTACAATCGTCCCCCCCACCCCCACCCGCCAGACAACCTGATTTGAAAACTTTTGTTTCTCCCAACTTGAAGAGCATGATACCATCCGTCTCTTGAAACCGAAATCCCTGTTTTGTCTACCGTTTGACCATTTGACCAGCTGCCCCTTGCCCCAGCTTTAAATGACCTATTTCTAGGAACGGTTCTGTTTTGAAGATTTCGGTTATGATGACAAGTACTAACAGTGCCAGAAATCGCCATTAAAAATGCGTGATAAATACTTGAATAATAGACTTACTATCTTTCGAAGCTTATAGCTACTTGAAAAAATGTAATTTAAGCCGTGTTTCTTTTTTCAATAAAAGAAGCAAAGACCAAATCTTAAAAGAATAAAAGGTTTAATTGTAAAATATGCAATATTTGTGTTTTTTTAAATCGGGTTTCTTTAAAAAAAGATTTCAAGAAAATCAACGAATTTTAACTTACTTCGAATATAATAAATACATATAAATTCCAAAACATCACTCACCAAGTGTAACCCTTATTAAAATCCACACTAGCTGGCTTAATCGCTATGGATATAAAGCCCCCTAATATGAAACAATCGTAAATGTCCCGCATGACCAGTGTATAAACCCGGATTTTATAGTGTTAAGACGAATGTATGGCGTGTACCACCTCATTCCAACAGCTGAAGCAAGTATTATATATATATATATATATATATATATATATATATATATATATATATATATATATATATATATATATATATATATTGCCTCGGTTACCGCTTTCGATAAAAAAAAACTATATATATATATATATATATATATATATATATATATATATTAAGTAATGTGATTTATAATTTAAAAATTTAAAAAATTTTTAAAATTTAAAAATCAAAATTTAATTAAATTAAAAATCAGTTTCATAAGAAGGAACAACAACAAAGTCAATTATCTGTACGATCGTTTCGGAAATCCGTGCTTTTTATTTGTGGTATACATGAAGTCACGTAGAACAATTATACATAGTTTTTTTGGTAAGCACAGTCTCCTCATCAGCAAATTTAGGAGGATTTCTATTGAATTGAAAAGACACCAAAAATAAATTGTTCTACGTGACTTCATGTATACCACAAATAAAAAGCACGGATTTCCGAAACGATCGTACAGATAATTGACTTTGTTGTTGTTCCTTCTTATGAAACTGATTTTTAATTTAATTAAATTTTGATTTTTAAATTTTAAAAATTTTTAAAATTTTTAAATTATAAATCACATTACTTAATATTGAATTAGCTCTAGGACATTTAACTATCGAGCTTATTATATATCTAAATTACAACGAGCATTTCCTGTATTTTAATTAAACTATTAATTTCACTATTACATTAAAATACACTTAGCTCTTTAGACTATTATTCTAATCTCCTTTAAATTTATATATATATATATATATATATATATATATATATATATATATATATATATATATATATATATTTGTAGTCATCGACATACAGTCCTGTTTCGTTGTATCACAACTCATCAGTGCTGCTAGACTAGCATCTCTCCCAAGCCAGGATTGAACTTTGAACCGTTGTGTTGACAGTCGGCAGTTCTCTCTGTCTGTCTGTCTGTCTGTCTGTCTCTCTCTCTCTCTCTCTCTCTCTCTCTCTCTATATATATATATATATATATAAATTTTTTGTTGAGTATTTAAACGGTTAATAGCGTCTCCAACTTATTTTTTGGGGACATAAACAAATAAAAAGTATTATTTATTTATATATTTATTATTTCCTTATAAAACAGTGATATCTGCGGACACGTGTTTCAAGGTACTACATCTCATCGACGTAGCTTGACTGTTCTAGGATTCGAGTGCGTTAACTGTTACGCCACGAATTATGGAGAATTTTAAATTTTGATCTCAAATGATGTATTTTCAAATAAGTTTTCGTTATAATACCTTTACATAACATGGAACTTTAAAGGGCGTTTTTCGCTCTGTCTAATTGTTTAAATTACAATCGTTTTAAAACAATTATGTTTTCTTTTCAGAACTTTGAATACAAGATTGTAAAAAACCAAATTCATAAAATTTTCTTGTTTCAATTCAAGCTAGGTCGAAAAGCTGCTGAAAAAGCTCGGGATATCAATAATCAAATATGGCCCAGGAACTAGTACTAAACACACAGCACAATAGCGGTTTTAGAAATTTCATGGCGGCGACGAGAGTCTTAAAGATGAAGAGCTAGTGATCGGCCATCGGATGTTGACAAAAATCAATTAACAGCCTTAGTCGAAGCTAATCAATGCACAACTGTTCGAGAACTTGCTTCTGAATTAGACATAAGGTGTACGACGATTTCTGACCACATTCGAAAGAAAAAAAATTGATTAATTGGTGCCTCACGAATTGAACGACAACCAAAAGAAACGCCGTTATAAAGTGTTGTCTTGCCTCCTTTTTTACGCAACAAGAATGACCCGTTTCTTGACTGGGTCGTGACTTGCGATGAAAGTAGGCACTTTACGACAACATGCGATGCTCAGCTCAGTGGTTAGACGCCGACGAAGCTCCACTTCCTGAAACCAGAGTTGCACCAAAAGAAGGTCACGCTGACTGTTTGGTGGACTGCGACCGGTCTCATCCCTTACAGTTTTATTTATTGCAGGTGAAACCATTATAGCAGAGAAGTACTGTCAACAAATGATTGAAATGCTTCAGAGACTTCGAGACAATAACACTCAGCATTAGTCAACAGAAACAGCCCAATTTTCCTTCACAACAATGCCCGACTGTACGTTGCTAAACCGACCCTGCAAAAGTTGAACGAATTGGGCATCGAAACTTTGCCTCATCCGCCATACTCTCCAGACCTCTCACCTACCGACTACAACTTTTTAAAGCATCCTGACAACTTTCTACATTCTCACGCTTCAAAAACCTCAGTGATATTAAAAACGCTTTCAGCAACTTCATCGCCACCAGAACGCAAGATTTTTAATTTACTGGCATGAATACACTTGTTTTTGCGTTGGCAAAAGTGCGTTGACTCCGATGGTTCTTATTTCGATCAATAATTTTTTGTTTGAGCTGAGATATGTTCATCTGATCTTAAAAATTGAAAACCGCAAGAACTTTCTTGTCAACCTAATAATAGTAATAATAATAATAATAATAATAATAATAATAATAGTAATAATAATAATAATAGTTAACAAGAAGGAAAAGTCCTGTCAGATTGTAGATTTTGCCGTTCCAGCAGACTACAGAGTGAAGATCAAGGAGACAGAGCAAATACACGGAACTGGCCAAAGATAGAAGATAAAAAAAAAGTTAAGATAACACCAATAATAATAGGAGCACTTGGAACAATTCTGAAAAACTTTAAAAAGAAGAATGGGAGAGATTGGAATCGGAGATGGCTGAGTAGATACACTGAATAACAATAATAAAAACGACTGGAATATTAAGGAAAATCCTTGAATGCGGAAACTAATAGACATGATCCACAGGGGCTATATATATAGAAACTGCTACAAAGAAACACAGAGAAATAACACATGTAATCATGAAAACTGAAACTGTAGTTTTTTTGTGTCACACCAAATAAGTGAGGAGGGTCAAAGAGAAAAGAGAGAAAGCACTAACCAGACCTCCACTTGGCGAGCGCAAAGAGGACTGGGATCCTGGGGAAGCTTATTGCCACCTAAATCCCATTGATGACCAAGGGTCAATACCAACGAGAAATCAATGGTAAACGGCTAGTGCAATAACGAAAAGTAATTTGCAATGTTATTGAAAAAGGTGATGAAGACTGGAAATCTGGAGAGATTTGTTGTCACTCAGACTCCAGGAAACATCACAGGTTGGTGGCAGAGAGAATTCTCTGATGACGGCCTGTGTGAAAGCTCCTAGTGAGCGATGGTGATAAACCAAGAATTTTTTTAATTAGATGACACGTAACTATTGGCTTACGTTAAGTACATTGTGGATTAGTACATACATTTATTGAGATTGTAAGCTATCAGGCATAAATCCACAATCATGTTTTCATTACTTTATATATATATATATATATATATATATATATATATATATATATATATATATATATATATATATATATATATATATGATAGTGGAGGTCTGGTTAGTGCTTTATCATTCGGAAATCCACAATTATGTTTCCATCACTTTATATTATTATTATTAGAAGATAGTATTTTAAAACGGGGCAAATGTTAGCAATTTTCAGTCTGGTAATTCAAACATATAATTTTTTTTTCACAACTTATCAAGGCACAGAGGCCACTCGAGTATAATGGTTATTGTGTGCATAGTAATCAATGAGATAATATCGTAGTAATCGTTAGTAATGAAGATTTTGTAAATTGGATTACTTAAGGGAGCGGTTCATCAGGAATTTGTATATGTTGGACTTGAAGACAACCAAGTTGTACTCCGGTGGGAAACAGGCAGACAGAACAGAGTTCCACAGGCGTGCACTTCTAAGAAAGAAGCTTTGTTCATGGAATATACGTTTTGATATAGGCACAGATAAAGAGTGGCGGGAATTATTGATAGTAGTTTCAGCTAGACGGGTGTTTCTCATGAAAAATTCGTGAGGGGGACCAGAGATTGGAGTTCAGACGAGCACTTGCCATGGAAATAACGATAAAACAAAGACAGGCTCGCAATGTCTCTTCTGTGGGAGAGATGTTGAAGGGAAGAGAAAAGGGCATCCCCCACTAGGCTACAGAGTCTATTTTGTACTCTGTCAAGGCAGGATAGGCTGTTTTTATCAGCTCCTACTTAGATATGGCAGCAGTACTCCATCCTTGGACGGCTTTTATATAGATAGAGAATTACATCAGCAGTGAGATATCTACTGATACGGTAGCAGGATCCCACCATTTTTCCAGTGACCTTGGCAACAGATTTGATGTATGTTCCATTTCAGATCAGGAGTAACGGTCAAGCCCAGAAGCTTGTCAAAACATAGAGCCTCCCCAAGACGAGAGCCATCCATTTCAATTGATGCCAGATGGGGATCAGAGCGTGTATGATGTAAAGATAGAGGCTTGGTTTTGGATGCATTAAAAGTAACCAGCCACCTCTTCCCCCATTGTAGCACAAGATCAAAGGAGAGAGAATCAGAGAGAACTTTGTCAATTACGGTCTTTGATGTGTTGCCATAGATAGTTGTGTCATCAGTATAGATGTCAACGAATGATTTAAGTGTGTGTTTTGAGAGATCATTGATGTAGATTAGGAAGAGAGAGTGTTGGGCCCAGGATGGACCCCTGGGGGACTCCAGCATTAATACTGTGGACTTCTGATTTCTGTCCATCAACCACTACTCTTATCAGAGAGAAATGATTTAATAATTGAGAAAACATTTCCAGTTATACCATAGCTGGAAATCTTGTAAGTAAAAACAATATACTGGAGTTGAGATCAAAATTAAAACCTAAAAACAGTGAGTTAAGTAAGATAACCATCAGACCATCTTGCCACGTTATTTAAAAAGTGTTTTCAAACCTCGTGAAACAGTTGACAAACAGATAAAAATTTGATGACCCCCCCCCAAGTAACTATTTTTCAATTTTTACTGTTTAGCAACACTTTTTTTTTCGGATGAAACTGATTAAAAAGCTTTTCACATATCTAAATACCCTACATACGAAATTTCAAGATAAAAAAATTGTTGAGTATATAGGTTTAGAAGTATCCTCATACACGCATTTTCACTTTTATAGATATAATAGAATAAATTTGCACAATAGATATTAGCCATACATTTAAAAACATCGTCGCATTTAAGAATGGAGCACTTAAATTGTTGGAAATTTGGATATATCAATTTGCATGTAATTAATACATAAAAGAGAAAAAAAAAAGGACTCCTTCAGTCTTTGACAGACTATGGATACCACTGAAGGGTGCCTGCGCATGAAATTCTTGTGGCAAGAGTTGCGCAATCTCCAACCACAACTCTCCTGAGTTGACATTGATGAAATACCAGTGGCAAGTAGGTGTGTGTACAGAACGACTGGAAACAAATGCCGAGATATGCGGAGAGCTCATACAGTGCCTAGAATTCCCAAATGGTCACCCATCTGGTACTAACCAGACTCGACGTTGCTTAACTTCGGTGATCTGACGAGAACCAGCATATCAACACGATTATGCTGTATATAAATTAATACATAATATGTAGAAACAGCACGTTTTCATTGAGTATTTATTTATTCTAAAATATGTTTCTTTTTTTTATTCAAACAAAATTTGATCCCTGTTGTTTTTCTTTCTATTTTTTTTTTTATTCTTTTCTATTTTTTGATTTGAATCAACACCTCCCTTCCCGGCCGGAAATATATTTAACCAAACAATTATTATTTGTCATTTTCGCATGGATATTGCGTCATTTTATTATTCTCTCTCTCTCTCTCTCTCTCTCTCTCTCTCTCTCTCTCACACACACACACACACACACACACACACACACACACACACACACACACACACTAGCAGGTCAAGGTAAGCCCTGATCTTGACCTGCTACAAAGACTTATTGTAGCAGATCAAAATCAGGGATTACTCACAAAAGATTTAAGTAAAAAAGAAATTCAGTTAAAAAAAACTTCAGATAAAGATTATGAACATAAGGGAAAAGAGGAAGCGCCGGAAAAAAAAAAAAAAAAAAAAAAAAAAAAAAAGAAAAAGAAAAAAAGAGAAAAGGAAGGAAAATAAAAAGCGACTGAAGAAAAAAAAAGAAAAAAGAATAAAAAGAAAAAAAGATAAAAAGAAAAAGAAAGAAAGATAAAAAACAAACAAACAAACAAACAAACAAACAAACAAAACCGATTTGAGATATAAAACCAAAACGGTAAATGTGGCTATCGGAATACCCGGATATTGCGTCATTTTATCATCCAGCCAAACACACACACTAGCAGGTCAAGGTAAGCCCTGATCTTGACCTGCTACAAAGACTTATTGCAGCAGATGAAAATCGGATTATTCACAAAAGATTTAGGTTAAAAAAAAAAAATGGTCAGTGCAGGTGTGGGAGCCTTTTCTAGTCTCACACAAAAACACGCGTTCACATCTCCAGCTATATTACTTGTTATATACATACGCGCACACAAACATACTCGCGCACGTCCACACACGTACATATATTCACGTTCACGTATATACACTCACATTCACGTGTATACACACACACGCTAAGGTACACACATATACGCACATATACGCGCACATGTACGCACACATGGACAAAGTCACTTCCCCTTTCAAAGGAAATCCACACATGCGCAGAAGACCACCGGAAACAATTATAAAAGCAAGAGCAATAAGCAGCATCTTCCTTTTTCGGACCAGCTCTCGAGCTGAGAGGTTCGGTGAACCAGCCGCCTCCCTTTTGGGAGGCGTGCGCTCGTGCGCGTCACGTCCCCTGCTACTATGTATGGGGCACAAGCTAATAGACAGTATGTACACTTTATACGTTTTCTATCTCCATGGCCTGGATTGACTTTTCCTCATTTTCTCTCTCTCGCTATACTACAATAGACTTCCCTTCTCACCAGCTAATAGCGAGAGATGCACACCAAACTGGATTAACTTTCTCTCTTTCTCTCTCTACGACAATAGACTTTCCTCCACACCAGTAAACAGCGAGAGACGCACGCCAAACTAAACACGTGTAGTACCCTTTTCTTTCACTTGTTTCTTCATGAAATAAATCCTAGTTCGTTTAATTCAATTTAACACGTAGTTCGTCTCTTTCTCAATTCAATTCATTATTCCTAATTTGCACCACCTCAACAAAATGGTGACACCCGAACGTGAGATGAACACGCATTTCCTTCTATACCCTAGACCGCTACACAGGTTTTGCCACTCAGTGATTGAGAGGCTGAGCCGCCTGATGTCTGGATGCCAAACCTTATCGGCAGATAGCCTTTACACTGTCCGCCACAACAAAGTATATAAATTCTCTATTGGATGCAGCTTGATAGATCATCGAACATTTGAAAGCTTGCACCATCACCGATGTTAACAAGTGGAACCGTAACAGGGTTCTATGACAAAGACATAAAAGTGGGCAGGCGCATAACAGACAAGTGCCATTAAGCCAGGCATTTTAACATGAAACAAGCCCGAAGGAACTACACTCATTACTGATGTAACCATTCCAAATAATTATGACCTTAATAAAGCTGATTTCAAAAACAATATGACCTCTGAAAGAAATACACATGATACCCGTTATGAAGGAGAAATTGGTTTTATAAAAAAATCTTTAAAATATAATTGGAAACAATCCCTGAACAACGAAGCTGTTACGAAATACGTAAAGGGAAATTAGTCTATTCTTAAAAGAGTCCTTATGAATCCATATCGTAATGAAATCAAGTTGATCTCTTAGAACTTACTTCCATCCCATCCATCCACAGCCCTTGAGCCCCTCGGAGGGGCATAGGCCATCTACAACTTTTGTAGATGTTTTTGTAGCAAAGAGTTCTTTTTACAGGGTGAGGGTGCTGGTCCCACGCCCAACCTTCCCAGAACGTACATACAGCGCCTGGCCTTCCCAAATGGTCACCCATCTGGTACTGGCCAGGCTCAACGTTGCTTAACTTCGGTGATCTGAAGAAAACCGGTCTATCAACATGATTATGCCGTACTAGAACTTACTTAGATAAATAAAAAAGGGAGAACAATCGTCTCAGCAATGAGAATAAATGTTACGAAATCAATAAAGGGAACCTAGACATACAAGCGAGCAGATGCATAAAAGACAAGGCCATCAAGCCAGATATTGTAATATGGAACAAGCCCGAAAGAATAGTGGTCATTATCGATGTGGCTGCCGCCAGATTCAGCTTTTCTTAGGATAGATGTGTTTGGTATTCTGGCCCTTTAATGCTGAATATCAAAGCCTAATAGACCATGGCTGAATCCATCACCGTAAAATAGGCTCTTAAGATGAGGTCACAAAAGATAGGAGAAATATCGTTCTAGTTAGAATAATATCGTAAAAGTGGTATAAATATGTTTAAACAAAATATATTTATACTCATTTGTGTTATATATAGCTTAAAAAACAAAATAAGATAGGTGATCCTACTTCCGGGTAGCGATTCGGTCCCAGGCGAAGTGATATCACAGAAAGGATGCCAAGCCCTTTCTGAAATTAGACCCTAGAGAGAACAGGTCAATTCGCTTCGTCGTCCATCCATCGTTCGGTCAGTTCAAATGTAGTAGCAGTTATTTCTTTTTTTTTTAGCCCCTAAAAGTGCCAACGAGGTAAGAATCCAAAGTCATGATTCACGTATTAGGTAGTATGTAAGCCTTGTTTTTAATAAGAATATATTCAGTATTTCTTATATATTATACGTTCGACAGTTACATTTCTCATTCCATGTGAAAGAAAGTCTTGAAAAAAAACCTTTTTTGTATCGCATGTGTCTGATGTCGCTGTCATGTCCATCTCCTTTTCTTTGTATTTTATTTTCATTTTATTTTTGTAAAATACATCATTTTGTACATTTTGTATTGCATTTATGTCGATTGCTTTTATTTATTTGTATTGCAGTCTTCACAGCTGCATATGTGCAAGAATAAAGTTATTCTAACCATAATCAAGGCAGTTGTCAGTTCTCTCACGCATGTCAGGAGGCTAAAGGAATCACAATCGATATCACTGTCCCAAATGATTTTGACCTTAATAGAGCTGAATGGGGAAAGATAACAAAATATCAGGACCTAAAAAAAATGATCTAAAAACGACATGGTCTCTGAAAGAAATAAACATTATACCAGTTGTGATAGAAATAAGTGAATTAATAAAAAAAAATCTTCAGAAATACTTAGAAGCAATGCCTAGAAGACCAAGCTGTAATGAAATACAAATAGCAGCCATAAAGATAAAGGGAATAGTATCTATTCTTAAAAGAGCCTTTGGATATAAATCTTAATCATAAGGAAATCCAGTGTTAGCTCCGGGGGGGGGGGGGCTTTAGCCCTTAAAACTAACTGCAGTAAAATAATTAAAAAAAAAATGAATGCCTACTGGAGAGAACTTGATTGCTTACTAGACACAATTCTTGAGTGCCTAAGGTTTTTCTGTACAGGGGTTTGTCCAGACATCGTAATATGGAACAAGCCCGAAACAACTGTGCTCATTATTAATGTCACAGTCCCAAATGATGACATGGTCTCTGAAAGAAATAAACATTATACCGGTTCTGATAGAAGCAATGGGCCTAATAAAAAAGAATCTTCAGAAATACTTAGAAGCAATCCCAGGAAGATCGAGTTGTAACGAAAAACAGATGGCAGCCATAAAGGGAACAGCATCTATTCTTAAAAGAGCTTAATGAAAATGCTATTTCAAACATAAATCTAACTGTTCAGACTTCAACTACATCTGGCAAAGAGTTAGGACATTGCTAAGGCTGCTGCAAAGAAGGTGGGTTCTCTCTACCGTGCTAGAAAATTATTTACACCATAGAGTAGCCACTCGGATAACCGATGCTAATGGACAATTTGCGAATCTTTTAGATCTTTTTCTGCTAGAAAATTATTTACACCATAGAATTGCGAATCTTTTAGATCTTTTTCTGACAACATGCTTAAAACTGTAGTCGTTCTCATTTTTGTCTCCACGAGGATCCTCTGATCACGTGGTTGTCTCAGTAAAGATAAAAGCAAAACATAACAAAACCCCAAACAATATATCGATTAGTGTTGGGACGATTAATCGGAATTGGGAATCGGAAAAATCTGAGCTTTTTGGGGTATCGGAATCGGGAAAATTTGGGCCTATTTTCTGATGCCAAAACCGATTCCTTAAATTATCTTTTTTATTTGATTTTGTTTTTCTAAAACGTCTTCCATTGCTTGTAGTAATAATAAAATAATAAATATTTATTGATTTAAACTTCCAGCAAGACTAAAATCACTAGATCACTCCCTCACAAGTGTTTTTAAGTTTGAGAAAATATCTGCACATTTAAGATGTGTTTTTACGGTAATCGGGACAAAATAACAATTTTTATAATTAAATATTTAGAGATTTATGAAGGATCACAATAATTGTATCAGAATCAGGAATTTAGTACGGAATCAGTAATTGTATCGGAATTGGGAAAAATATTGAAATCGTCCCATCACTAATATCGATACTCAATGGTTGACTGGGACCGTTTCTAAACGTTCATATCGGAATCCCCCTTACGCTCTATGTTTAAACAGATTGCATCCGCTATAGCATCTGATTGGTTTAGCATCAGCATAGACCACTAAAAGGTTTCCACAGAAACCGAACTGTATGCCATGGTACAACCCCGATTCATTACTTCAATTGCTTTAAATGTAATCGATATTTTGAAGCAAAGCCGCTTTTAGGACTGCCAGCCATCACTGCAAAAGAAAACGCGAGAACATCATATGCTCAATCCATCAGATGCAAAGTAGAAGAACAGAGGCTTGGTTAACATGACTTTTGGCAAACAACAAAGAATATTCTATTCCGACCATCATCAATAAGCCTGGCGTGATTTCGCTAGCTTCTGACAAAGCCAAACTCTTTGCCAAGAACTTTGCGTCAAATTCAACCCTATGAGATCATGGCCACCTACGTCCAGGATTTTCTCCCAAGACCTAAAATAATCTGAGCAAAATCCGCATATCTGTTCGTGATGTTGCCACACTCATCAAGAACCTTGATGCCAGCAAGGCAACTAGTTCTCACAATCTTCCAGCCATAGTATTCAAAAAGCTGTAGTCAGAACTACCGCCCATTCTTGCAAAATTGTTCAATTAATGTGTAAAGAAACTTTCGACCAACCTCATAAGCAGCAAAACCCTGCCCTTTACTGCAGAGGTCCCTAGATATCCCGAAAGCCTTCTAGACTTTGCAATTCCCTCCCCGTTTCCTGCTTCCCTAAGTGTACTAACTTGCAGAAGTTTAAATTAGTGTTGGGATAATTAATCGGAATTGGAATTGGGAATCAGAAAAATCAAAAGATTTAGGGGTATCAGAATCGGTATCAGAATCGGAAAAATTAATGCCTATGTTCCGATGCCAAAAACGATTCTTTTAATTGTCTTTTTTATTTGATTTTGTTTTAACCAAAATCTTCCATTGCTGGTAATAATGATAAAATAATAAATATTTATTGATTTTAAATTACCAGAAAGGCTAAAATCGATAGATCATCCTCCACAAGTACATTTTGACGTTTAGGAAAATTTCTGCATATTTAAGATGTGTTTTTTACGAAAATTAGGGAAATAACAATCTTATAGTTAAATAATTAAAGAGTTATAAAGTATCGGAATCGGGAATTGTATCGGAATCGGGAATTTAGCACGGAATCTGTAATTGTATCGGAATCAGGAAAAATATTGGAACCGTCCCATCACTAGTTTAAATATATTGTGGACAGACATCTCGCTGCTCAACTCCCCACAGTCCCTTGTTAGACATGATCCCGAATAGTTTGCCCCCAAGTTCCAAGTGCCAATATACCTTGTTTGTTATAAAAAAGAGTAAAAGTGTAGACGAGGGAGAAATAAATGGTCTAAGATTGCACTTTGGTCGGGTACAAAAATAGCCGAGACATTCTCCGACGGGGGCGCTTCTGGCGACCAGCAATAAACAAACTATATTCTTAAGGAAGGATAATACTACCTGAGAGAGTGTGCCTCTTGGGATTAAGCTCGATCATGTCTTATTCTGATGATCAAAGGTTTGATAAATATGTAGTTACAAGTTAGGTAACTGGCTTGTAATGTATACGGGGAACGGCCCGGCTGTATTTGCACTACTCTCGTACTTGTTGATATGCTAATTCAGATTAGTCCGTTGTATAAATGTATAATAATTGTATAAATTATCAGCCAGTTGTAGAAAACATAAGTATAATTTCAGCTGCACCTTTCTGAATACGCACGGACGTATATATATATATATATATATATATATATATATATATATATATATATATATATATATATATATATAAATATATATATATATATAAATATATATATATATATAAATATATATATATATATATATATATATATATATATATATATATATTTATGAATAACAACATAGTGAATTTAAAAATTTATGACGTGAAATGTTTCAATTTCAAATCCAAAGATTTTTATTATTCTATGTAAGACAAAAAATACATTTGAAATATTTTAACTCCTTATCCTACAGGATTTCGATGTCTACCATCTCTTCAGAGGAGAAAATCTTAGCAAATAATTATAATGGTTTACACCTTATTTGCTAAAGTCAGCGAGGTTTCCATACCAGTTGATTTTATTCTGAAGTATATATATATATATAATACTTAGTAATTGTTGATATTTACAATTAGAAATAAAATAGGTTTAAGGCTCCCAAAATTCGTGCTAGAACTGTCCGCAAGGATCCGTGGCGCAGTGGTTAAAATACTTGTAAAAATCAACTGTAAAAGTGATATTCCTCTGACGAGTGAAGGTTTAATTCTCAGTGTGGACGCAACGAAAAATACAATTGCAAATGGCTGACTACCCCCCCACCCCCGGGAAATAAATAAAGGGTTAAGTTTGAAATTCCGTTTAAATTCCCAGATTAGACAGAGACATACCCCACATATCAGTAAGATATATGTGTAAGACACTTGAAGAAGGTCGGACGTTATATCGACCGAAACGTTGTGAAAAGACATTTAAGATAAAAACAGTAATCCTATAAATCCAAATAATACGAAAAACTCCTCGTCTCAAAAATCCAGAATTTTTTTCCCCAATTAGTTGATTTCGTTTGCTTTTGGTTCTTTAATGTTTTTCTACTCCTTAACGTTTTATTTTTCATTCTTTTAGCTCAGTGAGGGTCCTTTACCTTCTCCCCGGGGTCAGACTAAGTGGAAAAGGCGCACAAAGCAAAAACTAACATGACTTTTTTTTTCAGATGCAAATAATATTACATCTCGTATATTTACTGCATTCTGTCTAATTTACGTTTCTTTTCTTTTTTTTTAACAGAACCACTCCCCCATGATAAATGACCAGCTTAACGAACGCTATTTCTCCTAAAATCAATCCTGGGAGGCGATAACACAAACGTTTGTGATGTTTTTTTTTTTTTTTCTATGAATGGAAGAACACTTCAAAATGGACGACCGTAAACGATTTAAGATGCAGAAGATTTGCGCAAATTTGTCCCAAGGGTGTAGTCCACAACTCCATCCTTGTCACAGGCTATTTGACCAAGATGGGCATCAAGGCAGTTCTTCATCCTTCCTATAGTTCATACTTTACTGCCTGTGACTTGGTTATTCACTTTAAAAAAAAAAACCCAGTTAAGTAAAAACGAGGCTCATTCCAACTAACAAACAGCAACATTCAATCTGAACCTTTAATGACGAAAATGCTGTTTCAAAATTGTGGCAGCGGCTTGAATACCCATTGACATATAGAACCTCTTGTAGCTAGATGAGATATTCCTTTATAATGCTGCAGGAAAGTCCAGACAAATAGATTTACTAGTCAGATCTCTTGCCCCCCCCCCCCGCAAAATAAAAGACGCAACTACTCTCTTTTATATATTATTTATTTGGAATTCATTATTGAGATGAGTATTATTTATTAATTTATTTATTGCGGACTATTATCCTCATCTTTATTAGTTGTTGTTTTCACGACGTTTCGACCAACTATTCCTCTGGCCTTCGTCAGGTAGTAACCGCGACGGGATAGGAACTCCGGATCTCCTAACTTCTCAGCAATTACTGCCATCCATAGTTGTTGTTGTTTCACCACGTTTTGGCCAAGTAAGCCTCTGGCCAGCTTTGAGTAGAATCGAAACCGCTACGTTCAGACCATTCTCACCTGGAACCGTAGAGATTCAACGTCTCTATCCATTGCGCCACGGGCCCCGAAAGGTGATCAAGGTTTAAGTTTTAGGTTTTATAAATCCACGTTTATTTATTATCTGATCTTCCATGGTCGGGTCCGTACCGAATGGTACAGATATTATTATTTAATTGGAATTCATTATTGAGTGAGTTTTATTTATTAATCAATTAATTAATTAATTAATTAATTAATTTATTAATTAATTGTGGACTTTTATCGTGAAACAACAACCAAGAAAGATGAGTATAAAAGTCCGCAATAAATAAATAAATTAATTAATTAATTACTTTCTTTTATAAGGTAATAATTTTCTTTCATAATAAAACCGGTAATAATAGAATATACCCTTTACATTTTTATGCCGTTGTTATTATGAAGGTACCAGTTTATTGTATACTTAAGGCGATATTTTGACGCCTTTAAACTACGCGGATCTACCCATTAGCATATGGAACCTCTTGTGGTTGGATGCTGTGGTCATCGTGATGTAGAGAAATAAAAAGTGAAGGCCGGGCGGTGTACTCATTCAGTGAAATAAATAATCTTTCTTCACTTCATGGACAAAAAGATTCATTAGCCTGTTCTTTGATTCCCTATCAGAAACTAACCCATCACTACTTTTTTTTTTAATAAGTTAATGATTTTTTTTCTCATAATAATAGAAAACAAATAATATAAAACACGGTTTACGTTTTTTACTACGTTATTATACGTGTACTAGTTGATTGTATTGTTCAGGCGATATTTTGACGTCTATAAATTAAGCGTGACAGTGGCGGGTCCACCCATTGACTTATAAAGCCTCCTGTAGTTGGATGAGATATTCCTTTACAATTATATAGGAAAGTGAAGGTCACATGGTTTACCCAACCAGGTGAAAGAAATAATATTCACTAGTCTGCTCTTTAGCTTCTCCACAGGAACAAAAGACGTAAGTTGATAAACATGTTTTTTTTTTTAATATAAATAGAACATGTAATGATAATTCGAAAATTCCCCGACACCAAAAGAACGTAGGTAGATCAGAATAAGACCGGGGACAACGGCTACGAAATTTCTTCAAGTCCAACATAAACAAACTCCTGACAAACCGCCCCCTTAAGTAAGACACTCTATCTAAACCCAATACTAATGATTACTACAACACTACTACAATACTATCTCATTGATTACTGTACACGCAATAACCCTTATCCCTGAGTGGCTTTCGGGCCTTGATAAGTAAAAAAAAAAAAAAAAATTGCAAGACCGCGACCTCCAGGAGTCAAGAAACACGAGGCTTGGAGACCAACCTGTGCGTCTGTACTCTTATTATCGGTAATAAATAACGTCTTCTAAGCACACCCTGCCCCAATGGAGGCAATCCTTTAAATAGTTAGTAACGGTCATTCATATGTAAGCACTTCCGTCAGAAGCAGCAGCAGTAGATATACGCAAAAGTCAAACGTCGCCGGTTTTGCTTAGTCCAAAACGAACCCAACCCTCCTCCGATCACCAACCTCCTCTAGTTTTCTCACTTGTTTTTCTCACAAATATGACGTACCAAATGATACAGCAAAATTTGGTTTCCTCCATAGATGAATTGATTTACTAGTCATCTGTCTGCTTCCTCATCAGAAATAAAAGATGCAACTCATTGCTATTTGTTGATGCGAGAAATTATTTTAAGCGTCGGCATCGCTAGGCGTCTGCAGTGCCATCTTTTAATTCTTAGGCATGCGTGATTCACGTGTGAACGTGATTTCACGTTATGCCCATCACCCTGCTTCACATTTAAAGCGACTGGATACCGCACAGGGAGTGTTTATTTATTTATTTATTTTTGCATTGGCATTCCGACAGTGGAAGATGTTGGACGCATATTAGTGCTTCCAGATATTAGAGGTCGCAATAGGGCAACCTGTTGCAACTTTCTACCTGTTTCGAGCCTCAGCAGAAGGAAATTCGCCATATTAGTTAATGCATTTTTTATATTATACATATATCAGTTGTTTGTATACATTAAATGATATTTTGACGCATTGAAATTGAGCGCAACAATAACAGACTTGCTCATTTCCATATAGAATCATCAGAAACAAAAGATGCGACATTTGTTTTGTACATGTGAATGATTGTTTTCATAACAATAGAATATAGCGCATCCTTTCCGATGCCTCCGTTCAGTCTCGAAAGACAATGGACACCCCCTGTAGGGGCAGCTGCGCATGTAATTGGGAAGCAAGGGTTGCGCAATCCTCAACCACACCTCTCCTGAATCGGCACTGTTTGAGTCCAGTGGCAAGGGGAAGTCCAGGACGACTGGAAACAATGCCGAGATAAGCGGAGAGCAGATAAAGCACTTGGAATCCCCAAATGGTCACCCATTTAGTACTGATGGGGTGACAAATCCTTAACATTTTTTTACCCTAGTATATTCACTAGTCTGCTTTCTAGTTTCTCCCCAGAAACAGAAGATGCAACTACTTGTTTATTTTTAAATAAGTTAATAATTTTCTTTAAAAACAATAGAAGACACAGAGATAACATACCTTTTTTGCATTTTTAATCTTGTTATTGCACGTGTACTAGTTCATTGTTATTAAACGTGTACTAGTTAATTGTTATTAAACGTGTACTAGTTCATTGTTATTGAACGTGTACTAGTTCATTGTTATTAAACGTGTACTAGTTCATTGTTATTGAACGTGTACTAGTTCATTGTTATTGAACGTGTACTAGTTCATTGTTATTAAACGTGTACTAGTTCATTGTTATTGAACGTGTACTAGTTCATTGTTATTAAACGTGTACTAGTTCATTGTTATTAAACGTGTACTAGTTCATTGTTATTGAACGTGTACTAGTTCATTGTTATTAAACGTGTACTAGTTCATTGTTATTAAACGTGTACTAGTTCATTGTTATTGAACGTGTACTAGTTCATTGTTATTGAACGTGTACTAGTTCATTGTTATTGAACGTGTACTAGTTCATTGTTATTAAACGTGTACTAGTTCATTGTTATTGAACGTGTACTAGTTCATTGTTATTAAACGTGTACTAGTTCATTGTTATTGAACGTGTACTAGTTCATTGTTATTAAACGTGTACTAGTTCATTGTTATTAAACGTGTACTAGTTCATTGTTATTAAACGTGTACTAGTTCATTGTTATTAAACGTGTACTAGTTCATTGTTATTAAACGTGTACTAGTTCATTGTTATTAAACGTGTACTAGTTCATTGTTATTAAACGTGTACTAGTTCATTGTTATTGAACGTGTACTAGTTCATTGTTATTAAACGTGTACTAGTTCATTGTAATTAAACGTGTACTAGTTCATTGTTATTAAACGTGTACTAGTTCATTGTTATTGAACGTGTACTAGTTCATTGTTATTGAACGTGTACTAGTTCATTGTTATTAAACGTGTACTAGTTCATTGTTATTGAACGTGTACTAGTTCATTGTTATTAAACGTGTACTAGTTCATTGTTATTAAACGTGTACTAGTTCATTGGTATTAAACGTGTACTAGTTCATTGTTATTGAACGTGTACTAGTTCATTGTTATTGAACGTGTACTAGTTCATTGTTATTGAACGTGTACTAGTTCATTGTTATTGAACGTGTACTAGTTCATTGTTATTAAACGTGTACTAGTTCATTGTTATTGAACGTGTACTAGTTCATTGTTATTAAACGTGTACTAGTTCATTGTTATTAAACGTGTACTAGTTCATTGTTATTGAACGTGTACTAGTTCATTGTTATTAAACGTGTACTAGTTCATTGTTATTGAACGTGTACTAGTTCATTGTTATTAAACGTGTACTAGTTCATTGTTATTAAACGTGTACTAGTTCATTGTTATTAAACGTGTACTAGTTCATTGTTATTAAACGTGTACTAGTTCATTGTTATTGAACGTGTACTAGTTCATTGTTATTAAACGTGTACTAGTTCATTGTTATTAAACGTGTACTAGTTCATTGTTATTGAACGTGTACTAGTTCATTGTTATTGAACGTGTACTAGTTCATTGTTATTAAACGTGTACTAGGTCATTGTTATTGAACGTGTACTAGTTCATTGTTATTGAACGTGTACTAGTTCATTGTTATTAAACGTGTACTAGTTCATTGTTATTAAACGTGTACTAGTTCATTGTTATTAAACGTGTACTAGTTCATTGTTATTGAACGTGTACTAGTTCATTGTTATTGAACGTGTACTAGTTCACTGTGCACCTCAAATTAAAATGATATCTTGAGGTTATTTTTAGGAGTTCGTTTTCTGACTTTTTCTGTGTGTCCTTGTTAAATTCTCATTACTGAATTCTTTTATCATGACGTGCGAAAAACACAGATGACTCCGCTACGTTCGACATCTCTGGATACACTCTTATAAAGACTGAATGTAGGAAAGAAAAAGAGCTATAGTTTACTTCATTATTTACTAGTCTGCTCTCTAGTTCTCCCCGAGAAACGAAAGATGTAATTAATTATTTTAACTTAATCTTTTTTTCGTAGTAATAGAATATATAATGAATAATATTTCTTCTTTTTTTTTTTTTTTTTACATTTCTTTATCTCGTTATATTCACTAGTCTGCTCTGGAGTTCTTCCTCAAAAACGAAAGATGCAACTACTAGTTTTTTAATAAGTTAATAAATTTTTTGGCTAATAATAGAAGATTCCTTTCCTGCCGCATTGTGAGATGTCGTTGCTGACTTCTTTTTATTAAAACGTGACCAACACTTTGTTACGGTCGATACTTCCCGATACATTTCTTTTTATAAAAACTGTTTTGAATTTAATTTTTTTTCTATATATAAAAAAACTGTTTTGAATACAACTATAAAAATGAGCTTACACCGTCAATCAACTTCAGTGACAGATTTACCTGCTTTGCAAGTCACCGGAAGTAATAACCTCCAGCCTAGTTCTGGTATGTGGAAAGTCAATCAGGGAAACGAGAACAAGTCTCGGGCGGAAGTTGTCAAACTTCTACCAGGTTCTTCATTTAACCTGCTTAAATCTAATTTCGGTTTCCAACGATGTCGGATGGACACATTCGAAGAGAGCGTTTTGGGACAAAGTCGGAATGGTTTTCATATCAAAAACGATTTCTTAGAAGAAAGATTTCGCCAGGTGGCGTCACGACATTTAGAAGCGCTTCAGACGAGTGGATGTCAGTTATCGAAGAGCGAGGCGAATAGGGCTATTGGTCGACTTCGGACCGTTATCTTTCCAACAAGGCTGACCGGAACGAGGGGAAAATCGAAGGGTGATCGTCGTTGGATGCCAGGTAAAGATCCATGGTTAGAAAGAAAATCGGACGCATCACTTAACAGTGACCGGAAGCGGAAGGTGTTTACGTCATCTACTTCCGGTTTTAGGAACAATTTTCAGCAGCAACAGATAGCAAAGAATTATAATTTTGATGCGAACTGTGGAAATCATCAAAACAGACTTCTAACTATTGATGGAATGAACATCGGGAAGAAAAAATAATCGCGTAAAGTTTTTTTTTTTCTTCTTTTAGAGAATTCTTGTATTTATTTAATGCCGAATCGAATAATTTTGGAAAATGTCTTTAGACTTCCAGTTCTTTCTAATTGGATTATTTATGCAGGATGTTTGGTTTGGTTATTTTGGAGAGAGAAATTGTTGATTTCGTTCTTGACTTTGCAGAATATGATTGCGTTTTGCAAAGGGAAAACAAACAATTATTTTTATTTCAGTATGGACACTCATCAGCACTAAGAATATACATAGAATCGAACAACAAAAAGCCAACATCGACTTAGAAATATTCCTCCCTTCAAACAATTCAGTATATTTATGATTTGGAAAGGTCTCTTTTTATGTGTGATTTACAGCCAAGCGTCATATGCTACGTGCCACCTACATAATTCAATACCATCAGTACAAATAGTTTATAAGTTTTTAAGTACAATTATTTTAAATAATGCACTAACCTTAGTTGTTCATATTTCTGGTGTATTTTTTCCTTTACACGGCATTATGTAGGTGAAGCAATTTTTGGTGCATTATCTTCAGACAGCCTAATCAGGTAGCACCAGGCAATAAAGAATGAAAACGTGCAAGAGAGTTTCAATTCAAGGGATGTATGATATGGTTTAAAATCAAAGGATGATTAATTGTCACTTATAGGAAGGAGAAATGGAGGGTTACCAGTTTTGAAGTATGTGGATTGTTTTTTTTTTTATGTTCGACACTCGATTTTTCAGCGAAAAAAAAAAAAAAGAACTTGTGTTTGCAATACTGTGCGTAGTCAATTGCTTTAAAAAATAAACAAAAGTCAATTCTGAATTTCTATCCACAGTTTCGTAAAACATTTTTTTTTCACAAATACCAGTAATACCTAATTAACTGTCATGTCGCAGTAATGAGCATATTTAAAAATTACGAAAATCGATAAGGTAGAAAATTAAGTATTAATAAAAATAGTTTTTGAAGACAATTAGTGAAAATTTAGTTTTGCAAAAAAAAAAAAAAAAAAAAAAAAAAAAAAAAAAAAATCCAGAGAGTTTAAATCGTAACAAAAGGGAAATAAATATTTCCTGTAAACTGAAAATCTTTGGCCAATTTAGTAAAATTCAGTTTTCGCTAATTGTTTTCGAAAACCGTTTTCATCCATTTTTGCTCATTTTCTATCTTATCGATTTTTCTGTAATTTTTAAATATTTTCATAACTGCGACATGACAATTAAATAGACAACATTGGTTAAATTCAATATTTCGATTTCTGAATTTCTCTATTATAATGCAGAAGTACCGAGTGTTTTTATTTGTTTTTTGCTCATTTGCATATGAGAAGAACAGATATTTTTTTACAAAGAACGACTTGAGGAAGTCAGGCAGTTGCATGTTTTTTGCTTTTTTTTTTTTTTTGGCAGCTGAGACATAACATTGGAGTTGACATTCGTTCGGTGTTGTTAAAGAGTGAGTTCCGTCAATTTTCAGCATCAACAAATAAAAAAGAATTTTCAATTTTCTGATTTATGAAATTGCTGTAGTTATAATGTGCAAGGGCGACAACTCACTTAACACAATTTTATGTTAAAGGGGAGATAAGTAACGCAGACAGTAGTATTTGTTACCTCCCTTGAATATTCTAATTCGTTAGCGTGCCCGGCTATTTAACACACACACACACACACACACACACACACACACACACACACACACACGCACGCACGCACGCACGCACATATGCACGCATGCACGCACACAGACCCACCCTCTCCACCAATTTTTCGGCGCTTTTGCTTATGAAATCATTGAGATAAAGGCATAACTCCATTTTTTTTTCAGAAGCTGAAATCAACGCATCTTGGAGGAATTGTATGTTCTCTTGAGAAAAAAAAAAAAAAAAGAAGAAAAAAAGAAGAAATTTTTCACTTTACCATTAATATAAAATAAAATATCGCAATTATCGCTTCCTTCATTTTGGCCTCTAGTCCTCAGGTTCTGTGAGCTGAAAGAGGGAAGAATTGCTGTTTGCCGGGTTAAACTCTACCCATATAACATTTATTATTGGCTTGGTGTTGATATTGAAGAGGTATATATTTTTTTTTATCTCCTTACATTCAGTGATGTCATGCCTTGTCTGGAAAAAACAACAACAACAACAACAAAAAAAAAAAAAAAAAGAAAAAACGTGCAAAGGAGTTGTGATTTTTTATTGACCAAAACTATTTATTAAAAAAGATGTTAAGATCTAAGTACGTGCAAAATGAATGCCGATGCTCCAAATGTATAAATATTTTTATCCCTCCCTTCACTTAAAAATTCACCAAAAATCAGGAAATTTACAAATTTTAATGAAATTTTCAGTATTAATCAAATAATGATCGCGGAATATAATAAACTAAGTATTTTTTATTTAAATCTCAGTGGAAATGTATTATTTTGTTTAAACAAAAATACTTTTACTAAAGTTATAGTTTTCAGTAGTAAACAAAAAACGCAAGAATTTATTTTTGCTTTTTTTTTATATATATAAATAAAGCATGGTGATTTGTAACAATAAAAAAATAAAATTACAGGAACATTACGAAAAAAAGCTCCTAAAGTCCGTATTAACGAAATCGATATAACTCAAAGAAAAATTAATTTCTCGAACTACCGATATTATAATTGAATTAAGCATTGTTTATTTAATATTTTCACACAAAAAAATTATAATTGCAAAAATTATTTCTACCTTTTTTACGCTTACATATTTACCGTAATCTTTACATGTAAGATTCTAATATTTCCATTGCACGCATGAACGTATAATCATCAACGTAAGATAATGTTCACATAATCTTGGAAAATAAAGTAAAAAAAAAATTAAATAAAAAAACAGGAACATATAAAAATAATTTAATTAAAAAATGGTAAAAATTATACGAACGTTCCAAATCAGTAAGTACGGATGCACATACTTGAAAAGAAAACCAATCTGTTTTGTCCACCCTCCTCCTCTCTCCAACTACCCGCCTGTCTGTGTTTAGCAACTTAAAATTTCCCGTAAATATTCTGATAAATTTTAACGTAAGTCTGTATTTTTTTAGTGTGTAATTTTTGAAATAATTATAAATTGTTTTCTTAAACAATTGTAATTCTGTATTAATATTAATAAATAATGGTGCTAACTTTTTTTCAATGAATGAATTGTCAGTAGGTGATGAAGTATTTAAATTTTTAAATTTTTATTATTTTATGAAGTAGTTAATGAATTTAATTAACTTTTATGCATTTTTAAATGAAGAAAAGGGGGTCTGCGACTCAAAAAAGAAAAAAAGAAAAGAAAAAACGTTGCTCGGTATGCCGGAATAATGTTAAATAAAGACATAAATTATGTCTACTTTGTCCTTCCATACATATTTGAATTTTGCCGCCAGAGTTTTTTTTTTTTTTTTTTTTTTTTTGATACGATAAACAAGTCTCGTTTCTACCAGTGTCACATTTTTGGATGGTTATTACTTTTTTTTTTTTTTTAGCAAAAGTTAAGTACATTTATTGTATTAATTCATTATGTTAAGACTTTAACTTAATACTTATCTTGGAAATAATTCCAGAAAGCATATATTTTTCTTGCCAAAAAAAAAAAAAAAAAAAAAAAATGTAAACACGATATTTGTCATAATGAATTTTTATGTGAAATGTAGCGTTCTTCAGATTTGTAAAAAAAATATTCAATTTATTTTTTATTTCACATACTTTTGTCTTGGATAAATTAACTGTAAACCATAATCTTTCAGATACAATAAAAAAGTAACCGAAAATGAAAAAAAATTATTATGATTATTGATTAGCCGACGTTCAACTCCCCCCCCCCTAGCGAAAAGCACTAAGCAGTCATTAAATTGCCCGTACCTATTAAGGTCTGCGATGATAATTTTTTAAACATTTGAACAAATTTATAGCATTAATATGACGAATAAAATTTAATCCTGAACATTAGCATCGGGAAAAGATCACAGTGTTGTATCTGTTCTGATGATACACTTCAGCTATTCTGTCATCAGTCAGTTGAGAAAAATCCTTCATGACTGAGGCAATATTTTATTTTTTTTCCTATCCAGAGTGCCCCATTTTGGGGAACTGGATTTGCTCCACATTAAAAACCGACCTTAAGTCTAACTCTTCCCTCGTAGAATATTAAGTAAATAGAAACAGTACACTAACTTCATTAAATAAAGCAAGGGCGATAACTCTTCCAACACAAGTGTTTTTCAAGGGGGGGATAAGTCACCCAGAGAATGTCTTATTTATTACCTCCCTATAATAGTCAAATTCGTGATCGTGTCACACGTATGCACACACACACACACACACACACACACACACACACACACACACACACACACACCGCACCGCACCGCACCGCCGCACCGGTTCTCGTCAGATCACCGGAGTTAAGCAACGTTGAGCCTAGTTAGTATCAGATGGGTGACCATTTTGGAATTCTAGGCACTGTATGTGCTCTCCGCTTATCTCGGCATTTGTTTCTAGTTGTTTTGTACACTTTACTTGCCACTGATATTATACAATGTCGATTCAGGAGAGGTGTGATTGGAGATTGCGCACCGCACCTCATGCCAATAAGACTTTCACGCGCAGGCACTCCTTCATGGGTAACCATAGTATGTCAAAGACTGAGGGAGCCCTAATCACAAAAAAATAAAAGTGCTTTCATGGAATGCATTCTGACGAACTCATTGCACTTGTAACCCATCGACGTACCCGATAAACACGTCTAGCAGCAAAATTCCATCCCTTTACTGTAGAGGTTCTTAGATGCTTGAAAGCTACGGACTGCTAAACTTTGGAATTCCGTTCCTGCTTCTTATTTTTCTGACTGCACCAATATGCAAAAGTTTAAATGTAATGTGAACAAATATCTTGCTCATCTCCTCACATAGTCCCCAGAAAACATTAGGAATCTCCAACGCGAAAAACAGATGTAATCCCCTCCACATGTAACACGATGTAACTGTAATTGAATTAAATATTAGCATCATAACGTTTTTTACCATTTAAAAGAAGAAACTTACAAATCAACTGCTAATATTTCAAATAAATTTTACGGCATACAAAAATAATGAGAATGTGAGACAAAATTGTCGACGTCTTTAAAACAACGTTCCTATGTAGTGATTATTTTGAAGGCGTAAACGCACCCGTGTTTTCAAAAAATCTAGCAAAAATCGGTACTTGTACAGTTTAGTCAAGACATTAAAAAAATAAAAATATCGAAAAAAGGTTATATTGCACGTATCCGTTATGGAGCGAAGTTCTCCGAAAAAAAATTTCACTTAATTTCATCAAGTATTTTTTTTTTTTTTTTTTTTTTTACAGCGAAAAAAAAAAAGAACTTTAGGAAGAAAAGCTAGAATTAAAGATGGGGGAGGGAGTATCGGCGCTTTACATGGGGTTATCTCCCCGTGCCGTGTTCAACAAATTTCACAATGGCTGACTTCAACACGCTCTCATAAAAAAAAAAAAAACTACTCGATTAAATAAAATTAATTTTTTTTTCGGAGATCTTCAGTCCAAAACAGATACCTTTTTTCGATATTTTTATTTTTTAATATCTTGACTAAACTGTACAAATACCCCAAAATCAACTAATGGTCAGATTTTCATGAAATTTTCTATACGTATTCAACTTTAAATTAACTTTTATTTTAAAAACAGTTTTGGTTATTTGGCAGGAAATATCATTTGTAGGTGTTCTACCCCCTCCCCTAATGGCGTGAAACGAAATCTAAACAAAATACGTTTGGACCCATAAAGATTGCAACATTTCATAAAACTGAAGAGTTTAAATAATTAGAATATATATATATATATATATATATATATATATATATATATATATATATATATATATATATATATATATATATACTTGTTTATTGTTATATAAACATGTTCACATCCCGCTGCTACAAATAGCCACTTGTTTCAATCAAACAACAGATATCATCAGGCAGCGACTTGACTATTCAAAAGTTCAATGAATAATAGGTTATTACTTCATTAGTCCATTACTTTTGAATATAAAAAAAACCCCGAGTATATATATATATATATATATATATATATATATATATATATATATATATATATATATATATATATATATATATATATATATATATATATATATATATATCCAGCCAAAGCTCTTGAGCCCCTGGAGGGGCATAGGCCATCTACAATATTTGTAGATGTTTTTGTAGCGAGAAGTTTTTTTTACAGGGTGAGGGTGCTGGCCCCATGCCCAACCTTCCCAGAAGGTACTTACAGCGCCTAGACTTCCCGAATGGTCACCCATCTGGTACTGGCCAGGCTCAACGTTGCTTAACTTCGGTGATCTGGCTGGAACCGGTGGGTCAACGTGATTGTGCTGTGCAGATACACACACACACACATACACATACACCCACCCACACACACACACACACACACACACACACACACCCACACCCACACACACACACACACACACACACACACACACACATATATATCACTTACCTCGAAGTTGTAAATAAAAATGGGCATAAAATAAATATTTTTATGCTTAAAAAAAAATCAATGTTTTTTTTTCAATAATATATATTATAATTAGTTAAATTGCAACAACAACAACAACAACAACAACAACAACAACAAAAAACAAAACAGAATTCTAAAAAAAAAAAACAATAATTTTTAAAAAGATTTAAATGGAATAAAATTTCAATATTCCGCGATATGAAGTTTTAAACATAGAGTTTTTAGTAATGTTTTCCAATTAAAAAAATATTTTCATATAATATAAAAAGTAACTATTGTCAATGATAAAATATCAAATTCAACTTGAAATAGTTTTAATTGTTGAAAAAATGTTTATTTCTAGTGGAAGCAACTTGATTTTACCTTTTTTTTTAAGTGTACGGAGGACTCTAATTCATAAAATTAACATAAACAATAGCAAAAAAGAAAACAGAAAACACTGCTTTTCTTGTTTAATTAAAACGACTAGCGGCTTCCGTAAAAAAAAGTATGGACAAAAAATGATGACCATCGCTAGTAAACATGATTCGAAGTAAACAATAGTATAAAATCAATGTTAAAATATATTTTAGTTTTGTCATCCATTTCTTTTTTGTTTATCGGTACATTTCTCTGCCTTCTCTTATTTTATACTGATTCGACTGTTTGTCTCCACCCAAGATGAACATCTATAGTCTAAAGCAACCAAAATAAATAAATATCGCAGACTCCAATAGAAAAATAGCGATCCGAAAAGATTTAGGTAAAAAAAAAAAAAATCCAATTAAAAAATTTTCAAATAAAACTTGTGAACATAAGAGAAAAGAGTTGAGAAAAAAAAAAAGAAAAGGGAAAAAGGAAGAAAAACAAAAAGCGACTAAAAAAGAAAAAGAATAAAAAGAATAAAAAGAAAGAAAAAGAAAATAGAAATAAGAAAAAGATAAAATGAAAAAGAAAAATATATATATATAAAAAAAACTGAAACAAAACCGATTCGAGACATAAAAACGCAAACGGTAAATGTGACCATCAGAATACCTGAATCACCGCTACAATAAATCGTCCGCGTCCATCAAACTTAACAACTGAACCGGAACTCGAAAACGAAATGAAACGAAATTTACTTTTATCATTACCAGAAAAGATGTATTTTAGTAACAATAAACTACTCTTTTCTTATCTTTCTTACTAAAATGAAATAAAATTTATTTTTTCCATGCGTACCTGTTTTACCCTGTTGTTATTTTAATAAGAACGAATTCCTATTTCGTTATCTTTCTTACTAAAATGAAATAAAAATAATAATCAAGTATTACTTATTTAATTATTACTTATCTTTGTAAAATATATTTTCTAAAAATGAAAATTTGATCAAACTCTTTCCATTATTTATGTTTAACTAAAACATGCAACCCGGTTTCGTCATGGTTTAATGGCGGAACATATTCAGTCTAATGTGAGATTTACGTAAAAACCGAATCGGAACTCGAAAACGGAATGAAACGAAATTTATGTTTATTATTACCAGAAAAGATGTATCACCCTTGTTATTTTACGAATTACTATTTCGTTATCTTGCTAAAATGAACTAAAATGAAAGCAAAATCCTTTTTCGTAATAATCCATCCATCAAAAATCACTTCCGTTCAAATTCTTTAGAAGTTATCAACATTTGAAAGTGCTTGACAAGTGTAGCAGCCGACACTCGCTACAATCACAGACAGGAGCTAATTCTCACGATTCGAGATTTGAAATCCATTTTCTCCCGGCTGGTCCAATCACAAGCCAGCTCTCAATCACGTGACCGCGTACATAACAGGTGAAATCTGAAACTCTCAACCCCCTTTCATTCTGACCCTGTCGGGCAGCAGAATTCGCCTGAGGCTTTGGCCCCAGACTGAACGTACTACAAGCGTACACTAGCTCTTTACAAACTCCCATTTGTTTCCACGTACGGTATCCAAACGAACATTCTTTTCATGCTAAAGAACACACACACACACACACACACACACACACACACACACACACACACACACACACACACACACACACACACACACACAGAATACTTAAATACACTGAAGACCTTGCTCTTTCTTTCTCCTTTAATCGGCTTCCTTCGTCCCGGCGACTACTAGCTATAAACACGTGTGGACTGAGCTGTTGTCTCCTCAAGAAGCCGGCAATCTATTAATTCTATCTTTACACAAAAACACTTCAACCTAATAACCCGTTTCTCTCTTCTACTAACGCTACTAACGAGGATAACAAATAAAAGTGTTTATTAATATGGAATGAAACTCCATTGCGTTGTGTCTTAATCTATATAAGTATTGCTTGTTGAGGTGAAATTTCATAATACTACTAGAACATTTTCGACCAATTTTCTTTTCATTTTAACCCAACAGACTTGACATTACTTCACTTGGAACTTTTCATTCCCTTGGAAGTTTAAAAGAAAATATTCAATATTTAGAGAGTTGAAAAGGGATGCTCAGTTTTTTTTATTGTTTAAGTTTTAACATCGTTTGCTTCGTTCGTTGTTTTTTTTTTTGTTTTTATGCTCAGTTTTTTTTGTTTAATAAGTTCGCTTAGTTCGTTTTTTTGTTTTTGTTTTTCCATCACTTTCGCTGTTTTTTTGTTTTTATTTTTTTTCGATTTTTTAAAGAAGTTTTAACATCGTTTTTTTTTATTATAATATGTAAACAGGGTTTTTTTTGAATGAATATTATTTATTATATTTCGTACATTTTTTTAACTGTATCTTGTGTAGTTCCTGACTTAGCCAAGATATGCACTCACACACTTGTGTTAAGATTTTATTTTATATAGATAAATTAATTACATTGCATTTATTTTATTTTTTAAATTTATTTTGCCTTTTCTCATGATTTTTTTTTTTGTATTTATTTTTCATAAAATTCAAATTAACAAAAATTATGTCAAATCTGTTGATTTAAAACAGAAAAAAAAAAACAGTCGAAAATGTAATGTTACTAGAATTGTTAAATTCCACCTCAAGTTTGAAGGACGCGGACGATTTTTTTAGCGGTGATTTTCCCAGGATGTTTCGATCGTCCTATTTACCAACCAAAACTCTAAAAAAAAAAGAAGCAAAACAAAACAAAAAACAAACAAAAAGAAAACAACAAAAAATAACAACGAAAAACAACAACCACGAAAAAACAACAACAAATCAACAAAACAACAACAAAAAACCACAACAAAAACAACAAAAACAACAAAAATAAAAAACAACAACGACGACGACGACGACGACGACGACGACGACGACGACGACGACGAAAAAACAACAACAAATCAACAAAACAGCGACAAAAAAACAACAAAAATCAAGAACAAAAAACAACAAAAACAACAAAAACGAAAAAACAACAACGAATCAACAAAACAACGCAAAAAACAACAGCAAAAATAACAAAAAACAACAACAAAAAAGCAACAAAAGCAGCAACAAAAATCAACAACAACAAAAAAACAACAACAACAAAAACAACAAAACAACAAAAACGAAAAAAGCAACAACGAACCAGCAAAACAACAAGCTGCTATCTTCTAGAATTCGTCATTGTGCTGAAGGATGAGGAAGAAAACTTCATTTTTCGTTCATTTATTCATACGAGAATTTAGGACACTAAAACCAGCAGAACTCCGAGGAATTTTTCGAAAAGAGACAACGACTTTCTTTTTAAAAATGAGAATGAAAGCATTTCAAAAGAAAAGGAATTTTGGCACTTCTGAATTACACGGACGGCAGCAAAACACAAAAATATTTAAAAATCAAAACATTTACAAAAAAATGTATAAAAATGTATCAATATATAATTGTAAAAATATTTATTGAAAAGTTTACGTAAGAAAATATAAATTTAATAACGCAGCATTAGATTTTCCCCAAAACATTTTTTGAATTAAATTAAAATTGGATTTTTTCCAAACAATTTAATAATTTAAATGAGACATTTTTCGAATTGAATCAAATTGGATTTTTTTTCCTACAAAACATTTTTTAATAAAATTAAAATTGTCATTGTAGCAAAATATAGTTTTAATTTTTTTGTGGCGCCTGTTGAAGGGTCAGCAATATATTATAGTTTTAATTTTTAAATTAATAAACAATTTGAATGCGGTGAAATGAATGAACCTGTTTTTTTGACTGAGAAGCGCCACCTGGCGACAGTTTAGTGAAACGCACACACACACACACACACACACACACACACACACACACACACACACACACACACACACACACAAATGTCGGCGTCTGTGTAATGCAGAAATGAAGGAATTTTTATTAAAGAAAACTGCAGTGCGACTTCTTTTTTATCGGCTACTGTTTATTTTTTTATTTATGCCATGGTCTAAAAGAAAAAAGTTAGCTGCGACTAATTTTTGATAGTATTAATAACTAAGAACAAATCTATAGATTTTAATTGGAATTCATTATTGAGATGAGTTTTATTTATTAATTTATTTATTGCGGACTATTATTCTCATCTTTCTTAGTTGTTGTTTCACGACGTTTCGGCCAACTTTTCCTCTGGCCTTCATCAGGTGGTAACCACGACGAGATAGGAACTCTGAATCTCCTGACTGCATTCTCAGTAATTACTGCCATCCATAGTTGTTGCGGTCTCACCACGTTTTGACCAAGTAAGCCTCTGTCCGGCTTTGGGTGGGATTGAAACCGCTATCTTCAGACAACCTGGTACAATAGAGATTCGGATCCCGTGGCGCAGTGGATGGAGACGTTGAATCTCTACGGTTCCAAAGTTAGATGTTATACATGTTATGTCTTCATAGAAATACATTCCTATTATCAGGACTAAAACCTGATTAAAATAACATGTTCATAAAAAGATTTTAGGAATATGTTAAGAGTGAAATGTAAGTGCAGTAAGAAAACCTTTAATTTATTACAAAGGTTTTAGAATGGTGTAATAAATATATTAATATGTCAGCAACTTAACAGATAGAAAATAAATTAATTATAACCTAAATAAGGGAAACAGAAGTAAATTTATGCCTGCCTACTACAACTTTTTTATTTTTGCTCAACACATACCTCCAAACACCCGGGCAACGCCGGGCACCGAGGCTAGTATTCTATAATATAAATCTCACCTTTCTGTTTAAATGTATGTATGAATCTATGTATGTTTGTATGTCTCGCAAAAACTTTCGACAGAGGCGATAGATTTTCACGAGATCGGTATCATCTTGAAGCACGACCCTTCGGATGCCAAATATCGAAGAATTGGCCAAAAGCATTAATTCCTTCGCCCTCAACTAGGCACTTTTCTACAGGGAGGGGTCGCTTTTTTTTCGCCAATATTTTCGAAAGTCACCCCCTCTTTTCGATTGACTAGCTTTAATTTAAACCTACGTCACTTCCGGTGTGACGATGGGTGCAACAGCTAACGCGTCACGCTTTTTTTTTTTTTTTACTTTCTTTTCCTCCTTCGCCTGCCTGCCTTCTACTACTTTTATTTTTTGCTCAACACACACTTTCTAACAGCCGGGCAACGCCGGGTACCCAGGCTGGTCACAATTAATGTTGGCTGGTTTTGTTTTACGGCATATCAACCCTTTTCAGGTTATTTAATGCCGAATCCAGTGATTTTGAAGAACAATGTTTTAATAGAATATATTTGTTGTTTTCACGTCGGTTTCTAGTTTCTAGTTGGGACCCTAACAGATACTACCACTCCGGGTCAGAGTGGACCTGGGAGCAATGGTAATTAAAGTGTGGCTCCACACTCCCCAAAGCCCACAAGCTGGGGCCTCACCACTGGATATAGTTTAAGGTCATATCCAGGACCCCCATTGAGGGACTTTTCAAGTCAGTTTCTATTTAACCCATAGTTGGGACCCTAACAGATACTACCACTGGGGTAGTGGACCTGGGAGCAATGGCAATTAAAGGGTAGCTCTACACACCCCAAAGCCCGTAAGCTGGGGCATCACCATCGGATATAGTTTAAGGTTATATCCAGGACCACTTACAATTAAACGACAGTCACTCTAATGTAAGCGTGACACACACACAAAAATAAATAACACACACGCAATCCTATTATAATACAGATTATTATACAGATGGCCATGGCGAAGACCTCTTATCCACTCTTTCTCACAGAAGAAATATAACGAGTCTATCTCTGCTCTATCGTTTTTTTCATTGCAGGTGTTGAGCTAGGAGTGTCAGAAGTCGACATTAAAAAGGAGTGATAAACATTTGATTAATTAGACTCGCTATGTTTCGAAGCTTATAACAACATGAATAATGAAATTAAAACCCTAATTTTTTTTCAATAAAAGAGCAAAGACCAAATTTTAAAATAATAAAAAGGTTTAATCGAAAAATATACAATATTTTTAAAAATCGTTTTTCTTTAAAAATGATTTCACGAAATTCAACGAATTTTAACTTAATTCAAATATAATAAATATATATAAATTTTTAAAAAAATCAAAAAATAAATTTTGAAAAAAAATTTAAAAAATCACTTACCTATAAAAATACTAATCAATGGGTGCTTCCATTCTTCGTTTATAAGAATTTGTCCATAGTTATATTTTATATTCCATGTACTTTTGAATAAAATATTTTTTTTAAGCAAGGGTCATAAGCGAATATCCGCTGTTAGCAGAGCGGTGTTTCCACTCTTTCTTCCAGTTATCAAAAATAAAACGGCAAAAATTAATTATTTCAAAAATGTAAAAACAACACATACGCATAAGCTGTCGTGACTTATACGTGAGAAAAAGGATAATTATTTTTGGTTGACTTTCTGACATGTGCCTTTGTATTTCTGACATGTTTTTTGTCAACAACAAAGTTGGTCAATATGGGTCACTGTACTTGAAAAATGATAACATTTCACTCAGTTTTTGCCGTTTAAACACAAACCACCCGACCAATTTTCTATTTTTTTTATTCTCCTAAAAAATACATGAGTTTTTGATTTAATATATTGTATTTCTAAAAAAAAAAAAAAAAAAAAATATTGAATGAAATAGAAAAAGATGATGTAGGTGTCCGATATTTACTGGACAATATAACCAAAATAATAGGTTTCATGTAAAAAAAAAATCAACGTGTTTAAAAAAAGGGTTTTTTAAACTTTTGACTTTACAGGTAAATTTGCAAAAAAAAAATATTTGTTTTTTGTTTTAAATTAGCTTATTTTATTTATTGATCTTTTATCTTCAATTTGTGATGTATAAATCTGAAGTGAGAAAATTAATTATTTTCATTTTAATAGACATTTCAAAATGGGGGCGGGGGTGAATTAAAAAAAACGTTTGTCTCGAATATTATATATATGAAAGAGCATAAAATTTCATATTAAACCTGCAAATGTCGTAAAAATTGAACAAATAGAGAAATTTTGATAGATTTTTAAATTGAAAAAAATTGAAAAAAATTTAACTCGTAAAATTCAATTTATTTCATTACATAGAAAAAATTGACTGCATGAGCGCGCGCATGCACTTTGTAAACACTGTTTTTTAAAAAATAAAAAATAATATTTCTATTAATTTTCCAAAAACGTTGAGTTTATTTAAGTATATCCCATAAACAAATTAAAGAATAATTACGAGTTTTGTATATTTTATTCGCAGTTTTGTGTTAAGGGTGTCAAAAATTACCCCCAAATTCTGACACACCTAGTGTTGAGCCTCTATCTATAGACCCCCTCCCGTAGGACATTCACAGCAAACACTCGTCAGTCTACAACAACTGTTCACAATTTCTATTATTATCTATCTGTGCCTGAAACTAAACGTACATTCCACGAGCAAAGTTTACTTCTTAAAACTGCCCAACTATGGAACACAATACAGCGAGGCCGCTTCCCATGTGACTATAACTCGCCCGTTTTCAAGTCTAACGTGAACAAGTATCTGTTGAGCCAAATAAACACTACCCAAGTTCCACCACTACCGATGTCCCAACGAGTACCTAACACTCATTAACCCTTATCCTTGAGTGGCTTTTATGCTTTGTAAAGCAGTAGCTATTTCACTCAGCAAGAAATGTAAAAAACAAAACAAAAAAACGATGCCGAAATACACGTAAAAAAAACGTAAGTCACGCAGAGGCGGAAAACACATACACTGGATGTGGTCACGAAATTTTATTAGAATATAAACAATGTTTGGTTGGTTGGTTGGTTGTTTTTGTTTTACGGCATATCAACCCTTTTAGGGTTATTTAATGCCGAATCCAAAGATTTGGAAGAAAAATTTTTTTAATAGAATATATTTGTTGTTTTCACGTTGGTTTCTATTTAACCCATAGTTGGGACCCTAACAGGTACTACCACTCCAGGTCAGAGTGGACCTGGGAGCAATGGTAATTAAAGGGTGGCTCCACACTCCCCAAAGCCCACAAGCTGGGGTCTCACCACTGGATATAGTTTAAGATCATATCCAGGACTCCCTCAGGGACTTTTACCCTCTGCAGCGGGGGCAGTCAGCGTATTCTAATGCCCCACCGACAGGGCCATAAACAATGGAAAAACGTGCTTGTGTAGATTAGATTGGTAACTTTTTAAACTAAAGCATTTCAGGTGAAAACATTTTTACGTACTTGTCGAAATTAGTATAAATTCCAAAAATTACGAAAAGCGATTCAGTAGAAAAAATAATTACAAGTGAAAATAGAATTTCTGAATTATCGATTTTTATCGTATGTTTAAAAGTGGAGAAGTTGTGTGACCAATTCAGTATGATAAACTGATTTATCTCCCCCTTATTTTTAAATTGACTTAAAATAAGATTCCGACATTTTTTTTTTTTTTTTGTTAAAAATATATCTAGCACATCTTCTAATATTCTACTAGGAATTTTAGAAGATGTGCTAGAACTTCTACTAATTTCGACATGACCCGTAAGTATATAATAATTTTTTCCCTGGAATGTGTCGGTTTAAAAGCTCACTAATCTACACAAACACCTACAAAAATAGTGTTTAGAGAGAGGAGAGAGAGAAACGGAGGGCGAGAAAGAGCGTGTGTGTATGTGTGCGTGTGTGTATGTGTGCGTGTGCGCGTCCATGCTCGATTGCCTTAAAAGTCAAAAAGATACGAGCAGAAATTAAAAAAAAAAAAATCGCGCATCTATAATCATTTTTTTTTATTTTTTGATAAGCAAGCAGTTTGGGTGGGGTCTGGGGTTTGGAGAATTAGAAAGGTGAGGCGTGGAAGAAGGACGACGTCTCCGTGACGATCAAAAAAAAAAAAAAAAAAAAAGGCTGAATGGAGGAGGGATGGTTGTGAGGTTATGGGGGTGGTCAACTTTCCTAATTTGTGTCTCCAGACATTCAGACGCCGTCGAGGTACCGGCGACGAGGGGACAAGATTCACGACACCGTAAAACAAGCGCAGCACAAAAGGGGTTCCCTTCTCCCCCACCCCCATACACACATAAAAAAAAAAGCCGTAGATCTGTGTCGTCGTCCCTCGTTGGACACAATGGTCATTCTCACTTGACCCCCTCCTCTCCCGCACCCCATATCACTTTTTCTCTGTCATCTTCTCTGTACTTCTACCTTTATGTCCGTCTCTCTTTCTCTCTCTCTCTCTCTCTCTCTCTCTCTCTCCCTTACCCATACAGCTATCTATCTCTCTCTCTCTGTCTACTTCTATCCTCCTCCTCCTTCTACTCCTCCTCATCCTCCTCCTTTTCTTCCTACTCCTCCTTCTTTCCCTCTCTCTCTCTCTCTCTCTCTCTCTCTCTATATATATATATATATATAATATGTTTATCTCTCTTTCTCTCTCTCGTTCGCTCTCTCGTTCGCTCTCTCGTTCTCTCTCTCTGTCTACTTATTCCTCCTCCTCCTCCTCCTCCTCCTCCTCTCTCTCTCTCTCTCTCTCTCTCTCTCTCTCTCTCTCTCTTAGTTTGGCTTGGTTTGCCACCTTCTCTCTACTTTTAGCTTTTTGCTCGTCTCTTTCTCCCGTTACCAATAAATCTCTCTCTCTCTCTCTCTCTCTCTCTCTCTCTACTTTTATCCTCCTCCCCCTCCTCCTCCTCACTATACATTTTTATTGCATGTTTACCCCAAACAAGGCACAGTGCCAATTTTATGTAAGTGTGTAACAATATGGGACATGATCTGCAAAGTTACTATGTAGGGAGTTGAGCCGCAAGATATCTGTTTAAATTAAACTTGAACTTCTGCATGTCAGGGAAGCAGGAAGCCGGGAGGGAATTCCAAAGTCTAGCAGCCCTAGGGAAGACACTATTAGAGTAGAAGGCTTTCTTACACCTATAGATTACTGTCAAGAATTGTAAATATCAACTAAATTAAAGGAATAAGTTATAAGATGGTCAACATAATGAATTTTTTTGTCATTTATTCTCTATATTGCCCTGTAATTACGTTGAGCTTTTTAAATAAGGATTGGTATATATTATAAGAAAATATATTTCTACAGATATATATATATATATATATATATATATATATATATATATATATATATATATATATATATATATATATATACTAGCATGGGTTCCCGGAATTGCCCGGGTGTTTGGAGGTGTATGCTGAGCAAAACACACACAAAAAAGATCAATTTTTTAAACTTTGACTCCTACTATGACCCCTTAACATTTATTGTTTTGGGCTCAAATTAAGTTATTAAGTTAGATCCATGGCCAAGGAACCTATATCTTAAATTTCAAGTGTTTAGACGCGAAATTGTCGAAGGAGTTTGGTAGAGTTCTCAAAGGTCAAATCGTTGAACTTTGACCCCTTAACAGCGAAATTTCTGGCCGAAAACCAATTCCAAAGATTTTCCCAAATCTCAGTACCCTGTATATCAAATTTCGAGTCTGTAGACTAAAAATTGACAGAGTTATTGCGTAGGGAAATGTACACAGACAGACACACAGACACGTTCACTTATATATATATATATATATATATATATATATATATATATATATATATATATATATATAAAAGTAGTACTAGTGCACTTATTGATCGTTATTATTTAAAAAGCCATTCTTTACATGGGGAGGGGAAGGTGTTACTTTAACCCTACAATTGAATAAAAAAAAACATATCATAAAACTTTAATTAAACTTGGAAATACGATTTAAAAAAAAATAGCGCGGATCAGTAAGTGCACTAGCACCATAAAAATAATATATATACCGCTCCCAATGTCGGGTACCAAATTGGTTAAAGGGAAAATTATTCCCAACTCACATTTAGGTAAAAATGCACTTTCGTAAATAATCGAATTCATTCAAAACACATCGCTAAAAGTAACCAAAACAAACAACATCTTAGTAAATCGCGATATATCCCAACACTCGTGCGAGATGGATGAACGGTAAGAGGTTTTGGGCTCATTACCATGGGGTCCCGATTTCGAATATCGCTAGATTTAGCCACTCTGATGGGTCATAGACGACGAAGCCCGTGTCAGTGGATAATTATATTTTAAAAATATTACATTTATACAGAAATATATATATTTTCTAGAAAAAAGTCAGAACGTGTGTGTAAGGGCACTTCTCCACATATATACTCAACTTTTATTTTTATCTACGTACTTGAATGTTGGTATATAGAGTATTCAGACAAAGGGTGGAAAAAAAATTTAAATCGGTTTTGATCCGGCCAAAAAAAAAAAAAAAGGGCTGATAATGGGTTAAATCGAAAAAATTGTTTGTTAACATATGTAGATGAAACAAATAGAACTCTTTTCTTGTGCGTCAGTGCCTCCCCTGACTGTGCGATATTGCACATACTGACCAATCAGAGGCATAGTGCAGGGATCTTCCTTACCCCCGTTAACGAACTATAACTGCTTCCGTCTCGGACAAGAAAAACTCTTCCTTTCCAGCGAGACGTCAAAGAGAGCGGACCTGTTTCCTCTGTCTGTCTGTCTGTCTGTCTGTCTGTCTCTCTCTCTCTCTCTCTGCCTACATCGGTATCGACGGTCCCCACTTGGGGAATAACTACCGGGCAAAGGCAACGAGTTCTATCCCAGCTATATCCTAATGGCATCTCGCCTTACTTCAATAAACCTTTTCCTTGTAAGTTTTACGAAGTCGTTTGTTCGTTTATTCAGTAGCTTGCGTAGAAATATTTATTTTATTAGGGAGTGCCCGAAAAGCATTAACTCAACTCCCTAAAACTGTTTCACGAATGCGCATGCGTGTTCAGGTTTTGGTTTCGATCTCAGTCCGAGTATTTTTTTTTTTACTTACAAGAAGTGAACTGTTTAGAAGAAAGCATACTACTCGCATGCACATGTCTCAGTTTCTGTATGAATTAAAATATAATATTTTATGACCGGGCAACGCCAGGCGGCCTTCTAGTTGCTATGTAAAGGTTTTTTTAGGTTAATTCTATTTTCCTTGGTTTTTCATTTACAAAACTCTATTCATGTTAAATTAGCACATATACACGGTGCTAGTTGGCCATTGAAAGGGTTCATTCGCCCTTTGGAAGGTCTTGTTTTTAATCCTTCAGGGAGACTAGCCGCCCTCCTCACCAAACAAGTCTGGTGGGGGAACCAGTTTAGTCGCCGGTAACCCGACCATGAGGCAGGTAGTACTGAGTTACATGGTACCAGTAGCATATGACACACACACACACACACACACACACACACACACACACACACACACACACACATATATATATATATATATATATATATAACATTTTCTCTTTGTAAGGAAACATCATTTTGTTGGTCATTCTTGGCTACGAATTGAAACGAAGTTTATATAAAAATATATATTTTCGCGAAAATTATCTTTACTTTCATCCTATTTTGCTTAGGGTAAACTTTTTGAGTATCAAAACCTATCTCTTTACAACCCCCTCCTTTTCATAACCTATCATACTTTCATCAATCACAGTCCATTTTCTGTAGGCTGTTTTTGAACCCAGTCAACGACGGGTACTTCTGCTAGTATATATATATATATATATATATATATATATATATATATATATATATATATATTTGAAAAAGAAATTTGGGGGGTACAGAATTTACTAATGGCTAAATACAGACCAATCAATATGATGATTAAAAAATAAAAAATGAAAATAAAGGTCAGCTAACCAGATTTTTTTCCTCGCTCAACAGAGCTAAATCGAGGAAAATACGATAAAAAAGTCATGAATATGGCGGAGGAGAAAAAAAAAAGCGAAGAATAAACGGGGGAAAAATTACATGGAAACTAAATTAAGTCCTAAAAGATTTTCTTTTTGCTTGCAAAGAGAAGGTCTCAAAGACTTAATAAAAATAGTTTCTATAATTTTTAAATGAAAGGGCGTGTGTGACTTACTCAAGATTGTAAACATGTCAGCACTGAAATTCGTGGCGCACGCATGGTTATCTATAAGGTGCACGCAAATCGCAGAACCATGCGTGTTATTCAGAACATCTGAGGGGGAAAGTTTGCACAACGAATCTTTGATGGTACGTGTTGTTTCAAACGGAAATCCAATTTTTGTGATGCTCGCCTAACATAG
>NC_136521.1:66402190-66474690 GCF_053919585.1 Euprymna scolopes | reverse complement strand
ACACCCACACCTCTCCTGAATCGGCACTGCCTGAGTCCAGTGTCAAGGAAGAGTCCAGGACGACTGGAAGCCATGATGAGATAAGCAGAGAGTACATACGGCTCCTAGAATTCCCACTCATTTTAGTACTGACCAGGCTGAACGTTGCTTAACTTCGGTGATCAGACGGGAACCGGTGTGTCAACGTGATTATGCCGTATATCAAATATCTTTCAATGTTCCTATTTATTTAGACACAAGGTCGGTTTTCAATGTGAAGAAATTCTAACCTCCTCCCCTACACACACAAAAGCACGCTCGATCCCCATCTGGCATCAATTGTGATGGATGGCTCTCGTTTGGGTGAGGCCCCGTGTTTTGACAAGCTTCTAGGTTTGACCTTTACTCCTGATCTGAAATGGAACACGTACATCAAGTCTGTTGCCAAGGTCGCTGGAAAGATGGTGGGATCCTTCTACCGCTCCAGAAGATATCTCACTACTGATGCAATTCTCTATCTATATAAAAGCCAAGTACGTCCAGGGATGGAGTGCTGTTGCCGTGTCTGGGCAGGAGCTGCCAAAAACAGCCTATCCTGCCTTGACAGAGTACAGGGTGGACTTCGTGGCTTGGTGGGGGATGCCCTTTTCTCTACCCTGCAACCCCTCTCTCACAGAAGAGACGTTGCGAGCCTATCCTTGTTTTATCGTTATTTTCATGACAGGTGCTCGTCTGGGCTCCAGTCCCTGGTCCCCCCTCGCCAATCTTTCACGAAGGGCACCCGTCTGGCTGAGTCCACTGTGGGGGGTTTCCCCCACTCTATATCTGTGCCTAGATCAAAACGCGGATTCCATGAGCGGAGCTTCTTTCTTGGAACTGCACGCCTGTGGGGCTCTGTTTCGTCTGCCTGCTTCCCTCCGGGCTGCAGCTTGGATGTCTTCAAGTCTAATGTTAACAAATTCCTAATGAACCGCCCCCTTAAGTAAACACTCCATCAAATCTCCACACTAACGTATATATATATATATATATATATATATATATATATATATATATATATATATATATATATAAGATATCAATATTTAAAAAAAAAATACAGAAGTTTGGAAGATTTCGAAAGACTGGCCGTCTACGAAGAAAACAGAAACTTTAAATATGTATCCAAACTATTTACTTCTTTCTTGTGTGTGTGTGTGTGTGTGTGTGTGTGTGTGTGTGTGTGTGTGCGCGTGCGTGCGTGTTTAAAATTTTTTTTTTTTCATTTCTTTTTACCTTTTTGTTCTAGCTGGGAATGAGCCATCCTACTGGATGCTAAACATTCAACCGCTATTTCTTCATTTCGACCGAGAGATCTTTTTAAGATTCTAATAGTCCCTTTAAGTGCAATTGTTTGTATCTCTCTTGCACTTAGTTCACCTGGTATATTTGCCAAGTATTTTTGAGATTTTTTTTTCATGAGTCCAAATGCCCCTATGATTACTGGAATGATAAAGATCCTCCTAAGATTCCAATTTCTTTTTCATGTCATAAGAAGGTTGGTATTTCGTTATCTTTTCCCTCCCAGCTATGTTTGACTCAGCATCATTGGAAATACTAACTTCTACTAAGGTTGCTTCTTTCTCCGTTTTGTCTTATATCACGATGTCAGGTTTAATAGCCTCATTTTCAATGTATATAGCTATAAGGGTTGCATAGTTATAGTTGATTGTGCATGACTTCTTGCCAACTGTTTTTTTCTGGTATACCTGTTACCAGGACGTGTTGCATTCGATATTCAACTTTTTACAGATAATCCTATACACATATTTAAACATTTCATTATGTCGCATCCTATAGTAGCCGTGCCCTATCAGAACCAAACAACTATATGTCAGGCGGCCCGCACTTTCAACTTCTGTGTGGGAGAACCTGCACTTGTTATCATTGCTGAGACCACTCATCTAAAAACATTGGTCAAGAAGCCTTAATATTACCCCCCCCTAAAAATTTACGATTTTTAGTAATTTTATTACTAAAAGTATCCTTTAAACGGCTGATTTTTTAAAAATCTCGGTAGTTCGAATTGAGTTGTCTTTCCCTTATTTATACATCATGGTTGATCCACACCACGTCTTGCTTAGTCATGAAATTTAATTTTCTTAGTTTAAAAACACATTTCTTGAAGGAGATATTGTTTTTAAAAGGGATTATACCCGCCCCCATAATATTTGTTTAAAAAAAAATAAAATCGATTTTCTAAGTGTCCGTTTTCTACCTAACTAGTTAAGTTATTAGTGGTTTCACTTATTTTAAAGCGTTTATTCTGTTCAAAAATGAAACTACAGACCGCATAATATTTTTTAAAATATTTATACTTATTCATGCTTAATTATACGAGAAATTAACCGCATTTATGCTTAATTATACGAGAAATTAACCGCATTGTTACGTGCAGATCTCTAAGAAAACTTTCTTTTCACGGATGAAATTAAAAAAAAAAAATATGCGAGGCGTCTGAAATTTAAAAAAATCGAGATCGGAAAATTTGTACCAGGAAATCTCGTCTCCGGAAAATTCGTACCCGGAAAACTCGACTCCCGAAAACTCGTCCCCGTTTGCTAGGTAGGAAAACTGGTCCCTTATTGAATAAATATCGATTAAAAACACATTTTATGGCCGTTCTTGAAGAAGATATTGTCTTTAAAAGAGAATACACATCCCATAATATTTTTTTAAATATTTTTACTTGTTTATTGTTGTTTTAAAAAAATTTAAATAATTTTTCTAAGTTTTAGTTTTCTACTTAGCTTTGAAAGTTTTTGGTCTTTCAACTTATTTTAAAGAGTTTATTTAGTTTAAAAAAAAAGTAATATCGAGTGTTACTTAAAATGTCCGACATAAGAGAATCACGTCTTAGGAGGATAATTGCTCACAAAAATTGAAAATTAAAGAAAATATTAAGGTAGATATAGTTTTAAAACGCGCCCCCCTTCCAAAGAAAATAAATTTGTATATTTTTAGGCAATAATGCACATCCCATGTTTTTAAAAATATTTTTACATGTTTGTTGTTTTTAAAAAATTAAATTGATTTTTCTAAGTTTTCATTTTCTACCTAGCTTCGAAAGTTTTTGGTCTTTCAACTTATTTTAACGAGTTTATTTAATTAAAAAAAAAAATAACAAGTAATGTCGCACTCGACATTACTTAGTAAATAATTTTTAACAAAAAATGTCAGAAATTAAAGAAAATGCTGAGGTAGATATAGTTTTAAAACGAGCCTACCTCACCCCCAAAAGAAAATAAATTTGTATATTTTTAAGTACTGCACAAGTGCCTTGAAATGACTTTTAAATGATACCCTCTCATCCCCATGTTAAGAATGGCTTTCGAAATAATAACGTTATTATTTCAGCGCGGTACCAAAATTACATAAGACCATGTCTTCTTTTTTTTGTTGTTTTGTAATAACACAAGAATTATTCAAACTGAATTAATTCTTCTAAATAAAAATAATGGCTTTCTTTGAATACACGTGTTTTCTTTCTTTATTTTTGTTTCGTAAAAGTGTTAAAACTAGAGTATTTTTTTAAAATAAATATTTGGTTTCGCTTCCGTATCTTGACTCCGTGATCAAGTTTATTTTTTTAAGCAAGAATTAAAAATATTTTTTTAAAAAATATTATGGGGATGCATAGTATCTTTTAAAAACAATATCTCCTTCAAGAACGGTAATAAAATGTGTTTTCAATCGATATTTATTCAATAAGGGACCAGTTTTCCTACCTAACAAAAAGGGGGGATTTTTCCGGGTACAAGTTTTCCGGGTACGAGTTTTCCGGGTACGGGTTTTCCGGAGACAAGTTTTCCCGGGACGGGTTTTCCGGGCACCAGAGAAAGTATATCTGGATGATGAAGCAAATTTCGAACGCAACCTTTATTTAATCCAGAGGGGTAGGCTAGCTCTCGTTCCGCCAGCCCTGACTGCGTAGAAATCCTTAATAATTTGAAATGGTATTTTGGGTCACCCGCATTGAGGCTCGAACCTTCAACTCCCAGAAGAGTGCAATTTTACAACTGAATTTTACCAATACTCTCTATCCACCGCGCCATGGATCCTGAGCAGTTAGGGGAGAGTGAGGACATCTACACCATGGAAGCAGAGGGGTTGGGGCTAAGTAAACGACCACACAGTTCGATAAAGAGGAAACTGTCTATGTTGATTTCGGCAATCGCAAATGAAAAAGAGGTCATTCAGTGCACAGGTTGGGCCATACCATAGATTTTACCGTTTACACCCGCCCTTCTTTTAAACATGACCACCGTTATCTCGACGCGGTGTCTTTACTGATTAATTGGCTGGATGAAAAAGCACGCCCCTGGACGACAAGAATTTATAAATAAAACAAGAATAACAACATTTCAGAATTTTTGAGATGAGGATTGATTAATTCATATGTTTGGATTTTTTTCGGACTACTGTTCTCATTTTATGTGCACAACCTACACTTATCATTGCTGAGACCACTCCTCTTCTTAAAAATCATTGTTATGAAGCCAAAAATTTTAAAAATTACGATTTTTAGTGATTTTAATACTAAATGTATCCTTTATAAGGCTGATTTTTTTATCTCGATAGTTAGAATTGAGTTGTCTACCCCTTATTTATACACCATGGCCGATCAAATCACTATGTCTTGCTCAGTCATGAAATTTAATTTTCTTAGATTAAAAAATTAGTCCTTTGCACAACGTTTCGGTCGATTTAACCCCAAAGAAGACCAATGCTTTTGTGATAGCGCAAAATCATTTGCAATGGTTATCGAAAGAAACGGTAAGTACTGGTAATATGGGGAGACTTGTTGTCGCTCAGACCTCAGAGAGTACTACTGGTTATTGTCAGTAAGTAATCTTTTATGGTGGCTTTTGTGTAAGAGCATATAGTGAGTATAATAATAATAATAATAATAATAATAATAATAATAATAATAATGATGATGATGATGATGATAATAATAATAATCTATATATTAGTACGATAGCGTGTGTGTTATTTTCTGTGTAACACTTACACCCGGGTCGTTTAATTGTTATGTACTTCCATTTCTTGTAATAAATAATTTTACCAATAATTCTTCATAAGTTTCGGTTTCTATTATAAGCTGATGGCACTCAAGTCATTTAATTTTTTCATAAATAATTTTATCAAAGAATTCATCATAAGTTTGATTTCGGTTTCGATTATGGCTAATGGCATTCCAATAATCTATTTTTTGAAAATAATTTTATGGACAAAGAGACGAAACAATAAACCAAACAATAAGTAAATGCAGCAAACTAGCCCCAATAGAGTATAAGAATAGACACAAACAAGTGGTGAAACAGACAACGTGAACAAACAAATGATACAAGCACAAACCGGCAATACTTGAAAATGAAAGTCACAGAATCCTACGAGACAGAGATATAGAAACGGATAAACGCATCCAAGTCAGACGACCGTATGTCATACTAGTAAACAAGAAAAGAAAAGTCCTGACAGATTGTAGAATCGTTTATAGGTTGGATCAAAGTAGTGAGGCATCTCAACCAGAAGACCAGGAAACTTATGACTATGCACAATGCACTACAAGGGTGATTCTTACCGACTCTATGTGAAAAGGAAAGACGGAGGAAGAGGACTGGTTTGTATAGAAGACTGTGTAAATGACACACACACACAGACACACAGACACACAGACACACACACACACACACACACACACACACACACACACACACACACACACACACACACACACACAAACACAAACACACACACAAAAGAATGAGAAAAATACGTAATGCAGAACATCGAAAGAATAATCACTACAGCAATAGACAAATGAAAACTCCGTGGACAAAGAGACGAAACAATAAACCAAATAACAAGTGAATGCAGCAAACTAACCCCAAAAGAATATAAGAATAACGCAAACAAATGGTGAAACAGACATCTTAAACAGACAAACGGTACAAGCACAAAACGGCAACAATACTTGAAAATGAAAGTCACAAAATCCTATGAGACTCAGATATACAAACGGATAAACACATTCAAGCAAGATGACCGGATGTAAACAAGAAAGGAAAAGTCTTGCCAGATTGTAGATTTTGCCGTTCGAATTGACCATAGATTGAAGAGCAAGGAGACGTAGAAGCGGAGCAAATACACAGATCTTCCCATCAACGACTACTCTTATAAGCCTATCAGAGAGAAAGGATTTTATAACAGAGAGGACATGTCCAGCTATTCCATAGCTGGCGATCTTGTGATGTAGACCTTTATGCCACACTATTAAAAAACTTTGAGCTATTGCTCTAGAGACAAAACCTCCGTCGAGCGATTCACTAGGTGTATCAGAATTTTTGGGGAATTTTTGACACCCCTAACAGAAAACTGCGAATAAAATATAGAAAACTCGTAATTTCTCTTTCTAAAGTGGGCTATTTATTTTCTTTATAGAATATACTTCCAAAATAAACTATTTAAGTTGTTTAAAAAATAATAGAAATATTATTTTTCATTTAAAAAAAAGTGCGTGCGTGCGCTCAGGCAGCAGTCTGTCTGAAGATAATTTATATTTTCTTATTTTATTTTAAATAAAATTATTTAAACTTTTATTCTGATTTCAAATGTACGCTGGAAAATTTTATTTATTTTCTTGTTTCAAAGACATTTGCAAACTTATCTTAATTTTTTTCCCCTGAATTTAAAATAAACTCAATTTCTTTTTTATTTCAATAAATTCAAACGGAATTTCTTTGTCTTTCTGCTTAATTTCTCACATCTTTGAAGAATTTATAAGAAATTATTTGATTAAAATCTTATTTACATTGGAAAATAGGAAATGTCAATCCTAAAGTGTTCTGTTTATATTTTTGATATATACATAAACCTTCGTTTATTTTATACAAAACGGAATAAAAAACTTATTATAAAGAAGACGTGTTTTGGTTTGTTATTATTACATTAAATGTTTGTTTAATCATATAGGGTAAATATGAAGAATTCCACCCTTTATTCATATAAGGTCAATATGAAGAATTACTCCACCCTCGAAAATTCCTTTAAAATTACGGCCAAATCTGTTCATTGCCCACCCGCAATGTGGCCATAAAGTGGGTGCCCATTTGACGTCACATCATTATAGAAAAGTGACCCCCCCACTTTGTGACCATTTGTAAAATTTCTTATCTTTGAAACTACTATTTTCGTTTGCCGTATATATATATACACGTCTCGTGATGAAGGTGCTGTTTCAAACTAAAGTGTGACAAACCAACGGACAGAGACTTCCGTGGATTTGGTAGGACGCATCGTCAACGTTAAAAGGGTATAAAACGCGTGACTCATTAAACATGACGCCTGTAAACAGCTAGTACTTTTGGCCCTTGTTTACAAGCCCCACGAGACGCCAGCGGAAGTTCAGAATGGTGCAATACGCATGCGTAGAGAGCAAAACGTGCCTCCAGCTATCGTTTGCTCAACAATTCCCAGCACCGTGACGACATTTCGGATGTTTTCCACTTCCGGCTTGTATTTCTTTCTTTCTTTCCAGTTTCCCATTTTTTCTTTCTTTTTTCTTTTCACGAAAAAACAAAACAAACAAACAAACAAGCAAAAAAATAAGTAAAAAAATAAAAAAAATAAAACACAACAATTTTTAAACTAGGTTTTCTTTATCCCAGAATTTTTGAGATGAGGAATATTTTGGATTATTCGGGCTATTTTTCTCATTTATCCCAGCAGATTATTGAAAGAAATTGACTTTTTAGCCCGTTAAAGTGGGCTAAAGTTATGGACCGTTTACTTAGAATGAATGCGTTATGCAAAATCGATGGTTGAATATGGGCAAATTTGTGCTCCCTTTTTTGCACTAAACACTAATCCCTAATCATTCTTATTAACCCCTAACTGTGTATCGAACGGATACCATATTACTTAGTCCGCTGCACCTTATCATAACTAAGAGGCATTCAAAGTTTCAGTGAGATCAGCTAAGCAGTTTCTGAGAAAAAAGTGAAGCATGCATGATCCCCCGTGAGTACGCAGTGAACAAGGCATAAAAAAATGACTAAGTTCAACATTCCCTCCCCCCCCCCCATTTAGCGGGAAAAGTCCCCAGGGGACGTCAAATCCTGGTGAAAATGAACAAACGGTGCAATTTTAGGCCTTAACAAATGTAAATTTGAGTTCAGCACCATGCAATAAAAAGAAATAACTAAGTCCACCATTCCCCTCCCCCCATTTAGCTCCGAAAGTCCCCAATTAACATTTAAATGTGAGTTCAGCACCATGCAAAACTGCTAAATGGACATATACAGAAAGTTTTGGACAAATATGGCAAAATAGTCCCCAAAATATGTTTTTATTAGCCCTAAAAGAGCACCTGGGGCACACCCAATAGTTATCACGAAGTATAGACAAACAAAATTATATAGAAATCAGTTAGTTACAACTTTTCAAAAAGTTTTATAAAAATCCAACGCATCATCATTTTATTTAATAAGCACAAAAGTGTCAATTTTAGCCATTTTAACACGAAAAGGTACACGCATGGAAGGGGGGGGGCAACCGCAGTTTCCCCGAAAAATCCGTTCTGTTACTTTTTTATTCATATCATGTTTAATGTTTGTGCAAAATTTCAATAAATTCCAAAGCGTAGTTATTGAGAAAAGTGCGGACAGATAGATGGACGAACGGACAAGGGTGAATTTACAGGTCCACCCTCCTTTTGTCGGGGGACCAAAAATGGAACTTAAATATTAATCCCTAACTGTGTACCCAATAGATACCATAATACTAAGTTTGCTGCCTCTTATCATAGCAATAATTTCCATCTTGGTTGTGAAGATGAGAATTTGTGTATTATTATAAACTATCTTAACTTTTTTTTTCAGATTTTTTTAGACATGTAGACCCAACGATTTACTAGTGTTTTTTGTTTGTTTGTTTGTTTTTAAAATAATTTGAACTGTTTCTTTTTTCTCCATTTGAGGTTTAATAAATGTTTTCTTCTGCGGAAAGCAACCATTTATTAAGTCGAGGAATTCTGACGAGGAATTCTAATTTTAACCGATTATTTGTCTGAAACATTTTTTATTTTTTATTTTCTTCCTTTGAAGATTGTAACGCTGGATATGGGGCAGCCAGACCAGCCGCCAACATAAACTGCTTTTATATTGAAACCAACCGAGAGCTCTTTTTAGTATCCTCGTTGTCCCCTTCAGTGCGATTGTCTGGATCTCTTTTGCACTTGGTTCACCAGGAATATTCGTTAGGTAGGACTTCAGGTTCTTCTTCATAAGCCTCGTGGCACCTATGATAACTGGTATGATTGATATCTCCCTAATATTCCAGTTTCTTTTCATATCATACATGAGACCTTGGTATTTGGTCTGTTTCTCCTTTTCAGCTCTGTTCAGACCTTCATCATTAGGAACACTCACTTCAACCAAGGTTGCAACTCTCTGACTTATTCCATATAACTATGTCAGGTTTGAAAGCAGCATTTTCAAGGTAGGTGGCTGTAGGGATTACATGGTCATAATGTATGGTATATAAGTCATTTCCAACCGTTGTTTCAAGTTGATGTTCCCAGGATTTGCTGCTACATTGAATATTTAAATTTTTACTGATGGTCCAGGGGAAGTACTTACATACTCCATCATGTCTTGTTGCGTAGTAGCCATCCCCTAAAAGAACCTTGAAACTTGATACTAGATGACTCACACTTTCCAATTGCGACCATGTAAATTTGTTTACGTTAATAAAAATATATTTTGCTCTTCTTTTATTGAGCACTCTTAATAACCTCGTTAAATTCATTAGTTATCATTCTTGAATACTTTTAACCTGGTATATATATATATATATTATATATATATATTATTTATTATAAAATATATTATTTATTTATCATATATATATATATATGTATGTATGTATATATATGTATGTATATATATGTTTATATATATATGTATATATATGTATGTATATATATATATGTATGTATGTATATGTATGTGTTTATATATATATGTATATATATATATATATATATATATATATATATATATATATATATATATAAAAACAGAGATGTGTGTGCCGCAGACGATTTCTGATTGGTTAATCCAATAATCACATCTCCTAAAAACTATGGTTCATACGCTCTTAAATTCACCATAAAATATTATGGCTTTATTTATTGTCCATCTTGGAAGGGTTTAATTTTTTCCTAACTTGTTATTTACAAATTAAAAAATACGAAACTTACACAATCTAACAATCCAACCTCCGACATCACGTCCGCCATTCTGGCGCTAGCCGCACACACGTACACACAACACGAAAACAAACGCTGGACAGATTATTAGTACTACTACTATTACCCAACACACGCGCACACACGCACACACACTCTTTAAAACATGTTCTTTTGAAGAGACGATTTTTTTAAGCTGTTGACACACATGTTTTAAAAATTTAGCAAAAATTAATTTTCCTGAAATTTTTCAATATTTAAAAATAAACTATGCCGGCTGATAAAATTTTAAAACTTTCTTTTAAAGCTAGAAAGATAAAATTTAAAAATACTTATTTTTATAAATATATATATCTTTATTTTTATAAAGTAATAGGGTTCGTGTGTTTATGTCTGTGTGTACAGCTCTCCACCATCAACGAAATATAAAGGAGGTAAGAGGGTAGATCTCTCCTGGTAGAGAAACATTAGAACCCATTTTAGGATGTTTCTGTTATAGGAGACATAAGAATCTTTGCCTAATTTCTTTATATACTATTCTACAAACCACCCCCATATCGAATGACTTATGCTCATTTGCATATCACATTATATTAAATCTCTTTAACTAATTACCTCGACCTTATTACATATTGGAAATATTCTAATCATTTCAACTGTACTATTTACAAAATCTATTTAACATTTAATCTATCTTCTATCTTCTATCTATCTATCTATATCTATATCTATCTTCTATAAAAACAGAGATGTGTGTGTGCCACAGACGATTTCTGATTGGTTAATCCAATAATCACATCTCCTAAAAAACAATCGTTTCTACGCTCTTACCTTTACCATAAAATATTATGGCTTTATTTATTGTCCATCTTGGAAGGGTTTAATTTTTTAATAACTTGTTATTTACAAATTAAAAAAATACGAAACTATTATACGAAACTAAACTACACGAAATACGCGCACACACGCACACACACACGTTCACTACCGTCACGTTGTTATGGCAACCAAACCCGCTGACTTCTTTTTCTCATTTCACTCGTGGTCTTAAATTCATTTCGGGTTTGTATTACTGTACACATAGATTCGAATAAGTTGCCAAAAAACAAATATATAACAAATAAATGTTATCAAAGGCATATTTTTCGTGTTTTTATTCAATTTAACATGTTTATTCAGCTCGAAAAGCATACAGTGTTTACCGATGTATTGGAAAATTCAAGATGGCGGCCGATTCTCTCTTTAACACGGTAAGTTTGGAAAAAGGTGTAATAAATAAAAAACCGGTTAAAATACTGTTAAAAACTCGCTCAATATATGTTACCGTGACATAGGTTGACATATATTCGGCGGGTTTTTAATAGTATTTTGTATAGTTTTTTATTTATAACACCTTTTCCCAAACTTACGGTGTTAAAGAATGTGTGAGACGTCATCTTGAATTTTCCAACACATCGGTAAACACTGTATTCTTTTCGAGCTGAATAAACATGTTAAATTGAATAAAAACACGAAAAATATATCCAGTTTTTATCGGTTTTTTACCTTCTCTGCAGAAGTACAAAAAAAAAAAAAAAAAAAAAAAAACGGAAGGTACTTTTACAGAATGTTAAACTAACCCTAACCGATGTTTTATGTTTAGTTTAGGAAAAGTCAGAAGAAATAAAAGTCATTATTGCATGAAATATACGTATTTAGTTGAAGTATTGTTTATGTCAATTCTTTCGAAGAAATTTAGCAAGAATACCTGTAAACCAGGAAATCGGTAAAATGTCATCATGGATGAATACTTGTCTATTATAATTTCTACCCTTGAGAAAAACTTAGCCATAACAAAAGAGATTTATTGTTCAGATTGTTTTTGAGATTGATTTCTAAAAAGATATTTTATAAATAAAATCGACTTTAAAATTAAAGACTTAAATTACAATAATTGAATTTAAACATTCTTATTTCAATATTTGGCACATAACACCTGCAAAAATGATCACAATGTCAGGATTTCATTTTATTTCAGAATCGATGGCAAATACTAATATTTAACATTAGTTTATCATTTAAGCCGATAAAAAGCCCTTTTTTTTTCGAGTCATAAAAGGATTTGGAGTTTCCTAATCAACCTTTCGGGTGCAGTTGCACGCTCTCAAAATAACTAAAGTGTTGGCTTTAAAAAAATTGGTTCATTAAAATTAAACAGGTTTAGTTTAAAAAAAAAAAATTAAAAAAAAATCGCTTTGGTAATTAGATATGTCGTATGGTTATCCCTAATCGCTGAATAAAACCGCTAACGAGTTGAATGATTACGACATAAAATTAAACTCGGGTTCCTGAAACGGAAACTTCGTTTGTTTTTGTTTTTTTCTTATCAATATATTTACATTGTTATTTTGTTTTCATTTTCAATCATTCGAACAGTTTTCTTTTTCAAGTAATCCAAGTTACAAAATTCCCACTGTTTACTATGCTAAAATCACAATGACTAATATATACCTATTAACCCTTATCCTTGAGTGGCCTCTGGGCCTTGATAAGTGGTGACACCCATGTAAAAAAAAAAAAAAATCACTCGAACAGTTTTCTTTTTAGAATGTACAGTTTTAAAAGTTTAAAAACTATATAGTTTGTTACTTCAGGAAAATTAATGGGTCAGTTTTTACGATGTGCCCTGTTAAAATACTGTTAAAAACTCGCTCAATATATGTTACCGTGACATAGGTTGACATATATTCGGCGGGTTTTTAATAGTATTTTGTATAGTTTTTTATTTATAACACCTTTTCCCAAACTTACGGTGTTAAAGAGGGTGTGAGACGCCATCTTGAATTTTCCAACACATCGGTAAACACTGTATGTTTTTCGAGCTGAATAAATATATTACATTGAATAAAAACACAAAAAAGATATCCAGTTAGGTAGAAAAGTAACTTATCTTGCCTTTGATAACATTTATTTATATATTTGTTTTTTACTATTTTTTCGAATCTATGTGTACAGTAATCTTGCCAGGATGCGGAGGAAAATGAATGAAGGGGGAGGGGAATAAAATAAAAACATTTTGGGAACAGAGTAAGTTTGAAAGAATTGCTTTGCACAGAAAGAAATTAATGAAAAAATAAAATTAAATTTCTTTTCTTTCTTGATTTTTTTTTTTAGTTTTTTATGAAAAAGGAAGTCAAAATTAAGACTATAAAAAACAATTTTTATTAAGAGCGAACCTCAGTCGTCAGGTCTGTAAAAAAAGACGTGGAATAATAAATGTTTTCTAATACAAATTGTTTTTACTTATGTGTTCATTTGTCTCTTTCAAGTTCGTTTGTTTAATATATCGGTTTGCAATATAATTTTGTCATTCTGTCAGACTCAAATTTTAAATCTATATATCTATAAAAGTGAAAGTGTGTGTGTGTGTGTCTGTGTACATTTCCCTACGAAATAACTCTGTCAATTTTTAGTCTACAGACTCGAAATTTGATATACAGGGTACTGAGATTTGGAAAAATCTATGTGATCGGTTTTTAGCCAGAAATTTGGCGATTAAGGGGTCAAAGTTCAACGATTTGAGCTTTGAGAACTCTACCAAACTTCTCCGACAATTTTGGGTCTACACACTTGAAATTTTAGATATAGGTTCCGTGAACATGGATCTAACTTAATAACTTGATTTGAGGCCAAAACAATAAATTCTCAGGGGTCATAATAGGGGTCAAAGTTTAAAAATTACCCCCTTTTTTTGCTCAGCATACACCTCCAAACACCCGGGCAACGCCGGGCAACGCCGGGCAACGCCGGGCAACGCCGGGCACCCATGCTAGTGTATGCATATATATGTATGTATATATATGTATGTATATATATGTATGTATATATATGATATATCTATATGCATGTCTATATATACATGTATATATATATGTATGTATATATATGTATGTATATATATGTATGTATATATGTATATATATATGTATGTATATATATATGTATATATATATATGTATATATATATGTATGTATATATATGTATGTATATATATATATGTATGCATATATATGTATCTATATATATGTATCTATATATATGTATGTATATGTATGTATATATATGTATGTATATATATATGTATATATATGCATGTATATATGTATGTATATATATATGTATGTGTATATATATATGCATGTATATATATGTATATATATATGCATGTATATATGTATGTGTATATATATGTGTATATATATATGTATGTATATATATATGTATATATATGTATGTGTATATATATGTATGTATATATATATATATATATATATATATATATATATATATACTAGCAGGGAGATCCGACGTTGCCCAGAAGTAAATGATGGAAATAGGGTACGGTTATGAACATCTACAGTATAAAATAATCCTTTTACACAGTGAACTTTATTCATGTGTGAAAATCAAAAAAGTAAGATATAGGATATGAGAAATATTTGGAATCAAGTCTTCAGTTATTTCAGACCATTGCCATAAAAAACAAATGTTAAATGTGCACATTGTTTCGCAAACGTAAAAATACACATGTGGGCGGGGTTATTTATAGATTGTAGTTTTAAAATTCATTAACATTTATTATTTTATCATTAGTAGCATCAGTGGAAGGTTTTGTTTTAAATAAATTAAAAAAAAAAGACGAATTGAAAGAATCGTTTTTGGCATCGGGCAAGAGAGAAAAACTTTTCCAATTCCAATATGGATTCCGATCCCACAAAAAATTTACTTTTCCGAATCCCGATTCCGATAATCGTCTCAAAACTAATATATATATATATATATATATATGTATATATATATATATATATATATATATATATATATATATATATATATATATATATATATACTAGATTACCCGTGATCCGTTGGGTCAGTATATGTTCCAGCTAGCTATGGAATAGTGAGTATACAGAATTAATGTATAAAAACAGATCTGGCGACCAGTGAAAACAGTACGCAATTTCACGCGAAAATGGAATGCACGCGCATACGAAAACAAACATGGCGACCAGTAAAAACTATATGCAATTCATTGGATAATAAAAAAATCTTAACATCAGTGCTCTTAGATTAAATGAAAAATCCTTTTTATAAGAAGGGTGTAATCCGTTGAAAAAAATTGAAAAAAAGAAAAACAAAAGAAAAATACAAGGAGGGAGTGCGCATTGTACAGGTCCGCCCTAGTATTTTTTTTTTTTTTTGTTAACAGCCGTAAAAATATCGGGAAATTATGAACTGATTAAGTAACATTTAACGATGAGACCTTTTCGAAACAAATCTTAAAAAAATGACCCCCCCACACACGCACATTTTGAAGCGTTTCCACATATCTAAAAAATCTTTGGAACTTATGACCCCACCCTTACTCATTCCCTCTTTAGCCCCCTTCCCACCACCAAACTTGAAAAAGATGCTAACGATTACATGTCTCGCTACGTTAAATTTATATAGGAAAGTGATCCCCACTCTAAAATTTAAAATTTTAATTATTAAAAAATTCCTTTTATATTACTTGAAACATATTAGGTAAAAAAAATAGTAGATTTTGATTTCCTTTTAGGGGTAAACTACGCTGAGTTAGTCGTAAAATCTAGCATAAATATATATATATATTTTTTTAAATATGTAAATTGATCAAGTAGTTTTTTGTTACATTAGAAAAAAAATATGCTTGCTTTTTGTTTTTGTCTGAACACAATTTCAACTTGCAATAAAAAATACAAATAAAATAATCGTAAATAAATAATTTCGAACGCGAATAAACGTACAGTTTTTTTTTTAAAATCAGGTTCTAGTTTTAACCTTTAAAATCGCATAAATTGATCATTTTTAAATGTTTTTCTTTTAAACAATCGTCTTATCGTTATTTGTTGTCCTGCATATAATATTTTTTTGTAGAAATTCCCCTCTGGACCAGTTAGCGTAGGTTTTACAAAAACAGATGCCACATACAAATTTATTATGTATAAACTCTTACCCAACATCTTATGTAACTTTTGAACGCCGACACATTTATTTGTTATAATAAAATATTACATTACATCCTATGAGCGCCATTATCACGACCGACAACATATTTAGACGAAGTGGTTAGTATTTTTCCCTCTACCTCAAAAGTACTCCCACCACCCCAGTGAAGACCGGGTAAAAATATACACAATATAAATATATTGCTATGACACTCTTATTAACTGCATCCTACACTGATAGACATTCAACTATCTTTACACTTCCCTATTAGAAAAAATGATTTCTCTTCACTTACAGTCCGGGTATTATCATTGGCTGAAAACGTAAAAACACACAATATCGTCGCGCATTGTTTGAAAAAATATTTTTTCTATCGTCGTATTTCCGAGAGGTTAACGACGGATGTTTGCATTACCTTATCGTAATATTTACTTTTTCCTTACCAAAAAGTATTCGTAATAAAGCTTTAGAAATGAGTTGCTGAATATTCTTTCTTAAATGTTTTCATCTATTAAAAATACTGTTCGTTCGTTGGTTTTAGCATCGTGAGCATTTTTTATATTATAGATCATTTTTTGGGTTGGGACATTTTTACCTTAGATCCACCTACACACTTTTTTTTATATTATAGATAATTTTTTACCTTAGATCTACCTACACACTTCCCTTTAAAATAACGATTTTAATAAAGTGTCCATTCCGAAAGTCGTTCTTAAAATAGGAATATTGTCGGCGACCATTCCGGAAGCCGTTCTTAACATGAAGAGGTAAGGGGTGTCTATTCCAGAAACCTTTCTTAACGTGAGGAGGTGGTTGTTAGGCAGCAACAACAACCATACTTAAATTTTTCTAAGAGAGGAGAGGGGCATGCTTCCATCGGGCAACGCCGGTTAGCGGGTCCTGCTAGTTAATTAATAAATTTTTTCACCTGTTTTTCTTTGCACTTCATGAATATAATAAATTGCGGTTTAACTTAAGGCCATAACTAGCAAATTCTAGCATTGCTACAAATATAATTTGCTGATTTCTTTCTGTCCTCTGATGAAACTCCGCGGAATAAGGACTTAGTAAATTGTTTTTTTTTTTTTTTTTGAGTATCAGTCAAACAATAAATTTGGAGTTTGAAGTTCAACATACAGTTTTAATTTTATTTCCCTCTTATATACATATATATATATATATATATATATATATATATATATATATATATATATATATATATATATATATAGCTTTAAGTAAAAGTAAAGGGGAAAGATAAATTCATCCCTAACGAACCTTACGGTAGACGCTGCACCTCCCCCATGCTACCTAGCACCCTCTCAACTCTTTTGATGAGAAGCGTTCGGCTTCGAAATGCCCTGGCATAAAAAGTTTTCTATCCCCAAAATATACATATATATATATATATATATATATATATATATATATATATATATATATATATATATATATATATATATATACATATATATATATATTGAACCTAAGGTACTTAAGCTTTCATGCATTTTTATACTCATAACTAACATGTCACAGATCTTGTTATTTTAAACTTACTTATTAATTGTTAATCTTTTTATTTTTTATTATTTTATTTTATATTAATATAAATAGTAACCGTATTATTCTACATTTGGAGAGCCATGTATTTAACAGCTGTCCTGTTTTTCTTTAGACTATATATATATATATATATATATATATATATATATATATATATATATATATATATATATAGTAAATGAAGTAGTTATATATATATATATGTATATATATAACTACTTCATTTACTCACATAAAATTAATATACGAAAGTATAAATTTATGCGTAAACTTTAAGTATTTACTTCAAAAGTGCTCAATACGTAGGTAGAGCTAGTTAGTAAGTTATAAAATATATATGGCGATTAAGCTACATTGAATATTCCGCGTTTCATCCACTCTAGGACTATTCAGGCTTATGCGTATAAGCCTGAAGAATCCTAGACCGGATGAAACGCGGAATATTCAATGTAGCTTAATCGCCATATATATTTTATAACTTACTATATATATATATATATATATATATATATATATATATATATATATATATATATATATATATATATATATATATATATTTATACATACATATATATACATATATATATATATATATATGTATACATATATATACATATATATACACACATATATATATGTATACATACATATATATACATATATATATACATATATATATACATATATATATACATATATATATACATACATATATATATACATACATACATTTCGTAAATAATTGAATTCATTCAAAACGTATCGCAAAAACAAAAAACAAATAAGATATATCTATATCTCTCTCTCTCTCTATATATATATATATATATATATATATATATATATAAGATATATATATATATATATATATATATAAATATATATATATATATATATATATATATATTACTTATACAATCTGTTTTATTATTGATAACTACTTGGCCGTAAAAATGTTAGCTACCACGGACATTTAAATCTGATTGTGTGTGTGTGTGTGTGTGTGTGTGTGTGTGTGTGTGTGTGTGTGTGTGTGTGTGTGTGTGTGTGTGTGTGTGTGTGTGTGATGTGGTTAGAAATAATTGTTTTTTTGTTGCGCGGTCCTTCCTTTGGGAGTGTATGATTTAAAAGTTATGAGGCAGGTCTAATTCAACATTTCTGTGGTCACAAGAAGAATTAACCCGCACTGGTATACTGTGGGGTGGATGGGGTGTATGCGGGTGGTGATGGTGGTGGTTAGTGTACCCCAGCCAAGGCGAACGTACCTCATCGTTTGTCGAGAAGCGGAACGAGAGACGCACCCGACCGCCTCTAAAAACAAGTCGACCACCCGGAACGTGGACACTGTCGTCTGAAACGGGTAGAATTTATTTTGGTAGTTTGAGAAGTGTCGTTTAGTGACGACTACGGCACCGGGTGGTGACGGTTACGATGGTGGCAATGGCGTCTGGCGTCATATTTTTTTTCACCCCGAGACGGGTAGATGACATTGAGTTCAAACTAATCGTTAGTTTAAACTGAGGTGTGGACGCACAAGCGCCTATAGATATGGGTTGGTCGGTTACATCACTCGGGTGTCTCGGGTATCGAACAACAACGATGAGAGAGGGCATAAGAAAGAAAAGAAATGTCGGGTATATGTGCAGAAATATCGGGTGGAAAACTTTGGTGGATGCCGTGCAACTTTTGATTCATGTTTTTTTTTTAGTTTTTTTTTTGTTTGCTTTTCTTTGTAAAGGAGTCATATCTTATCAAGGCCCGGAGGCCACTCGAGGATAATGGTTAATAAGTGTACAGTAGTCAATGGAGAAAATGTCGTAGTAATCCTTAGTAGTGGAAATTTGGTAAATTGAATTACTTTGGACTTGAATACAACTATATTGTAATCAGTTGGAGAGCAGGGAAGCAGAAGAGAGTTCCACAGGCGTGCAGTTCTAACAAAAGAATCTTTGTTTATGGAATATGGTTTAGGTTTAGGCACAGATAAAGAACTTATTGATAGTGGTTTCAGTAAGACGTGTTTTTTGTGAAAGTCAGGCCAAGAGGGACCATAGATTGGAGCTCAGACGAGCACTTGCCATGAAAACAACGATAAAGCAGAGACAGACTTGCAACGTCTCTTTTGAGGGAAAAAAATTTAAAAGGATAATGAAATAAGGTAATCAGGTGTAAGAGGCAAAGCTCCAATCTATGCTTTCCTCTGTAAAAATTCGCAAAATACACTCGTCTACCTACAACAACTGCCAACAATTTTCCTCAATCTCTATCTGTGCCTAAAATTAAACGAAAATTCCACAAGTTACTTTCCCTGAATTGTCCGTCTGTGGAACAAAATACCTATAAGATTCTTTCCAGCCGACTATAACATGGTCGTTTTCAAGTCTAATGTAAACAAGTTCTTGATGAGCCGTCCTCTTCTATGATTAAACCCGACCCAAGTTCCTCCATTACTGATTATCACGGTGTTGTCTCATCGTTTACTTAATACTCATTAACCCTTATCCCAGAGTGGCTTCCTGGCCTTGATAAGCAGTAGCCCCAAAGTGAAAAAATTGTAAATATTAGACCATTCACAATCTATTATTTTTATTTATTTTTATTTTTTTTTTGCTATCGGACCATATTTGGTATCAGGTCAGCGCAAAAGTATTTGCCGATTTGTAAAAGGAAAATTTTAAACTATCATAAATAATATTATTATCATTATGGGATTATCATTATTTCTATGATTATTAATATTATTAATAACATTGTTATTGTCATCATTATCTTTATTATTGTCAATATTATTACCATTTCTTTCATCATCATCATCATCATCATCATCATCATCATCATCATTATTGATTTTATAACTATTTATTTTATATATACCAATCGGTACGGACTAACTTTAACTATTTATTTATATATATCAATCGGTACGGACCCGACTATGGAAGATCAGATAATAAATAAACGTGGATTTATAAGATCAAAGAATCCAACCTTGATCGCCCTTCGGGGCCCGTGGCGCAGTTGATAGAGATGTTGAATCTCTACAGTTCCAGATGAACGTTGTCTGAAGATAGCGGTTTCAATCCCACCCAAAGCGTGCCAGAGGTTTAATTGGCCAAATGTGGTGAGACGACAACAACTACGGATGGCAGTGATGGCTGAGAATGCAGTTAGGAGATTCGAAGTTCCTATCCGTCGCGGTTACCACCTGACGAAGGCCAGAGGAATAGTTGGCCGAAACGTTGTGAATAAACAAAACCAATAAAAGATAAAAAAACAACAACTAATAAAGATGAGAATAATAGTCCGAAATAAAAATAAATTAATAAACTATTTATTTTATTATTATTATTATTATTATTATTATTATTATTATTATTATTATTATTATTATTATTATCAGCATTATCTTTATTATTAATATTATTAGTATTTTTTATTATTATCATCATTATTTTCATTATTATTTTCATTATTATTATTATTATTATTATTATGATTACTATTTCTTTTATTATTATCATTATTATATTATCTTTATTATTAAAGCAAAAAGAAAACACACACTATTGGGAAACGTCATGATATTTTTGAAGATTTTTACAGACACATGCACCGGTGACGTCACGTGTAAGATGCTTTTTTTATAGAACGTCTGTGTAATGATTTTTTTATATAATAATTTTAATTTTTTGTAACAATTTTATATAATAATTTTTGTGCAATAATTTTAATTTTTTGTAACAATTTTATATAATAATTTTTGTGCAATAATTTTAATTTTTTGTAACAATTTTATATAATATTTTTTTTAATAATTTTAATTTTTTGTAACAATTTTATATAATATTTTTATATAATAATTTTAATTTTTTGTAACAATTTTATATAATAATTTTTAGGTAATAATTTTAATTTTTGTAACAATTTTATATAATAATTTTTAGGTAAAAATTTTAATTTTTTGTAATACTTTTATATAATATTTTTTTATAATAATTTTAATTTTTTGTAACAATTTTATATAATATTTTTTTATATAATAATTTAAATTTTTTGTAACAATTTAATATAATATTTTTTTATATAATAATTTTAATTTTTTTTAACAATTTTATATAATATTTTTTTATATAATAATATTTATTTTTTTTTAAATTTTATATAATAATTTTTATTATTTGTAACAATTTTATATAATAATTTTAATTTTTTGTAACAATTTTATATAATAATTTTTATATAATAATTTTAATTTTTTTTAACAATTTTATATAATATTTTTATATAATAATTTTAATGTTTTGTAACAATTTTATATAATAATTTTTAGGTAATAATTTTAATATTTTGTAACAATTTTATATAATAATTTTTAGGTAATAATTTTAATTTTTTGCAACAATTTTATATAATAATTTTTAGGTAATAATTTTAAATTTTCGTAATACTTTTATATAATATTTTTTTATAATAATTTTAATTTTTTGTAACAATTTTATATAATATTTTTTTATATAATAATTTTAATTTTTTGTAACAATTTTAAATAATATTTTTTGATATAATAATTTTAATGTTTTTTAACAATTTTATATAATATTTTTTTATATAATAATCTTAATTTTTTGTAACAATTTTATATAGTATTTTTTTATATAATAATTTTAATTTTTTTAACTATTTTATATAATATTTTTTATATAATAATTTTAATTTTTTCTAACAATTTTATATAATATTTATATATATAATAATATTAATGTTTTGTGACAAATTTAGATAATATTTTTTTATATAATAATTTTAATGTTTTGTAACAATTTTATATAATATTTTCATATAATAATTTTAATTTCTTGTAACAATTTTATATAATATTTTTATATAATAATTTTAATGTTTTGTAACAATTTTATTTAATTATTTTTAGGTAACAATTTTAATTTTTTGTAACAATTATATATAATAATTTTAGGTAATAATTTTAATATTTTGTAACAAATTTATATAATAATTTCAAGGTAATAATTTTAATTTTTTGTAATTCTTATATATAATATTTTTTCATAATAATTTTAATTTTTTGTAACAATTTTACATAATATATTTTATATAATAATTTTAATGTTTTGTAACAATTTTATATAATATTTTTTATACAATAATTTTTATATTTTGTAACAATTTTATATAATATTATTATATAATAATTTTAATTATTTGTAACAATTTTATATAATATTTTTTATACAATAATTTTTATATTTTGTAACAATTTTATATAATATTATTATATAATAATTTTAATTATTTGTAACAATTTTATATTATATTTTTTTTATATAAATTTTTTTATCTTTTTAACAATTTTAAATAATATTTTTATATAATAATTTTAATTTTTTGTAACAATTTTATATAATATTTTTATATATAATAATTTTAATTTTTTGTAACAATTTTATATAAAAATTTTTTATACAATATTTTTAATTTTTTGTAACAATGTTATATAATATTTTTATATAATAATTTTGATGTTTTGTAACAATTTAATATAATATGTTTATATATAATAATTTTAATGTTTTGTAACAATTTTATATAATATTTTTATATATAATAATTTTAATGTTTTGTAACAATTTTATATAATATTTTTTTATATAATAATTTTAATGTTTTGTAACAATTTTATATAATATTTTTATATATAATAATTTTAATGTTTTGTAACAATTTTATATAATATTTTTTAATCTGCCTGGAGAATTTGATTGTGAAATCTTTCCCCATCCTGCATATTCTCCTGACCTAATTCCCTCAGATTATCACTTATTTCGAAGATTACAAAACTATTTAGATTGCATTATATTAATATTACGAAAAGTGATTGAACATAAGTACGATTCATATTTCACATCCAAACTAAAACAATTTTACAAGTGAAGCATTTAAAATATTATTAACGAATGGAATCACGTTATAGAGAGTCAATGTCGTTATTGTTATCAATAACGATTTTTCAAAATCAGTGTTTTTCATTTTAAAAATGAAATTTGGAATCGGTAAAAAAATTTTACACTGATTTTCTAAAAATATATTTCAGTCTATGGCTGTCTTGTCCACTGAGTTTCAGTAATGAATGTCCAACAGTTTTTGTTAAAAAAACCTACGTTCAAAACGATTCTAGACACATTATTGATACAAAGACAAGTATATAATTTAATTATAACACAGCACCGAAGTTAAGTAACGCTGAGCCGGGTCAATACTAAAATCGGTGACCCTGCCAAACTTACGCAAAAACACTGGTCTAGCTGCAACGACCATCCACAGTTTCCTCCACTTTTTATCCTGTATGACTAAATCTGAACATAGATTCCATGAACAAAGTTTCTTTCCTAGAACTGCCCGCCTGTGAAATCTGTTCTGCTGGCCTGCTTTCCGGCTGACTACAATATGGTCGTCTTTAAGTCCAGTGTAAACAAATTCGTGCTGATCCGCCCCCTAAATATTCCCTTTCTACCCCATTTCCACCACTAACTATTGAACGCTTATCCTCGAGCGACTTTTGGGTCTTGATAAGTGGTGATACACATGCAAAAAAAAAAAAAAAAATGTAAATACCAGGTGATGTATGTTCTCTCCCCATATTTTTGCTTTGTTTCAAATACCCTGGAATTCTTGTGACTGGAATTAAGCAGTTTCGATTTAGGAGAAATTTGGTTAGGAATGTGTACAATCCTTGCTTCACAATCACAGGAGTATCCACTGTTTCCCAACATAGAACGAAGGACATGTATAATAGATATTATGTTTGTATGGGTAATGCTGATAGCGTGTTCTTTTATCGTGCGCTCGTCTTCCCCATCCACAAAAATTCCAACCATTAAAGGAAAAGTTTCTTATAATTATCGAAAGAAAAGTTTCTTTTTATTATTATTAAATTAAGGTTGAATTAAAAAAGGTGTTTATGCAAAGCACTACAGCGCATGCGTGAAGTCACTTTCTGTAAGGAGCTAACAAGATCGAAATATAACTATCGAAAAGACAGAAGATGCCTACGGGACTTAGTCTTGAAAAAAAAAACAAAAAACAAAAAAAAACAACAAAAAAAACTAGACCCTTGGTAGGTGGAACACGAGAGTTCTATGAGTCGGCAGTTTTTGAAAAAAAAACAAAAAAAAACAAAAAAAGCTACTGGAATAAGAAACTGTATTTCAATTATTTATATAAAAAAAACCCCAGTGAATTGACAAAGGCCTCTGGACAAACAATTTAACTGAGCTGGAATAAAACGGCTAGAGGGAGGGATCAGATCATTCTGAAGAACACATACCATAATGGTATATATACATATATATATATATATATATATATATATATATATATATATATATATATATATATATATATATATATATATATATATATATATAAAAGTAATTTTTCTGTTTCTTTTCTATGCAGAATACTTTCTTCTATCTGACGCGAAATTTATTCAAGATTCACTTGTGTTGAAGTACATTTTAGATTGTATTTGGACTACGATTCTCATTTTGATTTTTCTTTTAATATTATGAAACTAGTTTGATGTTTATTTATTATTTATTTATTACATTTTTACCCCGAGCAAGGCGCAATGCCACTTTGATGAAGGGAGCTATATCAGGGACAAAAGTTGCAGGGAGCTACTATCAGGGACAAAAGTTTGATGAAGGGAGTTTAGCAGCAAGATGTGTGTTCATATTACACTTGGACTTCTGCATGTCAGTACAGTTGGGGGAAGCAGGACCCGAAAGAGAATTCCAAAGTCTATCAGTTCTAGGGAAGAAATTATTAGGAGGTAAAGGTTTTCTAGCATCCCTGGTTTTCTACTGTGTAGGGGTGGGATTTTGCTGTTTGTCGGATTTGTCGAGGGTTTTTAGGTCGATGGGGGTTTGTTTCATGTCTTTGACCCTGACGATTACGGTGCCATCGTGGCTCTTACCAATTTGTATTGTTGCCAATTTCGGTTCCTAAAGTCAATAGATCTATCACAAAGACACCACACTTGAATGAAAGTCCGTTCGATAAAAAAGTTTTGAATTAAACTACAAACAATTGTTTCTCGTTCTCTGAGACTATTTTGTTTATTCCGACTCTTATTGCCATCTTGGTTGTTATATTCACAAAGTTTCGGCAGGTGTAACCTCCGATCTTCTGCAGGTGTGACTTTTCAAAAATTGTTATCTTTGAATTATTTTTGTTTATTTGGACTACGATTTTTAATTTGGTTGTTATATTCACACAGTTTCGGCAGATGTAACCTCTGATCTTCTGCAGGTGCGACTTTTCAAAAATTGTAATCTTTGAATTATTTTTATTTATTTGGACTATTATTTTTAATTTGGTTGTTATATTAACAAAGTTTCGGCAGATGTAACCTCCGATCTTCTGCAGGTGCGACTTTTCAGAAATTGTAATCTTTGAATTATTTTTGTTTATATTTGGACTATGATTTTTAATTTGATTGTTATATTCATAAAGTTTCGGCAGATGTACCCTCCGATCTTCTGCAGGTGCGATTTTTAAAAATTGTATACTTTGAAATATTTTTGTTTATCTGGACTATGATTTTTAATTTGGTTGTTATATTAACAAAGTTTCGGCAGATATAACCTCCGATTTTCTGCAGGTGCGACTTTTAAAGATTTTAATCTTTGAATTGTTTTTGTTTATTTGAGCCACGATTTTTAATTTTGGTTGTTATATTCACAAAGTTTCGGCAGATGTAACCTCCGATCTTCTGTGGATGCAACTTTTCGAATTTGTAAGTGTTGTATTATTTACGATTCTCGTCTTGGTTGCTCGTTAGTTGATACGACCAAAGTGTAGAGAGCAAAGGTCACTATTGATATGAATTATATTATATTATATATTATATTATATATTATATTATATTACATTATATTTTATTATATTATATATTATATTATATATTATATTATATTTTATTATATTATATATTATATTATATTTTATTATATTATATATTATATTATATTTTATATTATATTTTATTATATTATATATTATATTATATATTATATTATATTTTATTATATTATATATTATATTATATATTATATTATATTTTATTATATTATATATTATATTATATTTTATTATATTATATATTATATTATATTTTATATTATATTTTATTATATTATATATTATATTATATATTATATTATATTTTATTATATTATATATTATATTATATATTATATTATATTTTATTATATTATATATTATATTATATATTATATTATATTTTATTATATTATATATTATATGATATTATATTATATATTATATTATATTTTATTATATTATATATTATATGATATTATATTATATAATATTTTTATTATATTATATTATATATCATATTATATTATATATTATATTATATTTTATTATATTATATATTTTATTATATTATATATTATATAAAATATTTATATAGGTCATCAGCTATATAGGTCACTATTGATATGAATAAAGATTTCCAAAAACAGTTTTTCATTTTGAAATTTTAAATTGGCAAAAACTTTTGCACTGTTGGCTCTCTATTTTTATTTCTTTCCTCCTCCCCGTTTTCCTCTCCTTCTCCCCAAATCCCCCTTCTGCTCAGCCCATTTCTCTCGAGCTGGACATGTACACACAAATAACTTTCTAAAGAATAAGCGAGAATAATGGAATTAACTCTTTGATAAAAAAAAATTAGGATTAAAATGGTTGAAAAACTGCCCCCTTACTTAAACCTGGCTCAGTTGATCCCAAAAGAATGAATATTTTTATTTTAATTGTAGATATTATTAATCCACAGCGACACCGATTAAATAAATACCAACTTTGTGGATGTTTGTTTTGTAGTTTGTTTTTCATAATTGCTAAAATGAACGAATTTTGCCTTGTTGACATTGAACGTGACCAGACTTTTTTTAAATCTTAATTTTTAGTACAGACGAGAAATAATTTTCTAAAGATTCAACCATTGCCTTGGGTATTTGTGTGTTCGATTTGCTCGCATGTCGGACATAGAGCATGATGTCATCAGCAAATATACCCATCTCTAACGGGATTGCATCAATGAGGATATTTATGAAAAGAAGGGTGTTATCAGCATCAGCAAAATCAATGGAAAGGTGTTTCGGTATTTTTACAACCTGCCCCAGCGTAGTATAAACACCCCCAACCACCTTATGTTAAGAACGGCTTTCAGAATAAACAGTCCCCCCCGCTTCGGCGGCACGGGGGACAAGATCAAAATGTAGTATCTGTTCCGATAGATGCTGCAAGCTATGACTAGCAAAGACCATATGTGGGGGTAACCCCACATATCTGACCTTGGTCACTGAAGGGGAAACCCTTGATACCAACAGTTACTTATCCAGCTCCCATTTCCCACCTCTCGGGAGCTGATTCCCCCTTTTCCCTCCCCTTCCCATATCTCCACATTAAAAAACGGCCTTGTGCCTAATTTGCTCAGTGGGGAAGCAAATAAATCCAACATTCCCCAACCTCCATGTTAAAAAAAGCTTTCGACGTTGGGGGTGTGTATTCCGAAAGCCGTTCTTAACATGGGGAGGTTTGAAGTGTTTATACTACGCTGTGGCACGTCGTAAAAATTTATCAGTTTCTTATAAATTATTAAAGGAAAGCAGATTTTTTTGTTATCATTGAATGTGACCATTACCTTTTTTTTTTGCTACATTTTTTTGCTACATACTGGAAATCTAATATATAAAAGGCTATATGTTTGTCTGTCCGTCTGTCTCCATAATGTCAAATACTATTTCATCCGAAACTAAAGGGGCCTCAAATGATTGGATTTTTTTTACGGGCCGTTTTTTTATGGGTCTTTAACCGGTTAAAATGGTTTTAAAAGGGGCCAAAAAATGAGTCATAATTGGAAACATCGTTATACATTTCGTACATTCATCTTAGTTTATTTTTAATCTTTAATCAGTTCTGGTTCGTGTTACGTTGATACTATGGTAACATCACCAGCTTTGAATGCTACAGTTTCGGTTTCGATTCCAGCTGATAACATCCAAATACTTTTTTTTTTAATTTTTAAATCACGACTCTATAATAATATATGCGCAATCTGGACAAATTAAAATATCATATTTAAGTGTATTTTCGCCCGGGCAAAGCCCCCCCCCCACTAGTCATTTTATACGGATACCATCATTGGATTTCGGAGAGAATAGTAGTTGGTGCCAGTAACCAAGATGTTGCAGTAATGCCCCATGCATGTTATTTTGTGAAAAGTTGGTATCATCGCTGCTTCAGTTGCTTGGAAACCTGTGTAGAAGGTACCAGTCAAAAATCTATTCTTGAGAATCTGCCTGAAAGGTATGGAGCCAGTATCTGTCGAATTGAGGTACGCCGCTTGGGTATTACTTAGTAGGTATCTTCTCCCAGGCTTTGCCACCTGGTTTTCGGGCGCGACAAGTTTATTGCTTGTTGCTTGAGGCGCCCCTACCGAGGGATGCCCATGGAGATACCCAGGCAATTTTTTTTGCTAGGCCAGAGTATTCCTCCTTAGGAGCGCTGGCTGGACACATTCCCACTTTCTGACCTTGTGTCACATCTTGCTGAGGCGGGCAGCAAGTCAACATCTACCTAACAAATGGTGACATTATAGAGACCTATTAGCGTGAAAAGTGTCCTAGGTTGGCAGAAGGAGCAGCACTATTATTTTTTTTCCATTTCAACACATGAAAATCAATAAAATAATGGTCCAAAAATCGAAATGGCTCTTGAAGGGTTTACATTTTGGTAAACCTGTTTAGAGTCAAAGAGATTGAATGCTGTTAGTGGCGTTTCTTGACTTGATTGTGATTCTATCTTTCTCCTCCCCCATATTTTTTGTACTCACGTACACCCCAAACAAGACATATCGCCACTTAGACATAAGGGGTTACTATTTGAGTCCATGCCTAAGAAATATTAAGAAGATGTTGGTTTACGTTACATTTAAACTTCTGCATATCAGTCAGTTAGGGAAACCGGTAGCAGAAAGGAAATTCCAAAGTCTAACTGTTTGAGGAAAGAAACTGCTAGAGTAGAAAGCTTTCTACCATTTAGAGATCTCAACAGTACAAGGGGTGAGATTTTGTTGCTAAACGGGTTTGTAGGAGATATGACTATTATTAGCATTGGCACCTTATATCAAGTGGTTTCATGCCTTGTCTGAAGCGAATTCCAAAATTTTTAGAGGGATGGGGGGTTGAAAGGAGAGAGTAATAGTTTGTATGCCAGACCAGATGTGATTATAATACTCCATGCATGGGCAAATCGTGACTTTATGGAGATACTAGCAAGGAGACCAGACATCGCCCAATGAATGAATTAGGACCCTTCCCGTAGTGACTTAGTCCACAATACATTGTAGTCTACATTGCACTGTAGTGAACTTACTGTTAATTTTATAAAATTATTTTTTATATACAATGGCTTGAATTAAAGTTTAAAATGCAAAAAGTCCAGTATCATGGTCCAATTGTGCTCTAAACAGAAACATCTATTTCGAACGTGCCCCTGTCATATCAAATAACCTACTATTGATTTTATATGCTGAACCTTCCTACTTGTGCGGTGATAATGGCTTGAATTTAAGTTTAAAATGAAACAGTCAAGTATCTGTGTTAAATTGTGCTCTAAACTGAAACATTTATTTTGAACGCGTTCCTGTCATATCAAAGAGTCTACTGTTTGTTTTATATGCCTGGCCTTTCTGCTTGTGCAGTCAAATATTCTCAGATGTACTTGTGACGTTGGGTAGCATAAGGATTTTTTTCGATTATCAATTATCAATTATCGATTATCGATTACTTATTGAAGAAATTCCGATACAAAACCTATCAAAAAACATTGCCAGGCACATAAAGTATATTTGTGTGAAATAAAAAAAAAAATATATCAGCCCAACCGTTTAGGAGCCCATAGGGAACAAAGTCACCCCCCACACACACCTACACAGACAAAGTTCCTTTAATATAACAGTCGAGATAGGATACAGGTTAGCGTGAGAAGTTTTCTAGCCCGTTAAAGGGAGTCCCATGATCGTTTTTTTTTTTTTTTCACTTCTCCATCGAGCGAGATTTGATTTTCACTTATTGACCAATTTGTCGGTGTCACACGCGGGTAAGCGAAGAGGGTGTGTTTACTTTTACTCGCCAACGAGTCCGGGTATCGGACACCCGTATAACGACCCGTAAGTGTAACGTCCACCTCAAGCACAGCAAATCCCTTGGCATAAGAGCAAAAGCAGTTTAAGTACAACCACTCTCCATCAACGCCCGCTCCCTAAGCTATCAACCCGTATTCCACCCCCGGACCAACACTTAACCACTCAACCACCCCCACCCGTCGAGCCTGTTCAAACGAGGATTAGCGTTCGATCAATGGGCAAGATGGGGCTGAACAACACTTTTAATCGCACCCTAAGTGGAATAATCCGCCGGTATATCCCCTCCACTTTTCGTTCATCCGATGGCCCGGGGATGGGGAGTACACGAACTGCACCCAATATAGAACACGAGCTTTGCATTTCAGATCTCGTTTCTTATTTTTTTTGGGGGGCGGGGGGGGGGAGGTCTGTTTTTCTTTCTTTCGTTCGTTCTTTCTTTCTGTCTCTTCTCTCCTCTCTTTCTTTTCCTATTTTCTTCTTTTTTTACTTAGCGTCTTTCTTTCTTTCTTTCTTTCTTTCTTATCTGTTCTTTCTTTATGTCTGCCTCTGTCTTGCTTGCTATTTTTATTCCTCAATTCTTTCTTCCTCTCTTTTGATATATTTCTCTTTCTTTCTTTCTTTCGTTTTTTTCTCTTTTTCATTTTTCTTTCTTTCCTTCTTTCTGTCGGTTTGTCCATCTCGCGCTTACTATTTTTACTCCCAATTCTTTCTCCCTTTCTTTCTGTATATTTTTCTTTCTTTCTTTCTCTTTTCCCTTTTTTTATTTGGGCTCTTCTTTCTTTCTTCCTTTCTTTCTTTCTTTCTTTCTTTCTTCCTTTCTTTCTTTCTTTCAGTCTGTCTGTTTGTCTCTCTCTCTCTTGCTATTTTTATTCCTTAATTCTTTTTACCTTTCTTTCCCCACATTTCTCTTAACCCCCCCCCCTTGCTTACTGTATGTGTTTCTTGTCTATATAAAAATGAAAATGTGTGTGTGAGGACACTTCTCAACCTATATACTCAACGAATGTTTGATCTATAGACGTAAAATTTGGTATATATGGTATTCAGACACGCGAAAAACTTTTAAATCGGTTTTCATCTGGAAAAAAAAAGCTATTACGGGGTAAAAATTGAAAAATTTGGTATTTGGGGGAGGATCATCGGATTTTTATCTGTTTATCAACTGTTTCACGACGTTTGAAACCATTTTTTAAAGATTGTATCAAGCTGGCCTTATGGTTATCGAACTTGACTCACTGTCTTTATGTTTTCGTTTCGATGTCAGCTGAAGCATTTTTTTTTTATTTACAAGAAGTGAATTGTTTAAAAAAAAAACATAATATTCGCATACATATGTCTCAGTTTCTTTCCTTTTTTTTACTTCGTTTTCTTTTTTTTTTCTTTTACTTCGTTTTCTTTTTTTTTCCTTTAAAGAGATTTAACGTAAGGTTTAATGCCGGTCATCTTCTAGTATATTTATAAAAGTGAGAATGTGTGTGTGTGTGTGTGTGTGTGTGTGTGTGTGTGTGTGTGTGTGTGGACACTTCCACCTATATACTCAACGAATTTTTGGTCTACAGACTTGAAATTATGTATATAGGGTATTCAGACATATGGAAAACTTCCGAAAAAAATGCTGCGTAGGGGTCAAAATTTAAAACTTGTTACGAGGGGGGTTGTCTGCTTATAAACTGTTTCACGACTGCGCATGCGCGGTCGTGTAACATGACAGCTTTCTTATGTTAAGAATAGGTAGGTTTGAAAACATTTTTATAGATCGAGGCAAGCTGGTCTAACGGTTATCGTGCTTGACTCAGTGTCAATAAGTTTTGATTTCGATTTATGTTCGAGCATTTTTTTTTGTTACTTACAAGAAGTGAACTGTTTAGAAAAAAACATAATACACGCATGCACATACCCCCGTTTCTTCTTTCCGTTTTTTCTTTACTTTATCTTTTTAAAAAGACTTTTACGTTACCTTTAATACTTACGGTATTTCTGTTTATCATAAAGTAAAGAATTCTGCATTAAATTAAAATATAATATTTATGTGTATTTTACAACCGGGCAACGCCGGGCGGCCTGCTAGTATTTCAATATTTTATCGTTTCTTTTTTTTTCTTTTGTTCTTGTGTTCTTTCTGCATTTTGCATATTTCCACCTTGATATTTTTCTCCCTTTTTTCACTCTCCATTTTCTTCTTTATTTTTCCGGTTTTTCTTTTTTTGTTTGCTTGTTTGTTAGTTTGTTTTCTTTCTTCTTCCATTTCTTTCTTTTTCTTTCTTCTTCCTGTATCCATTTTCTTTTTGTGTTTGTTTTGTCCGTCTCCTTTTTCCTTTCTGTCTTTCTTCCTTATTTCTTTTTTTCCATTTATTTTTTCTTTCTCTCCCTTTCCTTACCCTTTCTTCTTCAATTTCTTTCTTTCTCTTTTCTTTGTAATTCCTTTTCATTTGCTGATTATTTCTTTATTTTTTATGTCTCCCTTATTATTTTTTTCCTTTCTCCTTTCTTTCTCAGTTTACAACGGTCCTTATCCATGAAATTCTTTATTTGGCCAATCAACTCTAGTGTTCTGAATTCCTTACTCCTGCAACACCTTTCAGCATCCCTCGCAAACTTCCTACCTTCTTTGAAGCTCTTATGCGACTTAAAAACGGATGCTTGATGAACTCGACCATCTCCCTATTGTCATGACAACGTCTTTCTTACTAATCTTCTCTAAGCACCCTTGGGGCAAACTTCAGGCAAATCTTCTGCGTTTTCAATTTGTCACCAATAATTGTTGCGTACAGTTCCCACACTGACATCAAACTGTGCATTTATTGTCTCTATAGACACACGACAGTATTATCCATTTAATTCTTTATTTTGACCAATCAACTCTGGCGTTTCCTCCCATGGCTCTCATCATACCTCAAGACTATCTGCATTCCTTAAATCCCTTATGCCACTCAAAAACTGATGCTCGATTCATGCAAGATGACCCAAAAGCTGTCTGAAGTATTCCATATATTTCTGTGCCATATTTTTTTCAAGTTTAAAACAGAATTTTATTGCATAACATTCTTCTAAAATGTCCTCACGTTCAAATTGCATTTTTGAAATTCACCAGCTGTGAGAATCAGGCTTTAGTAGAGAGGATTAAAAGTCTTTCTGTAGCTGTTCCTTTGAACGTGAAATCATAAAATTTGATCAGTCATCTCATAAGATGTATAGCAATAACATACTGAATTTTTAAGAGTCTACGACAATTTTAAATGCCTGTACAAAAAAAGTCTTGAAACTTATTAAAGGCACCTCGTAAGTTCATTCAACGTTTTTAATTGTGTACTAGCTGACAGCCCGGCGTTTCCCAGTCATACAATATGCTTAAACATGATATTTTAATTTATACAGATTGCATATGTATTATTATAGAATCAATCCTTTAAAATATTATTATAGAATCAATCTATATATATATATATATATATATATATATATATATATATATATATATATATATATATATATATATATATATATATATATATATATATATATATATACAGGGTGTCTCAGAAGTTGCACACCATATACTGATCTTCGTGGAGTGGTTACTCCACTCACCAGATCTGTCCCTCTTGGCATTTTTGTCTTCGGGAACATCTCAAATGTGTACTACAATTGTCCATCTGTTGAGCTAATGAACAAGAAAATAGATATTATATTTATTTTTATAAAACCTAGATGATGTGCGACTTTTGGGACACCCTATATATATATATATATATACATATATATATATATATATTATATATATATATATATATATATTATATATATATTATATATATATATATATATATATATATATATATATATATATATATATATATATATATATATGCTGAATAATAACTAAGGCAATCGACTAGTGTTTATGCAATGTTCACGATTTCCGCTCGTGCGAACACTCTAGATTGTCAAATATATTTGTCCGAATTCGGCGTTTAATAGTTTTTTTTTTATTCGGCGTTTCATAGTTTTTTATTCGGCGTTTGATAGTTTTTAATCTGGCGTTTAATAGTTTTTTTTTATTCAGCGTTTAATAGTTTTTAATTCGGCGTTTAATAGTTTTTTATTCAGCGTTTAATAGTTTTTTTTATTCGGCGTTTAATAGTTTTTAATTCGGCGTTTAATAGTTTTTTATTCAGCGTTTCATAGTTTTTTTTTTATTCGGCGTTTAATAGTTTTTAATTCGGTGTTTAGTAGTTTTTAATCTGGCTTTTAATAGCTTTTTAATCGGCGTTTAATGTTTTTTTTATTCGGCGTTTAATAGTTTTCTTTATTCGGCGTTCAATAGTTTTTTATTCGGCGTTTAATAGTTTTTAATTCGGCGTTTAATAGTTTTTAATTCGGCGTTTAATAGTTTTTAATTCAGCGTTTAATAGTTGTTTTATTTGGCGTTTAATAATTTTTTATTCGGCGTTTAATAGTTTTTAATTCCCTTCATTCTCGTGGAAATTATTTGGTGGACATGAGGTAGAAGCTTAGCTAATGAAGTAAATAGTGGCTTCGTGGCTCTGTTCGAATATCATGACCAGCAGACTAGTGTTTCAGGATTACGCAATCATCCTACACGGATGATTGCGTAAGCCTGAAACACTAGTCTGTTGGTATAAAGAATAATAATTTTTTATTATTTAGTTATAAATATATTCATAATTAAATAACAAAAAATACATTTGTAATAACTAATATATTTATTAGTAAATAATAATTTAATTATAAATATATATACATCTATACTTTTAATTAAATAATATTTATTCTTTATACATACAGGCCCGAGTGTTTCAAGCTTATGCAATCATCGGTGTAGGAATAACAATTCCTGCCGGTCATGAGATTTGATCCCACCCACCTTTTACATGCGATTTGAAAATGAAAATGAAATTAAATTACCGCCCTAACCCTAACCCTAGGTGGATTTATCCGGCTTCCCCCGAAGGATGAAGATTCCTGGTCGTCTAAAATTCATAAGCGCCCTCCAATTGCATCTATATCCCTGTCAGGGGAGATGACGATGTAAGATTTTTGCAGCTCCTGCAGGTAAGTGTCGACTTTCTCCTACATGCAGCGCCTGGTATTCCTATATTGGTCACCCATTTGGTACTGACCAGGCTCAACGTTGCTTAACTTCTGTCAACGAACAAGAACCGGTGTGTTAACGTGAACATGCCTTACGCATATTTCCATGAAAAAAAAAAAAAAAAATGCAAAATACGGCGTTATGAAATGTATTTACGAACATGCAAGTACTAAGTTTGTTAAATTATCAGGGTATGTTTTACAATTCACAAAGGTAAGAAAAAGGGGCAAATATATAACAAATAAATGTTAGCAAAGACAAGGCAAGCTACTCTTTTACCTATCCGGAAAATCTATTACTAATAAAACTATCACTTTAAAAAGTTTATTCAGTTGAGCGTTAGGTGAGAATAAGAAAATAGCCGCGAATTAATACCTAAGTATTTAAAGTTTTAATCCTCTGTTGATTATTATATATTACGAGGAATAATTTGCCCGGTTGACAAATTCGCAATAAATAAATAAATAAATAAATAAATAATAACGATGATGCCGTCCATCAACTTCTGTTTTGTGTTTGTTTACAATATCACGTCAGCTGATATTTGGACTTCACAATGAATGCCTTGAAAAAGTCACTTCTGATTAATGTTTAGTTTAAAAATATGCAAACGGAGAAATGATTTGCGGCGATTTTAAATGGTATCTTTTTTATCATAAATTGAATTAATTAATAAGAAAAAATAAAAAAATAAAATGGCGAGATACGTTAAAATTTTTTTTTTTTTATTACATTTTCACCCCAAACAAGGCACATTGCCACTGTGGTGTAGGGGGCTACTATCAGGGGCAACAACTACTGGGGCACTATGTTGGGATTTTGGGCAGCAAGATGCTGGTTCACGTGACAGTTGAACTTCTGCATGTCAGTACAGTTAGGGAAGCAGTGACCTGGAATGGAATTACAGAGTCTAGCGGTTTTGGGGAAGAAACTACTGGAGTAGAAAGATCTTTTACATCTAGGGATCTCTACTGTGTGGGGGGTGGGATTTAGCTGCTTGTCGAGATTGTCGAGGGTGTCTACGTCGTGGGGGCACAAGTGTCTGCAGTTCGTCAGAGCATTCACCATTAAAATACTTGTAGAACAGGCAGAGGGATGCAACGTTTCGTCGATGGGGCAGAGGCTGAAGCTTAGATGCCAGTTCAGGGCCTATCAGATTGGTGACTCTCTTTTGAGCCTTGTCTACGTGCGAGAGACTAGCAGCAGATGCACCAGCCCAAATGTGACAGCAATATTCCATGCATGGGCGAATGGTGGCCTTATAGAGGTATAGGATACTTTCAGGTGTCAGTAGTTTTCTAGCACGGTAGAGAGTCTACCTTCTTCGCAGCGGCCCTGGCAATGCTTTCAATATAATTGTTCCAACTCATGTTTCCTGCGAACGTTAGGCCAAGCAGTTTAAAAGATATACTCTCAGACAGGGAGTCACTAGCCATTGCTATTGGTGGCAGAGAAGGTTTCTCGTAATTATTGAAGGAAACCAGTTTAGTCTTGGCAGCATTGAATGTGACCATCCATTTTTGTCCCCATTCCACTACAGATTGGAGGTCATCCTCTAGTGTTTCTACCATTGGGTTAATTTGTTTTCCTGTCATGGCTGTTATAGAGTGTGGTGTCATCAGCATATATACTCGTCTCAGAGGCAGTTTTGTCGGGGAGGTCATTAATAAATAGTAGGAACAATAGAGGTCCCAGGATAGACCCCTGAGGCACTCCTACATTTATATCATATTGTTTAGATGTACGACCGTCGAGGACAACCTGGATTTTTCTCTTATCTAAGAAGGATTTAATTATGTTAAATATTCTACCAGTGATACCGTATGATTTAATTTTCCTGAAGGAGACCCTCATGCCATACCCTGTCAAAAGCCTTAGATATATCTAGAGCTACCGCTCTGTCCTCCCCCGCTTTGTCCAGTGAATGGTATATACGTTCAGAGATTACAGTGAGGATGTCTGCTGTGGAACGGGCTTGCCTAAATCCATATTGTTTGTCAGTCAGAAGTTTAGCATCTGTAAGGTGACGGACTAGAGCATGGTTAATTATGGTCTCAAATATTTTGGTGAAAAGTGGGAGGAGGCTAATGAGGCGATAATTTGCTGGGCCAGTTCTTTCGCCAGAATTCTTGAATACTGGTACCACAGAAGCAGTTTTCCAACAGCCCGGAAAGCAAGATTTATTTAGGCATTTGTTGTAAAGTTTGGAGAGAACTGGAGCTACTTCGGCTGAGCACTGTTTTATTAGCACAGCTGGGTTGAGATCAGGTCCACATGCTTTTGAAGTGTCAAGGTTTTTTATGATAGCATGTATCTGAGCAGGAGTGATTTTTAGATCGTCTAGCATGGCGTCTGTCTGCAAAGGAAAGTCAGGTAGGGGGTGATTGGAAGGGTCCAGTGTGGAGTTTGAGGAAAACCGGCTGGCAAGCATATTAGCATTGTCGGTTGCTGAGCAAACAACCTTGTGATTGTTGGTTAGTGGGGGAATTGTTGATTGCACATTATTTACTACGCTGTTGTAGATTTTCCAGAAGTCACGAGTTCCTAATTTTTGTGCTTCGATGCGTTTTTTAGTGGTTTCAGTAAATTCTCTCTTAGCTGTCGCTATTCCTTTCTTAACGTTACTGCTAGCTTCTATATACTTATGTCTGTTTGAACTGGACTTATGTCGGTCAAATCTGCGGTATGCATGCTGCCTTTGAAGTAAACCATTAGAGAGAGTGGGGCTTGCTATAAAATTTCCGCATAGGAACATGTGCTTCAATTGCTGTTTTGAACCATTCAGTGGTCTCATTTGCACACTGTTCAGCAGGAAGAGAAAAAATATTTACCCATGGGGCATCTCTGATAAGATCTCTGATGGCTTCCCAGTCAGCCTTTTTATAATATCTCGTTGTTTTGAGCACTGGCTCTTGAGTTTTGGATCTAGAGTTTAGGGCGATTTCGACAATTATCACTGCATGATCAGCGTTCCCGAGTTGGCTGTCAGCATTTGTTATACAATCCTCGGGAACTGTGGTCAGAAACAGATCTAGAAGTGATGTGTTGTTCTTCCTGGTCAGGAAAACGGTTTGGAAACGTAACCATTTGTGATAGAGAGTGAGATATAGCGAAGCTATGTGTTGTGCTGCCCGCTGCATCTGTGTGAGTAGAGAATCCAAGCCAGTTTTTGTGGTGAACATTAAAGTCACCAAATACATGTACTTGTGCGCTAGTGTCGAGGGAGAGTGCTGTGTCAATGCTGTCAGAGACTTTGTTTATTATGGTGCAGTCCTGGGTCGAGGGAGAGCGGTAGAGAAATAAAAGTAGCTAATGTTATGTTGTATGTTTAGTCTAAAGCACATAAAGGGTTGATCGTCCGTTTCTAGGTTTGTTTCTCTAGTCAGGGGGAAGGTGTTACGAATGTATACTCCAAGTCCGTGCATATGTCTGTCAGAGTCCTTACGGCATAGTGGGAGATAGCCAGGCATGTTAAAGTAGTTAGAGGGGATGGAGGAGTGTAGGTTAGTCTCGCTTAGTGCTAAGATATCCGGGGTGTATCAGAAACTGCGAATAAAATATAAAAATCTCGTAATTTCTCTTTTAAAAGTGGGTTGTTTATTTTCTTTATGGATTATACTTCCAAAATAAACTATTAAAGTTGTTTTAAAAGTAATAGAAATATTTTATTTTTATTTTAAAAAAAACAGTAATGAATTTTCCGAACTCGATATTTTTCAATTTTTAAACTTTAAAAATCTATCAAAATTTTTCTATTGATTCTATTTTTACGATATTTTCAGGGTCAATGTGAAATTTTATGCTCTTTCCAATAAACGTTTTTTATATCACAAATTGAAGATAAAAGATCAATAAATAATATATTCAAATTTAAAACAAAAAAAAGTGTTTTTTTAAAGAAATTTACCTGTAAAGTCCGAAGTTTAAAACCTTTTTTTTTTTAAACCACGTTGTTCGCTTTTATTTTTTTTTTAATGAAACCTTGGTCGTTGCTCCTTTTAATTGAAAAAAAAAATTAGGGCTTGAATTACATTTTTCGAGTAGCTTGGAAAGACAGGGGGTCGAATTAATTCACGCCCCTCCCATTTTGAAATGTCTATTAAAAAGTAAATAATTAATTTGCTCACCAAAGTTTTATGTATCACAAATTGAAGATAAAAGATCAATAAATAATATATTCAAATTAAAAAAAAAAGAAGTGTTTTTTTTAGAAATTTACCTGTAAAGTCCAAAGTTTAAAACTTTTTTTTTTTCACGTTTTTTTCTTTTTTTTTCTTTTTTAAATGAAACCTTGGTCCTTGCTCCTTTAATTGAAAAAAAAAATAGGGCTTGAATTCCATTTTTCGAGTAGTTATAAGCTTGGAAAGACAGGGGGTCGAATTATTCAATATTTTTCACGCAGTTTCTGACACATCTAGAGATACTCCTGGGCTTGAACATTGTATCATTCGATCTGTAGTCGAATGCTCTACCACTAAGACAGATATTTAGATAGTAATAAACTTAAGAAAAAATCATTAGCTGAAATTTTATTATCTCGCCTTGGTTGGTGTAACGTAAAATATTCCCCCGTAAAAATTCTTTTTTTTTTTTTAATATATAAAAAAGAAAAGATATTTTTAAGATAGGATTTTTTAAAAAATAAATTAGCTTTGTGTGAAATTTGCAAAAGATAGGCTCAGTCGTTTCGGAACCTATGGGGAAGGAACTCTCTCTCTCTCTCTCTCTCTCACACACACACACACACATTCTCTCTCTCTCTCTCTTTCCCTCTCTCTCACACACACACACTCAAACTCACACTCACACACGCTCACATACACTCACGCACATACTCACACACACACACACGTACACTCACGCACATACTTGCACTCACACACACACACACACACACACACACACACACACACACACAGTGACTTTTCTATAATAGCTGCGATACAACAGAAGAAGGAAAATTGAAGCAAAAAAAGGAAGAAACTAATAACTAAAAAGAGAGATCAAGAGAAAAAGTAAAAGGGTTCGGACAGAAGAAAAGAAAGAAGGAAGAACTAAAAAGAAAGAAGAGGTAGTTGCGCGCGCGTATGCGTGGGGGTTGGGGTGGGGGTGATGCAGATCGAGACAGTGTGACGATAACGCACAATAAAAATATGTCTGAATAAATTAGTTTGTTTGGTTTTGGGCTGGTCGGGAAGTTGGACGGCGAAGGTTGGGTCGAGGGGTGACCCCCATCGTCCGACAAAACCCCAAACTTTCTCAAAGGCGAACCTCATATAACAGTTATGTCTTTCTTGCACGCTTGCCATAAAAAAGAAAAAGAACGTAATTGTACTCAACTGTTAACAAAAGAGACTTGCGATGGGGTGAATAACCATCAAATCAATGGTAACGCCTAGATATCAGTGGTATGCAGCCACCGTCTTCGAATGATATTGCTAGGGTGGGTGGTGGGGGTGAGCAAACTCTGACCGGTTGGGCCAAGTGAAGCCGTAGGGGCAAGATATTTACGTGTCGTCTTCCTCTGTTTATTGAATAAAGCGCAAAGGTTGTTTCTCGTTTTATATCTGTGTCGCAGAGAGAGAGAGAGCGAGAGAGAGAGAGAGAGAGAGAGGGGGGAGTAGGAGGAGAAGTAGGAGTAGGAGGAGGAGGAGAAGGAGGAGGAGGAGGAGGAGGAGGAGAGATTGACAGAGAGAGAGAGAGAGAGAGAGAGAGAGAGAGAGAGAGAGAGAGGAGAGAGAGGAGAGAGAGGAAAGACAGAGAAGATAGAGAGGGAGGTGAGGAGAGATTGGAAGAGAGAGAGAGAGAGAGAGAGAAAGAAAGAGAGAAATGAGAGTGTGAATACGATAAAAAATAGGAGAAGAGGAGATTAACAGGGAGAGTAAGAGAGAGAACGGGGAGATTAACTGAGATTAACAGTGAGAGAGAGAGAGAGGGGGGATAAGAGGGAGAAAGAGGGAGAGAAAGAGAGTGAGAGAGAGACATAAAAATAGAAAAAGGAAGACAAAGAGAGATAGGATAATAGAAAGAAAATGGAGATGAAAGACAGAAGTGTTAGTTATATGTCGAGACAGCAAGATCAGTTATGGCGGAACAGGTACTGCTAGATTATCTAAGAGAACGACTCAATAGGAATTTGTTCGCATTGGATTTGAAGACGACAATGTTATAGTCAGCCGTGAAGAAGACCCACGGTATTGCGTCCCACAAACACACAGTTCTAGGAAATAAACTGCTCATTGAATTTTTGTTTTTGCATGGACAGAGAGAACATGAAGCTGTTGGCGGTTGTTGCAGTTAAGCACGTATTCTTTGCAAACGTTTTACGGGGAGGGATCATAGATTTGAGCTCAGTCGAGCACCTGCCATAAAAGTAAAAACAGAGAAAATACATACTTGCAACATTTCTGTGTGTGTGTGTGAGAGAGAGAGAGATTGGCAGAGAGAGAGAGAGAGAGAGAGAGAGAGAGAGAGAGAGAGAGAGAGAGAGAGAGAGAGAGAGGGAATAACTGAGATTTGTAGATTTGTTACGCTTAAGTTTCTAATGTATTCATGTAGTTTTTTACGCTTATGTTTGAAATTGCATTTTTTAAAAGTCTGTAACGCTTAAGATAAAGTTGTGCTGACTTATTTGATCTGTCACGCTTACGATAAACATGACATATAGCCATGGCTAATGATTAGGGCTGTGACAACAGCATATTCTTTTCATTCTTTTGACTCTCGAGTATATATCCGACGCAATTAGACGCAGTTAATTAACCAAGAACCACATCACTCTATATAAAAGCATATAAGATATCAACGGATACACACTAGAGAGTCAAAACAATGAAAAGAATATGCTGTTGTCCCAGCTCTACTAATAATACGCTACCTGAAAACTCTTTATAAATTACCTCTCTGATAAAACTATCTCCGAGATTTTTAAATTATTTTTTTACAAAGGAGTCATCACTTATGAAGGCCCGGAGGCCACTCGAGGATAAGGGTTAATGAGTGTACCGTAGTCAATGGGTAGTTCAAGTAGCAAACATTAATGCTATAACCCTTCCCCCTCTCCCATGGCAAAACTCATTCATGTTCTGCAGGGCAGAGAACAAAACGTTAAAATCCACTATAAAACAACCAAACCAAACAATACAAACTAGCGATTGAAGATACAAAGACCTTGAAGAATAAAAACTTCTACAAAATAACTGAAGGCTACATGAATACTATTTCCAAAATAACTGAATTCGGCATTAAATAATCAGAAAAGGGTTGATATGCCGTAAAACAAAACAACCAAACCAAATAATAAAATTAATCCAACTTATAAATCATCATTAACTACCGTACTAACTACAATTGTTAATGAGTGTATGGTAGTCTTCAAATACAAATATCGTAGTAATCGTTAGTAGTGGGAATTTGGTAAATTGGATTACTTAAGAGGACTATTATTCAAGAATTTGTTTACGTTAGACTTGAAGACGACCATATTGTAGTTAGTTGGAAAGCAGGAAAACGGAAGACAATTCCACAGGCGTGCAGTTCTAAGAAAGAAACTTTGTTCATGGAATCCACGTTTAGGTTTAGGCACAGATAAAGAGTGGGGGAAATTATTGATAGTGGTTTCAAATAGACGAGTGTTTTTTGTGAAGGTTTGGCGAGGGAGAGACCATAGATTGGAGCTCTGTCGAGCACTTGCCATGAAAATAACGATAAAGCAGAGACAAGCGCGCAACGTCTCTTCTGTGGGAAAGCAGTTGCAGGGAAGAGAAAAGGCATTCCCCCACTAGGCTACGAAGTCTATTTTGAACTCTGTCAAGGTAGGATAAGATGCTTCTATCATTTGCTACCCAGATGTGGCAACAGTACTCCATCCTTGAACGTACTTGATTCGTATGCAGGTACAGAATTGCATCAGCAGTCAGATATCTACTGGAGAAGTAGAACGATCACACCATTTTCCCAACGACTTTGGTAACGGATTTGATGTACGTGTTTCATTCCAGATCAGGAGTAAAGGTCAAACTAAGAAGCTTCTCAAAACATGGAGCCTCCCCAAGACGAGAGCCCTTTATTTCAATTGATGTCAGACGGGGATCAGAGCGTTGATGATGGAAAGATAGAAGTTTGGTTTTAGATAAAAAATTAAAATTTACCAGAGATGGGTATATTTACTGATAACACCAAGACAAATAAACATATATCTAAGGAAATGACTGAAATATTAGAAGAAGACTTCCAGTCTGTAGTGGAATGGGAACATGAATGGATGGTAACATTCAATGCTGCTAAGACTAAGCTTCTTTCCTTTAATAATTACAAAAAACCTTCTCAATCACTAATAGCCAAGTCTAATGATGCATTACCTGAAAGTTCTTTGTTCAAACTGTTCGGCTTAACGTTACCAGGGAACATAAATTAGAACAGATACATCAAGAGTATTGCCACTGCTGCTTCGAAGAAGTTTGGCTCTTTCTACCGTGCTAGAAAGTTAATTACGCCCAAGAGTATCCTGTACCTCTACGAGACCACCATTCACCCATGCATGGAGTATTGTTGCCACATTTGGATGGAGCATCTGCTACTAGTTTCTCACTGCTAGACAGAGTAAAAAAAAAAAAAAACTCGCTAACCTAATAGGTCCTGCCTGCACTGTCCAGCAAACTTTAACCTCTCTCATATCGACGAAATGTTGCATATGGGTATTTTCATTGTGACGTCATCATTAGATGGATTGCCTCCACGGCTTAAGAGAGACACATCTACCCTCGAGAGAAGGATAGACCGCGCCAGTTTTCCAACCAGCGGTACATACAGCACCTCGCCTTCCCAAATAGTCATCTATCTGATACTAGCCAAGCCCGACGTTGCTTCACTTTGGTGATTTGGCGAGAACCGGTGTGTCAACATTATTGTGCTCAACTCCCTACATAGTATTCCTGCAAATATTATCCCATATAGTTCCCCTTGGATTCAAGTGGCATTGTGCCTTGTTTGTGGGGGGGGGGAGAGAAAACAAATAAAAAACAAAACAAAACAAAAAAAAAACAGCAGTAAAAAGACATTTCATCGGTTAATGTGAATGTTCAAGGGTCGCGTATTAATAATAATCGCCTTTATTCTTTCTTTTTATTTTCCTGTCTTTTTTTTTTTTTTTTTTTTTTTGTTTTTTGTTTTTGGAGTTGTTTTGCGACTAGAACCGACAGTAATAATAATATTCTTCTTCTTCTTCTTCTTCTTCTTCTTCTTCTTCTTCTTCTTCTTCTTCTTCTTCTTCTTCTTCTTCTTTCCACATGCGACTGATAAGATGACGTCGTCGTTCGTGTCATATCGGCAACTTCCGTCTATTGCAGTTGTTTACCTAGCACCGTGTGCATAATGAGCAACTCGTCCCGACAGGCATCACTCCGGGCGAATCACAATGGCGGCCTCTGATAACAAGCCAGACGAGAGACGCCATTTTGTGACACAAAATACAATCCAACAGGAATAAAACCGAATAGCGAAACAAAACACTAACAACCCCCCCCCCAAAAAAAAAACAAAAACAAAAATAAAATAAAATAAAAAAAAAAGAAAAAAGAAGAATCATTTTATTTTATAATTTTTTTCATAACTTTAACAATAATTTCTTACTCTCCCTCCGTCTCTCGCTCTCTCTCTCTATCTCTTTCTTAATGTCACATCCTCTCTCTGTTTCACTTTTTCTCAATCAATCTTTTTCTCTCTATCACAAAATCTATCTCTCTATCTATCTCACATTTTACCTCTTAATCCCCCTCTTATCTCTCACTCTCTTTCTATCTGACCGTTTCTCTATTAAATCGCTTTTGAAATCTCTTTTGCAAAATACCTCTGAATACCTCTTTCTCAATTTCTTTTACATCTCCCTCTTAGTATCATTCTATCTCTACCCCTTCGTCTCTAATTCTCTCAATATCTATCTATCTATCTATCTATCTATGTTTCACTCTTTTGTATTTGTTTCTCTTTCTTTCTGCATCTTTCTTTCGATTTCGCTCTCTCCCTCTCTCTCCCTCTCTCTTTATATATATATATATATACTCCTACAAATTTGGGGGTTTTGTGTATTGATATTCATATTAAACCCCTTTTTTCTATTTAAAAAAAATACAACTTTGTTATATATTAGCTGTGAAATTGCATTCATCTACAAAAGATCTAATTTGCATATTCTTTTAAACGTTCATTTGAATTAATTCCCTATTAGTTTTTCGGTTTTCTTATGGGATGATCATCTTTAGTTAACTATTACGTGTAATCATATTCAAGCAGATATTCTACATGATTTATACATGTGTAATATTTTCGTAAAAAGCTTAAAATAAACACAAACCACTTTATATCTATATATTTATGGATAAAATGTTTAAAACATTTTGCCTACCAATCTCCTCTGTCAGTTTTTGGTCTACAGACATGAAACTTCATATATTGGGTATTGGAACCCATGCGAAACTCTATATTTGGGTTTTAGCCGGGGAAAATTGTAAACTAAAAGTTTTGGCTTCGATTCTCGGTGGTGGCGCACGTGTCAGTTTTTAAGTTTTTATAATCATTACTATATATTACGTCCGAAATCTGTATTAATCAAAGTATCATATTTAAGCGTATTTTGCGACCGGGCAATGCCGAGCGGCCTGCTAGTATATATATATATATATATATATATATATATATATATATATATATATATATATATATAAAACTGAATGTGTGTGTTTGGTCACGAATAGGCTCCTATATGGTTGACTATTATAGAAAACTGATCACATATAATGATAGAAGATGTATCGAGACACAGAAATGGGTATGTTTGATTTGGCAGAACAGTGGTTCATTAAAATTGTGGGGTCTGCATTCGCACCTGGTCCACAAAGTATGGAAATAAAAATTAAAAAATTAAAAAAAAAACAACTTTTTAAGTGTTTTTGATATAGATGTACATAATAATACTTTGATAAGTATGTTTTAACTTAAATAGGGATGGTATAATAAAATTGTGGGATCTGCGTTCGCGCCTGGCATCCATAGAATGGACATGGGCACAGACTTTAATAAAGACTTTTCATATCTATCTGCATAAGTATACTTTGATAATTGTGTTTCAGCTTGAAGAAATATGGTATAATAAAATTATGGGGTGTTCGTTCGCGCCTGGCCTCCATAGAATAGAAATATGTCACAAAGTTTAACAAGGTTTTTTTAATATAGATTCACTGAATATTGTGATAAGTGTTTCAGTGTGAACAGGTATGGTATAATAATTTATGGGGTTTATATATTTTATTTTTACTTTCATTATATTTTGGTTTTGATACTCCCAAATTCAACCCAAATTTACAACCCTTCCTTTTCATAACCTATCATACTTTCATAAATCAGAGTCCATTTTCTGTAGGCTGTTTTTGAACCCAGTCAACGACGGGTACTTTTGCTATTATATATATATATATATATATATATATATATATATATATATATATATATATATATATATATATGAAAGGAATATTGTGTTTGTGTGTAAATTCGTTCCCTATGAGGAAAAAACAAAAACAACCGCGCTGATTTTTATGAATTTGCACACACACACACACACACACACACACACACACACACACACACACACACACACACACACACACACACACACACACACACACACACACACACACATATTAGCTTTATATTATATTATATTATATTATATTATATATATATGTTTATATTATATTATATCATATATTATATTATATTATATATATATATATATGTTTCGTCTTTATTTTGAGACTTCCTTTGGATGAATAAGATTAAGAAAAAAAACACCAGTACAAATATTTGAAAAGTGTGACACTGTTCCATTTCAGAAACGGAAAAAGATGAAAATTCAAAAAAGGAGGGGAGCTTGCGTTGCTAAAGAGACGGAGATTTTTAATAATGTAATATAGTTGTTAATATGTTTTTAAAAGATATAAACGCAGTTTATATTCTTTCTGGAAAAATACGTCTGTTAAAATTCAGATATAGGTGTGTAACAGAAATGAGATGAGTTTGTTATTGTTATGTAATTTATTGATTGAGATCGTATGTATTAATTATTATATGTATTAATTATTATATGTATTAATTATGGTATGTATTAATTATTGTATGTATTAATTATTGTATGTATTAATTATTATATGTATTAATTATTATATGTATTAATTATTGTATGTATTAATTATTGTATGTATTAATTATTATATGTAGTAATTATTATATGTATTAATTATTGTATGTATTAATTATTGTATGTATTAATTATTATATGTATTAATTATTATATGTATTAATTATTATATGTATTAATTATTATATGTATTAATTATTGTATGTATTAATTATGGTATGTATTAATTATTGTATGCATTAATTACTATATGTATTAATTATTATATGTATTAATTATTATATGTATTAATTATGGTATGTATTAATTATTGTATGCATTAATTACTATATGTATTAATTATTATATGTATTAATTATTGTATGTATTAATTATTATATGTATTAATTATTGTATGTATTAATTATTATATGTATTAATTATTATATGTATTAATTATTGTATGTATTAATTATTGTATGTATTAATTATTATATGTATTAATTATTATATGTATTAATTATTGTATGTATTAATTATTGTATGTATTAATTATTATATGTATTAATTATTGTATGTATTAATTATTATATGTATTAATTATTATATGTATTAATTATTGTATGTATTAATTATTGTATGTATTAATTATTGTATGTATTAATTATTATATGTATTAATTATTATATGTATTAATTATTGTATGTATTAATTATTGTATGTATTAATTATTGTATGTATTAATTATTGTATGTATTAATTATTATATGTATTAATTATTGTATGTATTAATTATTATATGTATTAATTATTGTATGTATTAATTATTATATGTATTAATTATTGTATGTATTAATTATTGTATGTATTAATTATTGTATGTATTAATTATTGTATGTATTAATTATTGTATGTATTAATTATTATATGTATTAATTATTGTATGTATTAATTATTGTATGTATTAATTATTGTATGTATTAATTATTATATGTATTAATTATTGTATGTATTAATTATTGTATGTATTAATTATTGTATGTATTAATTATTGTATGTATTAATTATTGTATGTATTAATTATTATATGTATTAATTATTGTATGTATTAATTATTGTATGTATTAATTATTGTATGTATTATTTATTATATGTATTAATTATTGTATGTATTAATTATTGTATGTATTAATTATTGTATGTATTAATTATTATATGTATTAATTATTGTATGTATTTCTTATTGTATGTATTAATTATTGTATGTATTAATTATTGTATGTATTAATTATTGTATGTATTAATTATTATATGTATTAATTATTGTATGTATTAATTATTGTATGTATTAATTATTGTATGTATTAATTATTATATGTATTAATTATTGTATGTATTAATTATTGTATGTATTAATTATTATATGTATTAATTATTGTATGTATTAATTATTGTATGTATTAATTATTGTATGTATTAATTATTATATGTATTAATTATTGTATGTATTAATTATTGTATGTATTAATTATTGTATGTATTAATTATTATATGTATTGATTATTGTATGTATTAATTATTGTATGTATTAATTAATATATGTATTAATTATTGTATGTATTAATTATTGTATGTATTAATTATTGTATGTATTAATTATTGTATGTATAAATTATTGTATGTATTAATTATTATATGTATTAATTATTGTATGTATTAATTATTGTATGTATTAATTATTGTATGTATTAATTATTATATGTATTAATTATTGTATGTATTAATTATTGTATGTATTAATTATTATATGTATTAATTATTGTATGTATTAATTATTGTATGTATTAATTATTGTATGTATTAATTATTATATGTATTAATTATTGTATGTATTAATTATTGTATGTATTAATTATTATATGTATTAATTATTGTATGTATTAATTATTGTATGTATTAATTATATTATGTATTAATTATTATATGTATTAATTATTGTATGTATTAATTATTGTATGTATTAATTATTGTATGTCTTAATTATTATATGTATTAATTATTGTATGTATTAATTATTGTATGTATTAATTATTGTATGTATTAATTATTATATGTATTAATTATTGTATGTATTAATTATTGTATGTATTAATTATTGTATGTATTAATTATTATATGTATTAATTATTGTATGTATTAATTATTGTATGTATTAATTATTATATGTATTAATTATTGTATGTATTAATTATTGTATGTATTAATTATTGTATGTATTAATTATTATATGTATTAATTATTGTATGTATTAATTATTGTATGTATTAATTATTGTATGTATTAATTATTGTATGTATTAATTATTATATGTATTAATTATTGTATGTATTAATTATTGTATGTATTAATTATTATATGTATTAATTATTGTATGTATTAATTATTGTATGTATTAATTATTGTATGTATTAATTATTGTATGTATTAATTATTGTATGTATTAATTATTATATGTATTAATTATTGTATGTATTTATTATGATATGTATTAATTATTATGTGTATTAATTATTGTATGTATAAATTATTATATGTATTAATTATTGTATGTATTAATTATTATATGTATTAATTATTATATGTATTAATTATTGTATGTATAAATTATTGTATGTATTAATTATTGTATGTATTAATTATTGTATGCATTAATTATTATATGTATTAATTATTGTATGTATTAATTATTGTATGTATTAATTATTGTATGTATTAATTATTATATGTATTAATTATTATATGTATTAATTATTATATGTATTAATTATTATATGTATTAATTATTGTATGTATTAATTATTGTATGTATTAATTATTGTATGTATTAATTATTGTATGTATTAATTATTGTATGTATTAATTATTATATGTATTAATTATTATATGTATTAATTATTGTATGTATTAATTATTGTATGTATTTATTATTATATGTATTAATTATTATATGTATTAATTATTGTATGTATTAATTATTGTATGTATTAATTATTATATGTATTAATTATTGTATGTATTAATTATTATATGTATTAATTATTGTATGTATTAATTATTATATGTATTAATTATTGTATGTATTAATTATTGTATGTATTAATTATTATATGTATTAATTATTATATGTATTAATTATTATATGTATTAATTATTATATGTATTAATTATTGTATGTATTAATTATTGTATGTATTAATTATTATATGTATTAATTATTATATGTATTAATTATTATGTGTATTAATTATTATATGTATTAATTATTATATGTATTAATTATTGTATGTATTAATTATTTTATGTATTAATTATTATGTGTATTAATTATTGTATGTATTAATTATTATGTGTATTAATTATTGTATGTATTAATTATTGTATGTATTAATTATTATGTGTATTAATTATTGTATGTATTAATTATTGTATGTATTAATTATTATATGTATTAATTATTATATGTATTAATGATTATATGTATTAATTATTATATGTATTAATTATTATATGTATTAATTATAATATGTATTAATTATTATATGTACTAATTATTTTATGTATTAATCATTATATGTATTAATTATTATATGTATTAATTATTATATGTATTAATTATTGTATGTATTAATTATTGTATGTATTAATTATTGTATGTATTAATTATTATATGTATTAATTATTGTATGTATTAATTATTGTATGTATTAATTATTGTATGTATTAATTATTGTATGTATTAATTATTATATGTATTAATTATTATATGTATTAATTATTGTATGTATTAATTATTGTATGTATTTATTATTATATGTATTAATTATTATATGTATTAATTATTGTATGTATTAATTATTGTATGTATTAATTATTATATGTATTAATTATTGTATGTATTAATTATTATATGTATTAATTATTGTATGTATTAATTATTATATGTATTAATTATTGTATGTATTAATTATTGTATGTATTAATTATTGTATGTATTAATTATTATATGTATTAATTATTATATGTATTAATTATTATATGTATTAATTATTATATGTATTAATTATTATATGTATTAATTATTATATGTATTAATTATTATATGTATTAATTATTGTATGTATTAATTATTGTATGTATTAATTATTATATGTATTAATTATTATATGTATTAATTATTATGTGTATTAATTATTATATGTATTAATTATTATATGTATTAATTATTGTATGTATTAATTATTTTATGTATTAATTATTATGTGTATTAATTATTGTATGTATTAATTATTATGTGTATTAATTATTGTATGTATTAATTATTGTATGTATTAATTATTATGTGTATTAATTATTGTATGTATTAATTATTGTATGTATTAATTATTATATGTATTAATTATTATATGTATTAATGATTATATGTATTAATTATTATATGTATTAATTATTATATGTATTAATTATAATATGTATTAATTATTATATGTACTAATTATTTTATGTATTAATCATTATATGTATTAATTATTATATGTATTAATTATTATATGTATTAATTATTGTATGTATTAATTATTGTATGTATTAATTATTGTATGTATTAATTATTATATGTATTAATTATTGTATGTATTAATTATTATATGTATTAATTATTATATGTATTAATTATTATATGTATTAATCATTATATGTATTAATTATTATATGTATTAATTATTATATGTATTAATTATTGTATGTATTAATTATTATATGTATTAATTATTATATGTATTAATTATTATATGTATTAATTATTATATGTATTAATTATTATATGTATTAATTATTATATGTATTAATTATTGTATGTATTAATTATTATATGTATTAATTATTATATGTATTAATTATTATATGTATTAATTATTGTATGTATTAATTATTATATGTATTAATTATTATATGTATTAATCATTATATGTATTAATCATTATATGTATTAATTATTATATGTATTAATTATTATATGTATTAATTATTGTATGTATTAATTATTGTATGTATTAATTATTATATGTATTAATTATTATATGTATTAATTATTGTATGTATTAATCATTATATGTATTAATTATTATATGTATTAATTATTATATGTATTAATTATTATATGTATTAATTATTATATGTATTAATTATTATATGTATTAATTATTATATGTATTAATTATTATATGTATTAATTATTGTATGTATTAATTATTGTATGTATTAATTATTATATGTATTAATTATTATATGTATTAATTATTATATGTATTAATCATTATATGTATTAATTATTATATGTATTTATTATTATATGTATTAATTATTATATGTATTAATTATTATTTGTATTAATCATTATATGTATTAATTATTATATGTATTAATTATTATATGTATTAATTATTATATGTATTAATTATTATATGTATTAATTATTGTATGTATTAATTATTGTATGTATTAATTATTATATGTATTAATTATTATATGTACTAATTATTGTATGTATTAATCATTATATGTATTAATTATTATATGTATTAATTATTATATGTATTAATTATTGTATGTATTAATTATTGTATGTATTAATCATTATATGTATTAATTATAGTATGTATTAATTATTATATGTATTAATTATTGTATTTATTAATTAATTTATGTATTAACTATTATATGTATTAATTTTAGTATGTATTAATTATTATATGTATTAATTATTGTATGTATTAATTATTGTATGTATTAATGATTATATGTATTAATTATTGTATGTATTAACTATTATATCTATTAATTATTATATGTATTAATTATTGTATGTATTAATTATTATATGTATTAACTATTATATGTATTAATTATTATATGTATTAATTATTATGGAGGTGTTTCTTTGGCGTGAGAAGGTTAACCTGTGTTTACAATTAAATTATATATATATATATATATATATATATATATATATATATATATATATATATAGTAATTTATAAAATATATATGGCGATTAAGCTACACTGAATATTCTGCGTTTCATCCAACTATAGGATTCGTCAGGCTTATGCGCCTGACGAATCCTATAGTTGGATGAAACGCAGAATATTCAGTGTAGCTTAATCGCCATATATATTTTATAAATTACTAACTAGCTCTACCTACGTATTGAGCACTTTTGAAGTAAATACTTAAAGTTTACGCATAAATCTATACTTTCGGATATTAAATTTATGTGAATAAATGAAGTAGTTATATATATATATATATATATATATATATATATATATATATATATATATATATATTCAAAAAAATATATTTTAAAAATAATATATATGCTGCTCCCCATGTGGAGGTACCAAATTGGTTTAAGGGAAAATTATTCCCAACTCGCATTTAGGTAAAAATGCACTTTCGTAAATGATTGAATTCATTCAAAACGTATCGCAAAAACAAAAAAAAGATAATATATACGTAAATCGCGATATATTCAAGCAGTCGTGCGAGATGGGCGAGCGGATAAAGAGTTTAGGCTCATTACCGCGGGATCCCGATTTCGAATCTCGCTAGATTCAGCAACTCTGATGAGTCGTTGACGACGAAACACGTGTCGGTGGATAATTTTTTCGTAAATAATTAAATTCATTCAAGACGTATCGCAGAAACAAATAATATATATATGTGTGTGTAAATACCCTTTACGCTCACACAGAGAGACAATGCTCTTTTCATATAATAGTTTATAAACGTGTGTGTGTGTGTGTAAATGCCATTCTTTATGATGTTTGTTTTTCCGTCTTTTTGTCCACAGTGTCATCATTGTTGTTCTTTTCTCCAGAGCACCACCACATACGTTTTTCCCCATACTTCCTTTCCCAAATCCCTAAACTTTTTTTTTTTTTATCTCTTTTCCTATGAATGGAGAAATAATATAATCCAATGTGAGGAAACAATCTTCTTTCCGCTTTTTTGAAAATTATATTTTATTTCACCTTTTTCTTTTTTTAAATTTTACTTTTTCTCCAGTTTTTTCGGCAAATGCATGCAACAAACATTCGATGTTTTAGTAAATATTGCAAAAATACTAGTGGCTTTAGCACACACACACACACACACACACACACACACACACACACACTATATATATATATATATATATATATATATATATATACATATATATATATGTATGTATATATATATGTATGTATGAATGTATATATGTATATATATATGTATGTATGAATGTATATATGTATATATGTATGTATGTATATATATGTATGTATATATGTATGTATATATATATGTATGTATATATATGTATATATATATATGTATATATATGTATATATATGTATGCATGTATATATATATATGTATATATATATGTATATATATGTATGTATATATATGTATGTATATATATATGTACTTGTGGCTTTAGTACACACACACAATATATATATATGTATATATATATGTATGCATGTATATATATATGTGTGTATGTATATATATATGTATGTATGCATATATATGTATGTATGCATATATATGTATGTATGTATATATGTATATATATACATACATATATATATATGCATACATATATATATGTATGTATATATATATGTATGTATGCATATATAAATATGTATGTACATGTATATATATATATGTATATATATACTTTGATAATGGACGTCAATTGTTGCAATGCAAAGAACTTATATGCGCCATTCTAATGTTCAATATCCTCTTAAAAGATATGCTACTGAATTTGTTCAACCTCAGTTAGTAAACATGCCAGGATATTGGTGGCAAACAAAATGGAGCAACTGCACCCACAGCTTGAGCAACAATGCAGTTGTTAACTGTGAGGTTTCAGGATCGAAAAATCTCTTGAAATTTCGATTTCGAATGGCCTCCACGTTCATCTAATTTGACAGAAGTAGACTTTTGGTTTTGGGGATATCTTAAAGACAGAGTCTGTGCAAATAAGCCTCGAAGAATCCAAGAACTTTAGGCAAACATACACAGGAAATTCTTTCCCTACAACTTCCGATGTTAAAAACTGTCATAAAGAATAGCTTAGAAAGAGCTCGAATTTGCAAAACCGAGAATGGAGGCTACTTAAGAGACATTATCTTTCGTAATTAAGTCAGAACAAATTTCCACACTATAAACAGTGTAATAAAAAATAATTAAATACAGTCATTTAAGAAAAAGCTATTTGTACATTTTGTTGCAATTTAAAAACATTATCTTTCATCTAGCAATTAATGATATATATATAAAAATTTCAATGATTTTTTTAAAAAGTGCAACGGAATGTACATTACATAAAATAAATCCAAGGTAATTTTTTTTATTCATTTTAAATTAAATTTGTATACCTTACATTTTGTTTAACAATTTTCATGCCTTGGATGATTTTCTAACTTGTAAAATATATGTACAGGAAAGAGGGAAAGGGAAAGGTTAAAATAGACTAACGTATGTGATATATATATATATATATATATATATATATATATATATATATATATATATATATATATATATATATATATATAATGGATATTATTAAAAAAAAAAACATCACAAATTGGGAATGATAATCCGCATATAAATATACAAGTTAAAAAAAAAAAAAGAAAAAGTGTGATGGAATCATATCTAAAATATCTACAATTCGCTAAACAGACCTAGGATATTCACAAACCGTTTCTGCCTGCTGAGAAAGAAGGGTTGAGGCGTGCAATGGAGACGGATTCGAAAGTTTTCAAATGACTACTCGATCGGCCTCGAAATAAAATTGAAAAAAAGTCGTCCTTATAAGCCTGCCCACATTCTGGGTTATCCAATAAATTATTTCCGATTGCGGAATCTAAATTATCGTGGGTGTGGTTGAGGAGAATTTTATTTTGTTTAATTCTTGTTTCAAAATGAACGCTAGTTCGCTCGACATAAACAGCATCACACTGACATTGGAATTTATCTTCTATCTATTTCTATCTATCTATTCTGTCCCATCTATTATTTCTTTTTTCTTATCTCCTTCTATCTATCTATCTATCTATCTATCTATCTATCTATCTATCTATCTATCTATCTTCTTCTTCTTTTATCTTCTTTCTATCTTCTTTTCTCTATCTATTCTTCTTTTATCTATCTATATAAATAAAATGAACTCATTTTTCCCCTTGGAGTTTGACCTTAATAGGATTAAAAACCAAGAAATTTCATGCAAATGCAATATACACAAACTCCAGCAGATTATCCGAGGTGTGCTATAGGCCTATTACCTCTACACTTGCTCGATAATCGTACATTCCTATATTTTTTCTGGTGAGAGTCCACTGCAAAAATCGGTTAGAATCAATGGAAGTTGTCAAATATTTTATCTCTATTCAATTCCTCTTTTCCCCGCTCCCCACTTACACAGCTGCTTGATCGTTCACGAGGAACTGCTACGAACGCACGCAGATTTCGGCTTCAGTAGTAGCTTACAAAAACTGAAATGCTTTCTATTGGGGGAAACGCACCACGCTTACTTTTATGTTGTTAAATTATCATTTCCTTCAATACATTTTCACACTACAATAACTAAATAAAAACGGATTCTTTCCAATTTTTTCCTTTCTTCCCATAAACATATAATACATCATCATTTATTTCATTTCGTTTCATTTCGTTGCCCGTTTGTTTTTTATGTTTACTTTTTTTCCGATTTTTGGAGACGCTCGCCTTCGTTATTTTTCCGTTTTTTTTTTAAACACAGTTAAATCTTACTTTTTTTTTTATTAAACACAGTTAACTTTTCCTGAGTTGCAATTACAAAAACTGTTGGTGACACTCCATATTTCAATGTACTTCACGAAATAATAATAATAATAATAATAATAATAATTCAGCAAAAACTTTATGATGTACGTATCCGACACAGAACGAAAACGTCATATTCCAGAAGTCACGTAACTTTAAGCATGCGGGTAATTTTTCTTTCCTGTAAACCATTTCCTTTTTTTTTCCAATTTTTAGTAATTTACACAGATTAATCTATGAATTAAGCTTTTTTTTTATTTAACAACTTTACAATTTTTACAATTCCTGCGTTGCAATTAGAATATTTGTTGTAGAAATCAAAAGTTTCACGTATTTAACAATGAAATAAAAATTTTAAATATTTTAGAAAAATCTTTACGATGTACAATGTACATACCCGTCACGAAACTAAAACGTCATATTCCAAAAAGTCACATAATTTGATCAAGTGGTTATTTTATTTATTTATTTTCAAGGAATCGTTTTAAAAAAATTTCAATTGTTTGTTATTTACATAGTAACTCATGATTAGAATATGAATTAATCTGATATTTGGCACTTACTGCTATTCCTATCATTTTCTTTACACAAAAGAATAGAAGCTAATTCGATTCGTGAAGTTTATTCGAAGTTGAAAATGTATTTTTTATTTTTATTAGACCTTTAGTTTAAATCGCAAATTATTGACAAGGATAAATTTTCAAAACAAAATGTCAACAATGATTTTTATTCACTTATTTATTATTTAAAAAAAACTGTTGAACTATAGACTGTTTTATTTATTAAAATCCTTGCAAAGGGGTCAAAATTTAAAGAAATTGGAACTTGGCAGACGACTTTAACTTCCATTGTACGCATAGAAAGTAGAAATATACGTAATGTTAGTTGGATTTAACTTATTTACATATTCTTAATATTTTTCAGGATAAATAAGCAAAAATTATATACACCAGACATTTTTCTCATCAACAGACATCTTTTTTTTGCCTACACACACCAATAATACCACATTTTGCAACACACTAAATAAACTATAACTTCGAATCATACAAACCACATCACAAATAACACATCTTCTCCAAAATAAACCAATTTCCAATGCAGGCATATACATATTTCCTTGCCAAAATTGCCATCGTAGATACGTTGGTGAAACCCAACGTAGATTAGAGAAAAGGCTCAATGTACATAAAAGAAATATAAGAAATAGCAATGCTCTGGATGCATTATCCTCTCATTCATTGCAGCATAATCACACCTTTGACTTTAAAAAATAGTAGTTGAATTTATTTCAAATAAACCACGATGGAGACTTCTTGCATTACCGCTTATCGCAAATGCAAGCACAATTAAACAACGTGGAGGTTTCTATAATGTAGCGCTAATAATAAATAAACTCCTATTAAAATAACATAATTTAATTTTAGACTTTCTCACTTACTGGAAAAACTTATTATAATAATTAATACATCATAATTAATACATAATAATTAATACATATAATTAATACATATAATCCGTCAATAAATTGCATAACATAAATACATTCATTTCATTTCTGTTACACATCTATATTTGAATTATATCGGACACATTTGCCCCAAAAAGGATGTGAATTGCATCATATCTTTTTAAATATATTAACGGCTATATAACGTTTTAATAATAAAAAGAATCTTACTCTCTTTCACAAAGTTATGCCCCTCTTTTTTAAATTACCTACTTTTTCTTTTTTGAAATGGAACAAGGTCATACATTTCATTCTGTTGTGGGGACATACACACCCTTATAATCGCTAAGATGGACTTGTCCATTAGGCATATAATCAGCAAGTCTAGACCGCTCAATGAGAGTTATCCCGGATGTCGTACAGAGATGACTTCCCACGGACTTACTAACCTTTTCTGTACCACTAACCCTTGCTTGATATAAATGATCTTCTTATTCTCACCTTTTCAGAATCACCACACATTCCATCAAAAATATATTTTCGAATATTTGTACAGGTGTTTTGTTTTTAATTTCAGTCAGTCAGAGGAAGTCTTGCAACTACAACGAAACATTGATGAGCACAACTTAGTTTGTTCCGTTTCTCTCTCTCTCTCTCTCTCTCTCTCTCTCTCTATATATATATATATATATATATATATATATATATATATATAAATTTATTATATATTATATATATAGTATATTTATTACAAAATATACTATATACACTATATAGCTGCTCTGTCCTCCATTGAGCACTCGTTAATGAATACAGGAGTTTCAGTAGATCTACATCTAGGAACTACATTTTCCTACAATTATATATGATGATTGCAACATCGTCAGACGAGTGCCGTTCCCTCAGTCACTGAAAGTTCATGTTCCCGATAAAGGACTTTTTAGTCCTTTCAACGACTGGAACACCCTCAAGCAGACATGACACCGAAGACGGTCATTGGTATATATACATACATACGTCCGTCCGTCCATCCATATATACATGCACGCATACATACATATACACACATACATATATATATACATACACACACATGTATACATATATACATACATACATACATACATACATACATACATACGCATACATACATAGACATACACATACATACACACATACATACTCACATATATACATATACATACATATGCATACGCATATACACACATACATATACATATATGCATACAGCTGTTATAGGAAATAAAATCGACCCAGTTTCCAACAGAATTAACTAGTAGCAATTAACAACATAATTGGATTATCTCACTTCATAATTGTCTTTAGTAACGATATGAAAACATATTCAAGTGGAGTGACAGTGAATTTTAAAACATTAAATAATAATAAGTAGATTAGAATACCTTATATATATAATACAGCCTTTTTATTTATTCTCATATTCAATTAAACTTTAAACCTAAAATGGTGTTTAATCTAAGACCTAAAATAAAGATAATCTGTAAACATTACTTGCTACTAATACGAAACTAAAAATTAACTGTAAGGTTATTGCAAGGTTATTACGGCCATACTATAAATATAGAAATAAAAATTAAAAAAATTCTTTTTATAAAAAAATAATTATTGGGAAATAAAGAAACAGCGAGATATAATTTAGGAACTCAACGAATGGGATATATAAACATTTTTTTTAAATGGCTTAGGGTTTTCTGGGAAAACTTCTCATGGCTCTGTTCTTAAATAAGGATACGAAAATTAGGCGATATATTAATATTTAAATGGGCTTTTCCGTAACTACAGCAAAGGTAAATGTTTCTCACATGCTTTCTTTTTTTCTTTCTCTTCATTTTTTCTGTTCTATTGTCAAAGGTGTTTTTATTCATATAGTCTGAAGAAATGCTGTTTTTTGAAAATTTTTTAAAATTATCAAACGATATAATGTTTGAAATTGTCGACTGGACATGGAAATAATTGTAACGTAAAATGAAATACACTTTTTGTTGCCATCAACACCTTTTTTGAAGTCTTGATTTTGCTTTCACAGTATATATATATATATATATATATATATATATATATATATATATATATATATATATATGTGTGTGTGTGTGTGTGTGTGTATATGTATATATGCGTGTGTGTGTGTGTGTGTGATGAAAATAATGGAAATAGTATTTATTTTATTGCTCTCTCTCTCTCTCTCTCTCTCTCTCTCTCTCTCTCTCTATATATATATATATATATATATATATATATATATATATATATATATATATATTTAAATAAGGGGGTAATCACCAACAATGTGTATATTTTAACATTATTTTATTATTCCATGTCTTGGTTTTTCATTGAGAATTATGTTTGGATCATTGTAATAATGTTTTTAAATCATTGAAATCGTTTTTACGCGTTTCAGACGTTCTGTGAAGCGTCCTCGTCAGAAATTATTTTCAAATGTGTTGGAGATGTAAAAATGGCATTTTCGTAGTTAATTTGAAGTGTTTCCAAGGGGTGGAGGCGTGAAAGCGTCTATTATTCATTGGCATGTTTAATTTTTATTACTCTTTTATTGGGCTTGTCGGGGGGGGGGTCGCTGACCTCGGCTGTATATGTATATATATATATGTATATATATATACATATATGTATATATGTGTGTATATGCGTATATATATCTTTATGTATATAATATATACATATATATACACATATATATATATGTGTATATACATATATATATACATACCTATGTATATATGTGTATATATACATATATATAGATACATATGTATACATATATATATACACACACTGATATATATATGTATATATATAACCCACACACTGATATATATATATATCATATATCATATATATCATATATATATCATATATATATATTTATCATATATATATATATATAAATTGTAATTCAATGAATTTAAAAAAAAACTCTCATTGAAATGGAATGAAGTGGTTGAGTTTCATATCAAAGAATTTTTATTATTCTAAGCAAGACAAAGAATGCTTTAGAAAATTAATCTCCTTAACCTATAGGGTTTCGATGTCTACCATCTCATCAGAGGAGAGAAAATATTAGCAAATAGTTATAAAGGTATGCACCCTATTTGCCAAAGTCAGTGAGACATGGAAAGTCAAAGTGAAAATAATGCATTTATCAGAAGTCCTGTATCAGGAGGATTTGTAGAAAAGGGATATTAATGTTTTTTAGATCCAGCTTGCTTGGTAAAATCCATGTTATACGTTCTCTACATCCGTTTGGTAATAATGTCCAAGTTATATATTGGGTAATCCGCATAGCTGTGTAGATATCCGAATCGGGCAAGTGTTTGTATAAATTTGTACATGAGTTGTGTAGATATTTATTTGCTCTATCTTGCATATCGAGCAATTCCTGTTTAGATGGGATAACTTATAGAATATTACTGCCAGTAATATTTTTGTAAACCTACAATCTCACGTTTCCATAACAACTGATTGTTAAATAAAAACTATTCTGAAGTATATATATATATATATATATATATATATATATATATATATATATATATATATATATATATATATATATATATATATCAGTGTGTGGCGGGGAGGTATAGTTTGCGAATGTGAATTACCATATCTTTCATGTGCGGTTCTGGTTTTATCAAACACATATTACAAATGGAATGACAAGGAAGAGGACAGGTAAATTGTGTTTGCCAACAACATGTAGCCCCCCCCCCAGCTCAAAATTACCTCGTACCTTCCCACCCACGCGGCACTGGCGTTTGACAACGATGGCGTCCCCCACTTCTGGGTGGAAAGAAAGAAAAATAAATAATAAATAAAATAACCCAAAATGATTCGAATGTCGTAAATGAGAGTTAAACGAGCGTTAGATGATCGCCTGAGATAAGCGCACGTTGTTGTCGCTCTGTCAACGTACCGAATGACCTGAGGGATATTTACCTCCGGTTTGAGTGGGGCGTAGGGACCCCGGTGGTGGGGGTAATCACACGAATTGAAAGTAGCTAACTAAGGAAATATAAAGTGGTTTTGGAAAAAAAAAAAAAATAAAAAAAATACCAATACGGAAAAATGACGGAAGAAAAAAAAATAGACTAAGCTTGTTTCCTTCAATAATTACAAGAAACCTTCTCTACCACCAATAGCAATGTCCAAAACACATTAAAGTACTTCCTTTAAACTCCTCGGTCTAACATTCACAGGGAACATGAACTGGAATAAATACATTGAAAGCATTTTAATGGGGGATGTTCTGATGAATTCCAAGCACCTATACCCCCTCGACGTAAATACCCCCGAGAAACCCGACAAGCAGTTAAATCCCACCCCTACATATAGAGATCCCTAGGTGTAAGAAAGCCTTCTACTCCAATAGTTTCTTCCTCAGAACTGCTAGACTTTAGAACTCCCTTCCGGGATTCTGCTTTTTCAACTGTACTGACATGCAGAAGTTCAAGTATAATGTGAACAGACATCTTGCTGCTCATCTCCCTTCTTTCTTAATATCCCAGCAACTTATGTCCCTGATAGTAGCTTCTACTTCTAAGTGGCATCGTGCCTTGATTATGGTGAGAATTGAAAATAAAAAAAAACAAAAAAACAAAACATGCTGAAGTCCAATCATATTACCATAATTAATTTATAACATTTACATTTAGGACCCGTCTATCTGAAACCACTGTCGGTAATTTCCCCCACTCTTTATCTGTGCCTAAATCAAAACGTAGATTCCATGAACAAAGCTTCTTTCTTTGAAGTGCACGCCTGTGGAACTCTCTTCTGTTTCCTGTTTCCCACCTGACTACAACTTGGATGTCTTCAAGTCCAACATAAACAAATTCCTGATGAAACGCCCCCTTAAATAAGACACTTAATCAGATCTCCTTTACTAGCGATTACTACGATATTATCCCATTGATTATTGTACACGCAATAACCCTTATCCCCGAGTGGCCTCTGGGCTTTGAAAAGTGCTGACTTCCTTGTAAAAAAAAAAAAGATGATTGGAGCATCATTTATATTTTCTGCAATATTCTCTCCCATGTTAATCCGCATATGTAACGTGTTTTCATCGCAAATCAATACTTTTCTGGTTATTTAATACAAAACAATACTGACTCTACACTATTCATTGTGGTTCTGACCTAGAATTCCTCTTATATTAGAAAACAAAACTAAAGAAAAATCTGTATGATGTATGCACCTGTAATGGAACAAAAAAAAAAAATCATATTCCAAAAATCACAAAAATTGATCAAGTAGATTTTTTTCTTTCTTTTTTTTAACTAAGAAAATCAAATTTTATGAGGAAGCAAGGACGAATAAACAAAGGGAGATAATTCAATTTGAACTTAAATATTTTTGTCTGTTTTTAGCCTCCAATGGTTACAATTTACCATTAATCGTTTGAAATCATGATCGAGATAAGCCGCGTGAACATAAAAGGAGGCCCAAAATCGAAGGGAAGCGTATCAGTATTTTGGTCATACTTGATCAGTAAACTATAATTTTTCAAACTCTACAGAAACAATTGCGTACTCACTAGTGTTAAGTAGTAGACCTTTGGCTATAATCGCAGTATAGTATCTGTGTTATATTGTGGCGGACAGTGCCAAGGATCAGAAAGATTATTTATGATTAGTTGTTAAATTATTTACGTTAAAAAGATAATCAGAAAAACGTTTAAAATAAGGTTTGTTAAAATATTTATGTTAAAGATTTAACTGGGGAATTTTGACTCAAGGAAAAATGGTATGAATAGAGGAAAAACATAAACAAAGCTAGTTTGGAATTTGGTTTAGTAAACAACGATGTGTTAATTTTTTTTATTGCAAATCTTTTGAGATGAGTAATTTATTTATTTGTTTATTTTATTTATTTATTTATTATCTTCATTATTGTTTTTACATGACGTTTCGGTCAATTATTCCTCTGACCCCCGTCAGATCGTAAACCGTGACGAGATAGGAATGCTGAGTCTCTTAACTGTATTCTCAGTAATTACTGCCTTCCATAGTTGTCGTTTCAGCACGTTTTCGTTTATTAAACAACGATGTGGCTCTGCGTGACAAACAAGGTTGTTCACTCTGGTTAACATCGAAGACATGTAATCCAAGAGAAATGAGAATTAGGAGTTAGTCTGTAACGAGAAGTCGAAGAGACGAGTTAGTAGTTAGCCACTGGGTTAGTTAGGGGACATGAGTTGTCTCTGTGGTCTGATGGAAGCATCTACGGACCAACTAAGGAAAATATAAGAGTTGCAAACTCCGAGACGTGAAACATTTGGAAATAAAAATATGAAAATGAACTCGGCGTTTTGGGTGTTCCATTCGGAAGCATGCCTGTCGCCAGAGGAGAAGAAGACAATGAATAAGAAGATATCTCACTACTGATGCAATTCTCTATCTATATAAAAGCCAAGTACGTCCAAGGATGGAATACTGTTGCCATATCTGGGCAGGAGCTGCTAAAAATAGCCTATCCTGCCTTGACAGAGTACAAAATAGACTTCGTAGCTTAGTGGCGGATGCCCTTTTCTCTACCCTGCAACCTCTCTCCCACAGAAGAGACGTTGCGAGCCTATCCTTGGTTTATTGTTATTTCCATGGCAGGTGCTCGTCTGAACTCCAATCTCTGGTCCCCTCTCGCCAATCTTTTACGAAAAACACCCGTCTAGCTGAATCCTCTGTGAAAAAATTTCCCCACTTTTTATCTGTGCCTAAATCAAAACGTAGATTCCATGAACAAAGATTCTTTCTTAGAACTGCGCGCCTGTGGAACTCTGTTTCGTCTGCCTGCTTCCCACCGGACTACAACTTGGATGTCTTCAAGTCCAACGTAAACAAATTCCTGATGAACCACCTCCTTAAGTAAACACTTCATTAAATCTCCACACTAATATACTGTACTTGCAATAACCCTTATCCCTGAGTGGCTTCCGGGCCTTGATATAATAAGAATGCTAATCGAGATGTCTTCAATAAGTTTCCAGGCTTTTTTCGTATGAGAACATTTATTGAAAAATATCTTCCAGAACAAACGTTTTTTTTTTTTTGGGGGGGGGGGGAATCACACAAGAAACCGACCAAGTATTTCTTTGTTGTATTTAGAATCGTAAAATATATTTGATTGAATTCAAATAATTGTTTTTGTTTGGTTTGTCACTTTTTTTTATCCAAAAAATGATGATTGTTCTTAAACAAAAAGTGTTTTTGTCTTTATTGTACAAGTTAGAAATAACCTTCCAAACAATTTCTAACATTACCGCTTTTTTTGGTTGATATGCCGTAAAGCAAAACAACCAAATCTTATGACGTGTTGATAATGCTGTCATATCAGAATACAACCAACAGAAATAATGTGGAAGTTAATAGCAGTTTTATTTGCAATCTTTCTGCTAATTCTTGCTTATATCATTCATATCTCATACAAGTTGCCTTAAATAAGTTTCCAGACATTTTTATACAGGCATTTAAAATTGTCATAGACTCTTGAAAATTCAGTATGTTATTGCTATACATCTTATGAGATGACTGACGAGTTTTTATGATTTCATGTTCGAATGAACAGCTACAGCAGGAATTGGAATACACCGTATTAAAGCCTGGTTATCACAGATGGTGGATTTCAAAACTGCAATCTGGACGTGAGGACACGTAAAAAGAACGATATGCAATAAAATTATGTTTTAAATTAAAAAAGAAATGCCACAGAAACGTATGGAATTCTTCAGACTGCTTTCGGGCATCTTGCATAAATCGAGCATCAGCTTTTGAATGGCATAAGATATTCAGAGATAACAGGGAGTCAGTGATGAATAATGAGAAGTGTTTGAGGAGTAAGGATGTCAGAACACCAGAGATGATTGGCCAAATAAAGAAGTTCATAGATAAGGACCGTCGTGTGTCCATAGAGACATTAAGTGCATAGATTGATCTCCGTGTGGGAATTGTACATACAATTATCAATTGTAACCGAATCTATGATTAGAGATAATTAGTGCACAATCAATCCTGATGGTTTTAATGCTTCGAGATGTGAAACAACTACAGCGTTCTTCGTCAGAAGATTCTGACAGCACAATATCTTCAAAGAGAAGGTCATAAAGAGTGAAACAGAGTTATAGAATTTTCACAAGGTAGGAGTCGTCTGTGTAGCTGATTTTCTTTCCGTTTTTCTTTTCACGTCTTCTTCCTTGCCTTTCTCTTTTGCTGAATGTGATTAGTAGGCCTATGACAACAGCATATTCTTTTCATTGTTTTAACTCTCGAGTGTGTATTCGTTGATATCTTATCTGCTGTTATATAGAGTGATGTGGTTCTCGGTTGATTAACTGTGTCCAACTGTGTCGGATGGTGCCCGGAAAACTCGTCCCGGGAAAACTCGTCCTGGGAAAACTCGTCTCGGGAAAACTCGTCTCCGGAAAACTCGTCCCCTTTCGCTAGGTAGGAAAACTGGTCCCTTATTGAATAAATATCGATTGAAAACACATTTTATGATCATTCTTGAAGGAGATATTGGTTTTTAAAATAGACTATAGCCCCCCCCCCATAATATTTAAAAAAAATATTTTTACTTGTTTAATGTTTTTTTTTTTTTTTTTTTTTTAAATAAAATCGATTTTCTAAGTGTCCGTTTTCTACCTAACTGGCTAAGTTCTTAGTGGTTTCACTTATTTTAAAGGGTCGAGTTTTCCGGAGACGAGTTTTCCGGAGACGAGTTTTCCCGAGACGTGTTTTCCCGGGACGAGTTTTCCTAAATTCGTGTCGGATATATACTCGAGAGTCAAAACAATGAAAAGAATATGCTGTTGTCACAGCCCTAGTGATTAGCCTTTCTGTGTTCTGCGTTATGTATTTGTCTCATTCTTTTTTGTGTCATTCACACAGTCTTCTATACTAACAAGTCCTCTTCCAATGTCTTTCCTTTTCACGTACAGTCGATCGGCATCACCCTGAGTTTAATGCATTGTGCATGATCATAAGTTTCCTGGTTTTTAGTCGAGATGTCTCAGTTCTACTTTTGTCCAGTCTATGAATGGTCCAGAGTATTTGACCCATGTGTTTATAACTTTAATTGGGTTTCTGCTATATAGTTTAGTTTTTAGAATTTTTTTTTGTTCTTCTCTTTCTGTTGCTTTGATTTTCTCTGCTTCCAAAACTACAAAATATCTGTCGTTGTCGACTGTCCTCATCCTCCATCTATTGAGTAGTTCCATTCCTTCTGTTGCCTCCGGTTTATCTCTTCTTATAATTAACAGTGTGCACTTTTCCATTTCAAATTCCGTTCGGATAGCTTGGCTGAAGATTCTAGTTATGTTTATCAGCGTCTCTAGATCGGTTTTGTTTCTTGCGAAAAGTCTCAGGTCGCCCATATACATTAGGTGGCTCATTCTTTATTCTGTATTAGTAAACTTGTATCCGGCTTGGCATTTCCTTAATATATTGTTAAGAGGCGTCGATCTATCGATGCCTCTGTTCAGTCTCGAAAGACAAAGGATACCCCATGTAGGGGCAGTTGGACGTGTAATCGTGAGGCAAGGGTCGTACCATCCCTAATCACACCTGTCCTGAATCGACACTGTTTGAGTTCAGTGGCAAAGAGAAGTCCAGGACGACTGGAAACAATGCCGAGATAAGCAGAGAGCACATACAGCACCTGGAAGTTCCACATGGTCACCCATTTAGTACTGACCAGGTTCAACGTTGCTTAACTTCCCTGATCCAGCAGGAACCGGTGTGTCATCGTGATTATGCCGTATAAGAGGCATCACGGCTATGTGAATCTCCTTAGAAAATACCTATTTGTATTTTTATTTCAGTTATGTATTGTCCGTCGGCCGCCAGTTCAATTCTCCATGTTTTCATTGTTTTTTTTTTCAATCAGATTGTTTTTGTTTCTGGCGAAAAGTTTCAGATCGCCCATATACATTAGGTGGCTCATTCTTTATTCTGTCGTGTACTTTCTTGTAGCTAGTCCATACTGTGTTCTTGTTTCTACTTTTACCTCCTCCATGATCTTTTGGTCTATGTATAGTAGATAATTTTTGTTATTTGTATGTATAGTAAATAATTTTTGTTATTAGTATGTATAGTAGATAATTTTTGTTATTAGTATGTATAGTAGATAATTTTTGTTATTTGTATGTATAGTAGATAATTTTTGTTATTAGTATGTATAGTAGATAATTTTTGTTATTAGTATGTATAGTAGATAATTTTTGTTATTAGTATGTATAGTAGATAATTTTTGTTATTAGTATAATTATGGTAGATCATGTGTTCTTCTCCTTTTTCAGCATCCTTTTTTTTTGTTGTTCCTCCAGAAGTAGCCCATCATTATTAAAGGAATGGTCAATATGTTTTCTCAGTTGTACTGCTAAGATTTTACACATGCTTGGTAAGCAAGTTATGGGTCTGTAGTTGCTGACGACGGTTCCCTTCTCGACTCGCTAAGAGTTTTCAAATTTATAATCAAACAAAAGTAGAAGAAATGGTGGAGGTCAATTTAATTACACATGTGTATTTGCACCTCAGGGCCAGCCTTAGCTATTACTGGGCCCTATGCAAAACGGATTCACGAGACCCTGTGTGAGTAGAGATAAGAGTAATAACTGAAAAGTCATTTTTGGTTAAATTTAATAATTTCCACTTAGAATCAGCGCAATGATTGCAATGGCCTAAGGCCTACCCTGTTCGACTTTATAAACAGCCCTTAAATAAGACAAAGATTCACTACCCCAGATATGACAACAGTACTTTGTGGGGGGAAATAGAGAAGGCTTACCGCAAAAAACGTGCTCGTGTCTGTCTGTTATGCAGGCTGAGAAGGAAAAACGAAACGATCCAAGATGGCCACAGTGGTCTTTTAATGTCCACGGTCTACCACAGTTCTTGAAAAATTGCGTCTCACACGTGATTTTGAGGTGTGCCTTGGCACCATAAAAGCCGGTTGCTGGGGGAGGGGAGTGGGCAGAAGCGTTCAAAACTGTGTAGAGTGAACATCGTCAGACTTTCCCGAATTTGTTTACATTGGACTTGAAGGCAACGATATTGTAGTTCGTCAAGAAGCAAGCACAGAACAGTGTTCCATAGGCGGGCAGTTCTAAGAAAGAAGTGTTCAGACCTGTGTAGAGCGAACATCGTCGTGCGACTCAGACTTTTCCGATTAGTGGATTTGTGGGGACAGCCTTAGGCATGACAAAGTGTTTGGAGCTTGGGAGAGAACCGACTTTACGAGAAGCAGAAAGTTTATGTCTATTTTGGCTTGGACATAGTTCGTCTTGATTGCGTTTGTTTTGTATGGTTGTCATTAATGATTTTGCTTCTTTATTTAGCTGCCTTTCCGTAGCCATGCCCATGCATTTTCATAACACTGTTCTCTGGTTCGTCATATAAAACTTCCGTGTAGCTTCTTCTCGTCGCATTTTGTTTATCTTATTTTATATTTTCATTATCACTGCACTTTTTATTGTATCATTTATGTTTTGCGCTTTTAGCAACAGTAATAAACCTTTCCTTCCTTTTATCGCATCTTTCAGACATACTATTATACTTACCAATCATTTTCCCTGTCTTTTCTTTTTTCTTACACGTAGTAGATCAGTGTCAACCTTTGAGCACTGTTTAATATACATAGTTATTATTTGTTTGTTTGTATTTGTTTCATAATTCTTTTTTATATTATATAACTAGCATACACGTATCCCGGCGTTGCCCGAGAGATTAGATTAAGTGAATAAACTTCATGTCCAAACCTAAATGTGAGTTAAGATTTTATGTGTTTTCATTCTATGTTTATAAATATGGCTAGTGCTAATTAACCATAGAAAATAAAACAAAGAATGTTTATAGCAAACAAAACACGATATGTATAAGTAACTTAATGAGAATTGATTTGTTTGTAATAGCAATCTCCTATTCTGAAGAGTGAGTGTCTACAATGTTAACGTGCATAGTGAACTGCTACTTCCGGTTTATTCCGTTATTCTGTTGAACCATTAAAATCGTTTGTTAAATTTATATTTAAGCTTAACATAGTATGATTTAAATGCTATTAAGGAAGAAGATAATTTCGTGTGCCACGTGTAAAAGTAATCTTATGCGGTGATCTCAAGTTTCGTAGGAAAACTTTTTTGCATCAGAGTAAAATATTTGCTACTCAGCATGGGATCACGTGTTTGGGAGAGTAAGTCAAATAGGATTAAATGTAATAATTATTAAATGGGGACAAAATGTGTGTATTTGTTCGTTAGGAACACGCTTTAGTAGAAGCTGTAAGTGGTAAGCGTTAAAGTTTTGCATAAGAAGTGTTTCGTTCTTTTCCTATGATATAGGAAGTTTCACGGGTACATCGAGATTATTTTATTAATATAGTAGATAATATATAGCTTTGATTTGTAAGCGGTTTCTTTTCTATCATGTATTCTCTTCCAATTTTCTTTTTGATTTTATCTGATGTGATGGTGTTTGCTTCCAGAACTCCCCAATATTTATAAATATTATATTCCTAATGCACACTTATTACATTGTATGCTCTTTGATGTTGCCATTTCCCCTTTTTTTTAAATCTCTAGTAGTACTTTTTCATTCCGAACTTCATTTGAATGTTTTAGTTGGACATTTTCTTTTTGCTTTTTTTTTACAGTGATCACCACTTATCAA
>NC_136521.1:66369690-66399690 GCF_053919585.1 Euprymna scolopes | reverse complement strand
TTATTATTTCTTACATAAAAAAAAGAGGCAGACGATGATAAGTAACGAGACTTGTTTTTGTCAGTTTTGGACAATGGAGTCGTTCTGCGCCGATTGGCTTTCAACACGATCAAGATGGCCGCCCATAAACATGGACGCCATTTTGAACTGGTTTTTGATCTTTTCAGAAATCTGTTGATGTCTGTATCTTTGGTCAGCTTTCACCTGCTTTAACTCTTTTTAATTCCAAACAAGACACATTGTCACTTGATTTCATGTAATGAAAGCAATTTTAGTTGACCGATTTAGTCCTTTTTTCCTGTGTATGCTATTAAACTTGGCACAACTCCCTTTCGCCAAACACAATAATTCACACCAAATCTAGAAATGAAAATTGAAATAATTAATCGTCACTTAAACACATTCTCAATTTGGATGTTTTCTCTCACTTTGCTATCATTGCCTCAGTCTCTTGAATTCTTTTTTCTGACTAAAATTGCTTTGTGCATTTGCTATAATTGCCTCAGTCTTTCGAATTCTTTTTTCTGACTAAAATTGCTTTGTGCATTTGCTATAATTGCCTCAGTCTTTCGAATTCTTTTTTCTGACTAAAATTGCTTTGTGCATTTGATATAATTGCCTCAGTCTTTCGAATTCTTTTTTCTGACTAAAATTGCTTTGTGCATTTGCTATAATTGCCTCAGTCTTTCGAATTCTTTTTTCTGACTAAAATTGCTTTGTGCATTTGCTATAATTGCCTCAGTCTCTCGAATTCTTGGGCATCTTGATAATCCAGCCAATCTTTTCGTTCATTTATTTCGTGTGGAGCAGATTATTGTTGGCATTGGTTTCCCCGATATATTTGTAGTTTAAATTCTTTCTAGAGATAGATTTACTTACAGGAGGGGGCCACGTGAAAGTTGCAAAGTGTTTCTGTGGAATGAACTGGATTCGAACCTGTTACACCCAGAGTGTCAGTGTGTGTCGTTAACCACTGAGCTACCGTCATCTCTCAGCCAATCTTTTTTATTGTAGCATAATAATAGTTTGCTTAGTTGTCTGATCCTTAGTTATCATGTAAGTCAATATTTAGATTGTAGTGTAACCGTCTACTGATAGAGAATAAACAAAAATAATTATCTTTAACAAGCTCTACTATTATATAAAAGGAACATTTTACATGTGTGATTTCGTTCTCTATGGACTCGGAAATTGTTGGCTAATTTTTCATGAAATTTCACATTAAAATACTTGATGTGTCTGGGAGTTTTCTTACAAAGGTTTTTTTTTATCGGAATGCATCTGATAAGTATCGAAAATCGATAATATAAAAAAAATCTGATAAAAGAAAGAAGTCCGATTTTGACTAAAGTTAACACCGTCATACAACCTAACATCATAAGTGTATTTGAGAAGTTTTATCACCACACATGCAAAATATAAAATTTGATAATATATATATATATATATATGTGTGTGTGTGTGTGTGTGTGTGTGTGTGTGCGTGCGTGTGTGTGTGTGCATATATATATATATATATATATATATATATATAAAAGGAGCATTGTATGTGTATGTGTGTGCCCTATGGAGTCGGAAATTGCTGGCTTATTTTTATGAAATTTCTCATGAAATACCTGATGTGGCTGTGACTGTTTTTACATAGATTTTGTATCGGAATGCATTCGATAAATATCGAAAATCGATAACTGTTGTGTCGTAACACAATAGTAAAAGAAGAAAAACAATTCGAGGTCAGTTTAACAAACGAAGTGTATTCACATCACAGGTACAAAGGTAGGAATACGCGTATAACTGATTAGCGCTCAGCTAGGCGGTGGAGTTCTGCCGCTCCTTCTCACCGCTGTAGACATTATTGGCACTATACATATATAGTGAGAACAGGTGTAATTTTCTTTATGCATAGAAAGTCTGGTATAGCAATAACCTTAAAAAAAATCCGATAAAAGAAAGAAGTCCGATTTGGACTAAAGTTAACACCGTTATACAACCTAACGTCATAAGTGTATTTGAGAAGTTTTATCACCGTACAAGCAAAAAAGGCCGCCCTATAAAGTCAACCGAAGATTCTTTTATAAGACAGGGGCGAGTTCGAAATGAATGTTTCTTTTTAGAGCACAATTGAACCATGATATTTGACTTTTGTACGTTCAACTCTAATTCAAATGGTTATATAAAAATATTTTATAAAATCAAAACTTGGTTCTTTGATAAGACATGGGCGCGTTCGGAATGGATGTTTCTGATTAAAACACAATCGAACCATGATACTTGAATTTTTAAACTTTAAAGTGAAGCCATTATTTACATATAATTTTATAAAATCAACAGCAAATTCTCCACAGTTCTATATAGAATACAGTGTATTGTGGCATGTCACTGCAGGGAGGGGGGCATGTGAAGCTTCCTCTGGATACGCCGCAGTTAGGTTCCAACTGGAACAGGCAATCAATCGATTTAATTAAAAAATAGATTTCACCGATTTCGATGACAATAAATCTGGAATTGTAAAACATTTGTTGATTATCATTCAATCCCGGGCTACGTCGACTGCCCCTGCTAGTTTATCTATCTATCTATCTATCTATCTATCTATCTCTCTCTCTCTCTCTCTCTATATATATATATATATATATATATATATATACATATATATATATATATATATATATACACACGCGTACCAACACATTCGTATGTAAGTATGGAAGAGTAAAACATTTGTCGATTCTTATTCAATTCCGGACAACGTCGGATCTCCCTGCTAGTCTGTTCGTACCAGAATATCCCCCACTCTACTGTAAAGACTTTGACTAGCATATGCATGAGCTCGAAGTCTATATCTATAACACCGTTATCTCGACTAGGTAACATACACTAGAAACATATGATTCACCCTACGTGTGTCTTAAATCAGCCCTATTTACATTTCTTATATTGTTCTCATTCGACCCAGTACTAGGACGAGTATCGTATGAGTTAGACCTACATACCGCTATTTCTTTTAGCCACCCTGAGAAATTGTCTTCAGATAGATTGGCTGTCACATAGCCTCCTTCCAGTCAGGTGACTGAACAGTGTAGGATCAAGTGGTCTGTGTCCGGTGGGGGTGGGGGGTCTCACACTTTGGGCAGATTGGGGAGTCTTCACTTGTGTTTGTTTACTGCAGTCCTTCAGTGTCTTGTTCTGATCCGGTTTGCGGCTACCAACTGCACGAATGTTCACCATTTTGTAGTAGTACGCAGGCTTTAAAGCTAAGAGTGATCCACCCAGGTGATTAGACGCGATTTAGAGACTTTCTGAATTCCCTCCTGATCAATTCTTCCACACCGCTGACCCAGTACTGTGCCACACCCGATTTTATCTCTGATACTGTAGACGCAGCACTCTCTTTGGATCCGAGCACCCTAATCTTTGTGAAATTAGGCGTTTTAGTGGGGAAACCGTTGCAGATAGTGATGTGCTCATTTTTGCAGGTTGTTGGGTTGTGAAAACATGTGTTTCATCCAAACTGTCGCCGACCAAACGCTGTGTATCGTAGTTCTCCTTTCGTTGATCTCCGATTCCTGTTTCAATGGCAAACACTGGTTCACGAATAAAAACAAACAAACAAAATTCAAACATAAACTCAAGAGAAACAAAAGACTCCGACACATTGGATAGATATTGGGTGCGTATGTAAGACCATCGCAGAGACCGATTCTCTAAACAAATAACCTACACACACATACACAAACATATTCTTCACAAACGGTTTCGATTCAAGTTGATGCACCTGAGTCATATGGATATATTTATTTTTTTATTTTTGAAACCATAACGTTATAATACATATAATGTATATGAGAATTGATAGACAATTGACTTTATAATAATACTAGCGAGGGGTACCCGGCGTTGCCCGGGTGTTTGGAGGTGTGTGGAGGGGGGTTAAAAAAAAGTAAGTATGAGGATCGAACCCGAACCCTTGAGGCAAAGTTGTAAATTAAAGTGTGAAAAAAAAGAACGTACGACGTTAATCATTGCCCCACCGCGAGATGCTAACGGAAACATGTTTGAATTTGTTTAATTATTTGGATTTGGAAGGTGCTCGTTTTAATGAGTTAATGAGGTCAGGTTTGACTGCGGGATAGTATTTACTGCTGAACGCCCCCCCCCGAAGATGTTATAGGAAAAAGACTAACTCACACGCGGCGAGCGATAAATATTGAATATTTATCTTCCCGAAATCGACCAAATTAAATAGACAGGCGAGCTTCGTTGTTAACTGTGAGATATTACGATTTCTATGTGATATAAAAAGTTTTAAAAAGTTGTGAACCGACCAACCGCTTCTCTGAAAGAAGCCTTTTGTAGACACACAGAAAAAGCGAACACACATACATACATTTTCTCTTTTATATTTATAGATATACAAAATCTGCAAGAATTAAAATATCATATTTAAGCGTATTTTACGACCGGGCTGTGCCAGGTGTCTCTGCTAGCTTAGACAAATACTTCTGCAGTTTAAACAAAACAGCTACAATAACATCAGGGTGTCTTTATTTACACTGAATATCCACAAAATGGCAACATCAATATATTACATTGAGTCCGTTGTGGAATTTTCACAGGTCCCACTAGTTTAAAATAATACTAAAACAAAAGAAGATACAAACTCCGGCACATTCATTTTATTTCTGTTTGGGCCTTGGGTGTGTGTATAACACCATCGTGGGAAACGACCCTTTACACACTAACGTGCCCATATCGTCCGTCACTCTCGGCCCACACGTCCATCTCTGTCCTTCTGAAGGCGATCGTGATCGTCTGTGCACACGTTCTTCTTTTTTATAATCTTTTTCTTTTCCCTTGCAGTGACGTCACTTCTCACACGGTCATTTGCATACAGCTTCAATACAAGGTTATAAATAGCGAGAACAACATCTTGAAGATTGTAGAACATGATCGAATCTGGACTGAATTTGATTACTTACTGACATGGCCCGATCAGAATTTGTTAATATTCGACTTGAAAACGACCGTGCTGTAGTCAACTGGGAATCAACTCCAAGGTATTGCATTCCAAAGTTTCCCAATTCTGCTCACAGAAGTTTCGTTTGGTTTTCGGGACTAGAGATTGGGGCCCAGTCGAGCACCTACCATAAAAATAGCTTGCACTTAATGACTAAACAATTCATCATCATTATATTGAGCGGGTTGCCCGGATCAAACCGTGGCTACCGTAATATGATGGCCTAGCGACGACTATAATTTAGTCTGACGTCATAAACATCGGTCTGTTGAAATTTGGTCACGTGTATCATGACTAAACCGGAAGTTGGTTTAAAGTTTTGGAGGGTTTAATAAATTTGAACATGCCGTCGAGATATATAGTTCCAAAATGCCGAGGTAACTACGAAAATGGACCAAAAGTTACCGTGTTTTCATTTCCCCCAAAAAAGGAAATAATTTACCGGTGGATTAATGCAATAAAAAGAAAGGATTTTACTCCATCTAAATATAGCAGAGTAAGCATTAAAATGTTTGAAATATTTAAAAAAAAATAACAAATCATAAAAAAAACGCGCCTTTTTTATTTTTATTTATGTTGTGAAGGAACATAACTGGCTATACACCGGTTACAAACTGTATATATATATTGGACTGTTTGGCAGACAGCGGCAGACAAGCAGTCGCAGTAAGACGGATAGTCTTACGTGTTGATTATCAGACTTTCTTCCCCATACTTGTTACTATGTACTTCTATTTACCTTAGGCGAGCAGCCTTACGTTTCTGTATTATAAATAAACCCCATTACACATACCACTCGGTGTAACTCACGTTTGTCTTTATTTCCTAAGTATTTAGGAATATAACAATGGCGACGAAAGGATGTTCTTTCTCTTAACAGAGATAAATTACCGTACCAAGGACTGTGTACAATGCAAGGATTTTTTGTTTTACGAAAAAAACAAACTACACAAGGATTTTTGACCACGTGCGTCAATGAATTTAAAAATTTTTCCTACCTAAAGTAGCGAAAAGTACGGATTTTTCTTCGTAAAGAACTCACAAGAAATTATAGAAACATGTTCAAGGTAAAGTGGAATTTATATTTATTTTGACAAGTAAAAAAAAAAAAAAAAAATGGTCGCAAGTTGAATTCGAAACTACACTAAAGGATTACGAGTTTCGAAAGAAAAAATATAAATACAACGACTATTGTACCATTTTATGCCACGTGGGAACGGCAGCCATATATTTTTTTTTTTTTTGGAAAATTAATTGTTTGTTATTGCCTTTATATAAATAATTGGAACTATTTGTCGTGGGAAGTAAGAAATATTTTGTGTATGAACTTACGTTGTTGAAAAAAAAAAAAAAAGAATTATTTTACAAAGCCTGTTGAATTACTATGGATGAACTTTGTTGAAACGTGTTGTGTCTGCATATTGCTACTAATTTACGATATACGTAAATTTACGATTTTTCTTTGGAATTATTGTGTAGAATTCGAAAAGACATTTTTGTACTAGAAGCTAACATGGAACAATTAGCAGAGTTAACTAAGGCTCTAGCCCTTAGCATCCAGGAACAGACAAAAATGACTCAACAATTTTTAGCGCAACAACAACAACAACAACAAATTCAACAACAACAGCTACAGCAACAGCTGCAACAACAACAAGAAAGAACACAAAAAACTTTAGAGGCACAACAAGAACAAACAAACATACTACAACGACAAATGTCGACACAGCAAAAGAATTTAGAAAAGCTAATTCTAACGTCGACCGGGAAGAAGACTAATTTTTCTGCCGAGGGTATTTCAAATTCACTAACGGAATTTCGTTACTCCCCGGATACTGGTGTTACTTTCCCTGCATACTACAGAAGATACGAAACAATTTTTACGAAAAGATGTTTAGACTGGACCGATGAGGAAAAAGTTACCCTGCTACTACAAAAACTGGGTACTGATGAAAACACCAAGTATGCAAATCTAATTCTACCAAAAAAACCGGAGGAGGTTTCGTTCGAGGAAACAATTAGTACCTTGTCGAAAATATTTGATAAAAGGGATAGCCTATTTCACTCTAGATACAAATGTTTGAACATTCAGAAGGCAGAAGCTGAAGACTATCTAGAATATGCTTGCACTGTGAACTGTTTATGCGAATCATTTAAATTGAATGAAATTTCCGCAGACCAATTTAAATGTTTAATCTTTGTACAAGGTCTCACAGCACCAAGGGACAAAGATATACGTTCACGGATCCTAACAATTATGGAGGCGGATCCTAACATAACATTGCAAAAAGTCACTGAAGAGTGTCAACGTCTGATTAACATAAAGAAAGACAACACTCGCATTGAAGAGAAAAATATTTTTAAGGTGCAGCAAGTAAAAAGGCAAGGGACCACAAGAAAGTCCAGGTTCCAAGAACACAGGATCCTTAAAGGATACAAAGACCCAAAGCTAAAGTGTAAATGTTGTGGTAGTTTAAGACACAACAATAAGACCTGCTGGTTTAGGAACAAAATATGTTATGAATGTGGTCTCAGAGGTCACAAGGGAACATACTGTGCCCAGAAGAAAAGACAAGGGACCGATAATGTAAATACGCTTCGCATGAATAAAGAAAAAAGCTGCGAAAGACGGAAATATGTTGATGTTCGGATAAATGGACATCTGGTTACATTGCTTCTGGATAGCGGTGCAGATATTAGTATTATAAATGAAGATATATGGAAAAGGATAGGTCGACCTGAATTAACGAAAACCAGAAAGACGGCGAGAAGTGTGTGCGGCAAAAGATTAGAGTTCAAGGGAGAATTAAAATGCAAAGTGACATTCGCTAACCAGACTCATAAATCCAAAGTGTACGTCGTACCAGGAAAGAATACATGTCTGTTTGGGGTAGATTGGATTGTCCTGTTTAATTTATGGGAGAAACCCATAAATTCGTTTTGTAACGTTTTAACTGCAGAAAAAGCAAACCAAAGGGAAGACTTCCTGAAGGATTTGAAAACTGAATTTCCCAATGTTTTTGCCGAAGGACTAGGACTCTGTATTAAGACAGAGGCAAAATTTGAATTAAAGAAAAATGCCACTCCAGTATTCAAACCTAAAAGGAATGTGCCTTTTTCAGCGATGGACGCAATCGAAAAAGAGTTGGATAGACTTCAACAACTGGAAGTCATTGAAAAAGTTAACCACACAGATTGGGCAAGTCCAACCGTGTATGTAAAGAAAAAAAATAACAGAATAAGGGTCTGTGGAGATTTTTCAACGGGTTTAAATGACTGTCTATTGGACCATAATTATCCCCTTCCGTCCGCAGAAGATCTGTTCTCTAAGCTTAACGGAGGAAAAATTTTTTCTAAGATAGACCTCTCAGATGCTTACTTGCAAATTAAGATCAGCGATGAATGCTCCAAATACTTAGGCATAAATACTCATAAGGGCATTTTTAAGCTAAAGAGGCTTCCTTTTGGATTAAAGGTTGCTCCTGCTATTTTCCAGCAAATTATGGACACGATGCTGGCAGGGTTGGAATTTTCAATGGCCTACCTTGACGATATCCTAATTAAAAGTGAAAATTTGCAAGATCATAAGAAGCATGTAAAAGAAGTATTCAAAAGAATACAGGAATTTGGTTTTAAATTGAGCCCAGAAAAATGCGATTTTTTTATGAAAAAAATTAAATATCTAGGTCAAATAATCGACAAAGAGGGTCGAAGACCGGATCCACAAAGGACTGAAGCAATTGAAAAGATGCCTGCTCCAGATTCAGTGACAAAATTAAAATCGTTTTTGGGATTAGTTCAATACTATGCAATTTACATCCCTAACATACATAATTTAAGAGCTCCTCTTAACGAGTTACTGAAAAAGGGTGTTAAATGGAACTGGAATAAGGAATGTGAATCTGCTTTCCAAAATATCAAAAGATGTCTACTGTCAGACTTAGCATTGGCACATTTCAATCCAGAAAAGGAACTAATACTAGCAACGGACGCCAGTGATTACGGTGTTGGCGCTGTATTACTTCACAAGTATGAGGATGGTAGGACAAAAGCTATCGCCCATGCTTCAAGAACGTTGGTTGCAGCGGAGAAAAATTACAGCCAAATTGAAAAAGAGGCGCTGTCGATAATATTTGGAATTACAAAGTACAATCGATTTCTCCATGGACGATCTTTTATTTTGCAAACCGACCATAAACCCCTACTTACCATATTTGGATCAAAGAAAGGCATTCCCACACATACTGCGAATCGATTACAGCGATGGGCTGTAACCCTCTTAAACTATCAGTTTAAGATGGAACATGTATCCTCAAAAAAGTTAGGACACGCAGATGCATTATCACGGTTGATCCCTAAAAGAAGCGAAAGTTTCGAAGAAACGGTAATTGCTGCGCTTAAAGACGAAAGTGAATGTACAAGTTCAATGTGTAATACGATACGTGAACTTCCGGTAACTTTCGAAAAAATAAAAAAAGAGGCAGTAAATGACATTTTCATTAAGAAAATGAAAAATCAATTGGGATGGATAAAAAAAAAATAAAAAGGTAGATCAAACAACGCCTTTTTCCATCTGTGAAGATGTGCTCATGTATGGTGAGAGGATCGTAATTCCACTAACGTTACAGAGGAAAATTCTGAAGGAATTTCATACAGGTCATCCGGGCATTTCGAGAATGAAATCCCTTATGAGAGGATATGTGTACTGGCCTGGTATGGACAAGGAAGTTGAAAAATGTGTCAAGACATGCAGAGGATGTCAATTAGCAGCTCGAGATCCTCCAGTAAAAACGACGCCATGGCCAAAGACGGACCTACCCTGGTCACGTCTGCATATTGATTATGCGGGACCTATAAATGGTTATTTTTACTTGATTATTGTAGATTCTTTTTCAAAATGGCCAGAAATATTTAAGTTTAGACATCCAACAGCAAAAAACACTGTGAGTGCGCTTAATGAAATCTTTAGCCGTTTTGGAGTGCCAAAAACCTTAGTGAGCGATAATGGAACAGCATTTACTGCTCATGAATTCAAAGAATTCTGTGACTCACTAAATATTCTACATATGACAACACCTGTGTACCATCCACGATCGAATGGGTTGGCCGAAAAATTTGTAGATACGTTTAAAAGGGCACTTAAGAAAAATCTTACTACGGACACAGACGAACAATGTATTCAAACATTTTTAGCAATTTACAGGGTGACACCAAATGCTAATAATAATGTCAATTCTTCCCCGGCTGAGCTAATGTTTGCAAGAAAGATAAGATCTGTCTTCGATAGGCTGCTACCAGAGAAAAAGAAAGTTTTCAAAAAAGAAAACCTTAATACCAAGTGCTTCTCCCCAGGTGAAAATGTATATTTCAAAAATTTTCAAAATGGACGAAATCAGTGGGTTGAAGGTATTATCAAAAAAAGGATTGGGAGCATGGTCTATACCATCCAAGGATTAAGTTTTGTCTGCAAAAGACACAGAAATCAAATACGTCCCAGACTGTCTCCAAATGTGGAAGAGACACCAATGGAAACATTGTGCGATATTTTTGATATACCAAAACCAGCGTGTGTACCGCAAACAATGAATATTTCGCCTGAACCGACCATACGGGCTGGACAGAAACCTTTACCCCGGGTAACGCTGACCAGAAGGAAAAGCGCAAGAAAGAGAAAAGTTACCAGGAGATTAAGCCCTGACCCTAAAAGGAAGAGGTATTTAAGCTAAAATCAGGAAGATTTCAGCTTCAGGGGGAGGTGTTGTGAAGGAACATAACTGGCTATACACCGGTTACAAACTGTATATATATATTGGACTGTTTGGCAGACAGCGGCAGACAGCGGCAGACAAGCAGTCGCAGTAAGACGGATAGTCTTACGTGTTGATTATCAGACTTTCTTCCCCATACTTGTTACTATGTACTTCTATTTACCTTAGGCGAGCAGCCTTACGTTTCTGTATTATAAATAAACCCCATTACACATACCACTCGGTGTAACTCACGTTTGTCTTTATTTCCTAAGTATTTAGGAATATAACAATTTATTTATTTATTTATTTAGAACGTATTTTAAAATAAAAATGAAATATGTATATAAAAAATTAATTTTACATGTAATTTAAGTTCTATGTGCTGAAATAAATTATTATTTAGAAACTTATTTAAAATGGGGAGTATGGTGAAAATATTATGTACTTTCACCTAACAATTTAATAAAAGCGATATCATAAAAACGGAATTCCTTGTTGAAATAATTCTAAATAAGAAAAATCATTTATCTTTTTAGTTCAACTATTTTACTGTGCAATATTTATATCAGCATGAAATAGATAAAACTTTTTTTTTTTAATTTATGACCGTTTTTGTTATCCCCAAAGGTTTATTAATAATTATTTGTGGTAAATGTCGTGGCCCCTGTAGGTGTCAGAATTTTGGAGAATATACTTCCAAAATAAACTATTAAAATTGTTTAAAAATATAATAGAAATATTATTTTTTATTTAAAAAAAAGTGTTTACAAAATGCCGGCAATAAAAAATAATATTTCTATTATTTTTTAAACAATTTTAATAGTTTATTTTGGAGGTATATTCCATAAAGAAAATAAACAAGCCACTTTAAACGGAGAAATTACGAGTTTTGTATATGTTATTCGCAGTTTTGTGTTAGGGTTGTCAAAAATTCCCCCCAAATTCTGATACTGCTTGTGTCGCTGTAAACGAAAATAACGTTTAAAATTACGGCAAGCGAGTAGTTTCCAAGATATGAAGACATGTTAGTTTTAAAAAATGGGGGATCACTTTTCTATAAAAATTTAACGTAAAATGAGCACCCACTTTATGGCCATCGTTTTTTTAGGGCGCTTTCTTTTTAACAAATAAAAGCGAAGAAAAATGAGTACGGCCACAGAATTTTTGTCAGGAAGAAGGGGTCAACTGTAGGTTCTCATTTTACGTTTAGTTGTGTTCATTCCTACATCAAAGAGGCACTTCGCCTTGTTTGAGGCGAAAATGTAATTTAAAAAAAAATTGCTCGTTGCCCATGTAAAAAAAAAATATGTCCATAAAGTGGGTGGTGGTTTTAGGTTAAATTATCCCCCCTTTTTTTAACTAACATTTCTTTATATCTTGGAAACTACTAGTTTGCCGTAATCTATAGAAGTAGTAATTTAAAAGGATTTTTCGAGGGTGGACTAATTCTGCACATTTACCTTATTTTTTTTTATTTTATCGTTTTTTGTCACATAATTTTCTTTTTTTTTTGTATTAAGTCAAACATGGTACGATTTTCTTTTAAATTATTTCTTTAGGAATGTGAACTTCATTTTCGACCTGTAGACATACAGCGAGAGGCATCAGCATTTGATGAAAGGACTGGAAAGACAATTAGTGTTAAATTAAAAAAATCCCTATCTTAAGGATGGTGCTATTCCTCGAATATTATCAAACTGTCCCTCCTATTTATCGTCATCAACCACTTTTAGAGAGTCTCCTAATGCAAAGAAAATGCGTTTAGAAAATTCTGTTGTTAAGCGTGCATTATGTGAAAGTGTTGCTGACGAGTTAGAGTTACGGAAACGTCAAACTTTCCATAATATTGATGATTTAGTAAAAAAATTAAGGTTTATAGATAAAAATTATTGGACTTCTATTAGACAAGACAATACCATCATTATATGCCATATAAAGAGATGCCCATGCCCAAAAATAAAAAATGTCTATGGTGATTGAACCGGACTTGGCCGTTAGAGTATTCTGTAGTTATGTGGAAATGAGTGCTATAGGGAAGTATAGAATTCCTAAACATGTAACAGAGGAAAATACTCTGCAGATTTTGATGGAAAACATGAAAAAAATGGACATCGAAGAACAGGAAATGGAAACTTCTAATATAAGTTCTTTATTAAAATTAATCTTATCATTTTTGCTATTAGTGCAAGATGAATCATTTAAATATTTTAATGCCATTAAGTTCATATATGAACAAATTAACATAATGACAATAAGGTTAATTATTCGAGTGAAATTATGGTATTTTCTTCCTTATTATATAACTGCTCCCCTAGAGGGTACAGACTGTTAAGAGACACTAAAAATGTAATTTTACCATGCTATTCAACCATTCGAAGATTAACCTTATTAACTTCTATGAATCCTGTCATTAAGCAACACGATAACAATTTTTTCATGTATATTAAATGTAAGTTCAAGTTACTAATGCAGAATGACATCACAGTATCTTTACTTGTTGATGAAATACATCTCAAACCTTATCTTGATTATAAAGGTGGTAATATTGTTGGCTTAGCTAACAACAGCAATGAACCTGCCGCAAGTGCATTTGCTTTTATGCTTAGCAGTGTATTCTCACAATATAAGGATGTTGTGCATGTTATGCCAACTAAATGTCTTCTAGCTGAGAACTTATTTGACATAATTAAACGTGTAATAATAGGCTTAGAAGATATAGGGTTTAAGGTATTATCTGTTATAGCAGATAATAATGCAATAAATAAAAAAGCTATGTCTTTCTTTTGTAGCCCATCAAAGCTTTCAATTGTATATCCCCATCCAGTTAGAACGTCTAGCCCTCTTTTCTTCTTATTCGACTCAGTGCATATATTAAAATGCATTTGAAACAATTGGCTTGGCCAAAATGATGAACGTAAATGCATGATGTTTCCAAAGTTTTGTTATAATGGAAATCATAAATTAGATAACATCCAAAGTGCACCATTTTCTAGTTTCCATAAACTTTATGCCCTAGAATCTCAATCACTTGTGAAATATTGCTATAAGTTGACTTCAAAAGCTCTTTCTCTGACTACTTTTGAAAGGCAAAATGTTAATTTGGTTTTGCAAATTTTCAACGAATATACTATTCAAGGTTTGCTAACCTTAAGGAAAACAGGAATGCTTGCCAAATTATGCAGAAATCGCAGATTACATTCAAATATTTTATATTTGGTGGACAATACTGAATGTGAAAACACCATATAAAGGTTGTCAACTTCGTAATAAATATGCTAACCCACTTACTTGTGTTCTGTGACTGGTTAGAAACTTGGAATAGTATTCCTGGAAGAACTGGTAAGTTAACAAAGGAAACATATACTGCTTTGCATCATACAACTTACGCAATTTTAGAATTGATCAAATATTGTATAAATGTACTGAACATGGTGTATATATTACCAGGAAAGTTTCAGACAGATAACCTTGAGGCAAGGGTTGGCCAGATCGACAACTTAGTGGAGATCAGTATAATATATCGATACGTTAGGTGTATGAATGTGAAAAAAACTCAGGATGTTGTCAGTTTTAAAATTGAACTTACCAATTAATAACCGAACTATTGAATTGAAAAATTTTAAAGAAACTAATTAGGATGAAATGACAAGGGAGCAAGAGTTACATGTTTATAAATTTAACATAGATGTAACAGAAGATGATGTTAATCAATGCAAGGAAGTACTTCCTGTTATATTATACTTAGCAGGTCATTGCTCTCATGCAGTTTTCAAAAAACTGAAATGCAATAGCTGCAAAAATTTAATATCCGGGAGAGAGGCTGTTGAAGAATAGCTGAATTAAACAGCTACTTTCAGGGTTTTAACAGAGGTTCTCTGTTATACCAAAATGATATAACTAATATTATAATTATATAATATAAAAAAAACAAACAAAAAAAACCAATTAGAACAAATTAATTTCGAGCAAACATCGTCTCCAGCAATCTGCCCTCTCGGAACAGATCAAGGAAAACATTTTTAGAGCCCTAATAGAGAGGGTGCTGATTTTGGTTCCCCGGCATGGATTCTCTGTAAAAAAAACAAAAAAAAAAAACAAAAAAAAAAAAACAAAAAAAAAAAAAACAATTAGAACAGATTAATTTCGAGCGCCTTTACTTTACGCAGGTATCGTTAAGTATATATTATCTTTAACAATGTCTCTGAATAAATTAAGCATGTTAACATTGACCTTATATTATGCGACCTTTGACCCGTTGGGTCACATTCGTGCATTATACATTTATTTTTATTTTTAGTGCATGGAAAATAAATTAAGAGTGTAAAGATATTTTAAATGAGAGTATTTTGTAAATAGTTATACAATGTCTAGAAATCGAATACAGCATCTCTGCTTATATTTAAAAGGCGCTTTATCTGTGTGTATTTGTGTATGTAGGTTCGTTTCCTATGGATTCCGAGAAGAGCTGGGCCGATTTTATTGAAATTTCACACTTGATGTGCCTGGGAGTGTCCTTAAATCCGATTTAAGAAGGAAGCCCGGTCTTTAATCGGCTGTTCTAGGCCTTCGAGACAAGATCACAGTGTAGTATATGGTCTGATGCTACACTTCAGCATTTCTGACTTCGATTAGTGGAGGAGAAATCCTTCTAGATTGAGACAACTTTTATTTTTATTCCTATCCAAAGTGCTCTTTTTTGGGGAGCTTGATTTTCGTGACATTAAAAATCGACCTCGTGGGGAGGCAAGTAAATGGGAACACTCTTATACAACCGAACAGCCCAACTGCATTCGAGAAATTGTATCAGCGCACAAGCAGAAAGGCTCAGCCTATAAAATCAACAGTAGGTTCTTAGATAAGACAGGGGCGGGTTCAGAATGTATGTTTCTGTTTAGAGCACAATTAAATCAGGATACTTGACTTTTCGTATTTTAAACCTGAATTCAAGCCATTATATATAAAAAAATAATTTTGTAAACCCAACAGCAGGTTATCAACAACGCAATGTAAACTATAATATAAAGTCGACTAAGTCATCGTGGGGAGGCATGTGAAGCTCCCTCCCGCATGTACGCAACTAGAGCGGGCAACCAATCGATCTGATTGAAAACTGATCGATTTCATTGATTTCAATGATAATAAAAATATAGGAATGTGAACATTCGTTGATCATCATTCAGTCCCGGGCAACGTCGAGTCTCCCTGCTAGTAAATTATAAAGATCATCTTCTTCTATATATATATAAAAGCAAAAATGTGTGTATGTATGTATGTATGTTCGCTTTTTGTGTATGTCTGTAAAAGGCGTTTTTCGCTGGACTTCTCGGTCGGCTCATTCCTTCTTAAAACTTTTTATATCACGTCTAAATGATAATATTTATGAATTACGAACGGGCGTCGCCTGCCTTCTTTTTTTTACATAGGCAGCACCACTTATCAAGGCCAAGAGGCCACTCGAGGATAAGTGTTAAAGAGTGTACAGTAGAAATTGGACAATATAGTAACCGTTAGTAATGGAGATTCTGTAAATTTGTTAACTTATATGGAACGGCTGATCAAAAACTTGTTTATGTTAGACTTGAAGACAACCATATTGTAGTCAGCTGGAAAGAAGGAAAACGGAAGACAATTCCATAGGCGTGCAGTTCTAAGAAAGAAGCTTTGTTCATGGAATCTACGTTTAGGTTTAGGCCCAGATAAAGAGTGGAGGAAACTAGAGATAGTGTTTTCTGCTAGACGGGTGTTTCTTGTGTAAGTTTGGCGAGGCGGGGACCATAGAATGGAGCTCAGCCGAGCACCTGCCATGAAAATAACGATAAAGCAGAGACAAACTCGCAACATCTCTTCTGTGAGAAAAAGGTTGCAGGGAAGAGAAAAGGACATCCCCCACAAGGCTACAAAGTCTATTTTGAACTCTATCAAGACACGATAACTCCTTTCTAGCAGCTCCTGCCCAGATGTGGCAACAGTACTCCATCTTTGGACGTATCTGGCTCTTATATAGATAGAGAATTGAATCAGCAGTGAGATATCTACTGGATCGATAGAAGGATCCCACCATTTTTCCAGCGGCCTTGGCAACGGTTTTAATGTATGTGTTCCATTTAAGATCAGGAGTAAAGGTCAAGGCCAGAAGCTTGTCAAAACATGAGGCATCCCCAAGACGAGAGCCATTCATTTCAATTGATGCCAGATGGGGATCAAAGCGTTGATGATGTAAAGATAAAAGTTTGATTTTAGATGCATCAAAAGTAACAAGCCACCTCTTTCCCCATTGTACCACTTGCTCAAGATCAGAGGAGAGAGAATCAGAGAGAAGTTGGTCGTTTACGGTCTTAGATGTGGTCCCATAGATAGTAGTGTCATCAGCATAGATGTCTACGAATGATGTAAGGATGTGATTTGTAAGATCATTAATGTAGATCAGGAAGAGAGTAGGGCCCAGGATGGACCCCTGAGGGATTCCAGCATTAATACGAAAAGCTTCTGATTTCTGCCCATCAACCACTACTCTTATGAACCTATCAGAGGGAAATGATTTAATAATTGAGAAGACATTTCCAGCTATACGATAGCTGGAGATCTTGTGAAGTAAACCTTTATGCCATACTCTATTAAAGGCCTTTGATATGTCAAGAGCAATTGCCCTAGAAAGGTAGCCTCCGTCGAGAGATTTGCTAATCCTATTAGATATAACTGTAAGCACATCTGCTGTAGATCTAGCAGAACGGAAACCATATTGCGTGTCACTAAGAAATTTATTTTTGCTAAGATGGTTGATTACTTCTCTATTTAACACAGATTCCAGCAACTTACTCATGACGCACAGGAGACTTATTGGCCTGTACTGAGAGGGGGATGAGCGATCACCTGAATTCTTAAATACGGGGCTTACTGAAGAGATTTTCCAGGGTGTCGGGAAGCAATTCTCCTTAAGACAATATTTAAACAGTTTTGTAAGGATAGGCGCAAGTTCTGGTTGAAGTCTTTTGAGTACTATAATTGGAATACCGTCAGGGCCAGTTGCTTTACTGGAATCAAGGTTTTTGATTAGTTTGGCAACATCACATACACATATTTGTATCATTTGTAGTATGTTTTCTGATACAAGAGGAAATATTGGAGGTTGGCAGCCTTGGTCGCAAAGGTTAGAATTAGCTGCAAAGTTCTTAGCAAAGAGTTTGGCTTTGTCTGATGCTGACAAGATTACCTCAGGCTCATTTATGAGAGTTGGGATAGAGCACACGCTTCTGTTCAGGATCCTGTTTGCTATTTACCAAAACTGATGGGTACCAAGCCGCTGCTCAGCTACTTTGGACTTTGCAGACTGAGCATACAACTCTCTTGCGTTCTTTATTACTTTTTTTACAGTGGTTGCTGGCAGTTCTGAAAGCGGCTTTAGTCTCAGTACATCTATTACGTTGGAAGCAATGGAAAAAGTGATTTCTATGTACAATGGCAGCAGCACATTCTGGTGAGAACCACGGCTGGCTGTTAGGTTTTTGCTGGAATTTTTTCGAGGGTATGAAACGGTCTGTACCTACAATTAACCAATCTTTCAGCTCTGATACTATAGAGGACACCTCCTTTTTAAACATGGAACACAGAGGTAGATCTGATATAAATGTGCGGAAGCTATCCCAGTCAGCCATAGAGTATCGATATACTGTACGATGGAGAGGTACACCTGGGGACTTATTACATTTCATTTTTATCTTAACTGATACAACTGAGTGGTTGGAAGATCCAAGTGGAGACAGAACAGAAGCTGAACACAGTTCAGGGTCAGTTGTGAGAAAGAGGTCTAGGAGACTTGCATACTGGCCGTCAGTATCGGGAACACGGGTGGGTTCGTGAACAATCTAAGCAATGGAGAAATCATCGGTCCTGTTTGAGTGAGTTAACCATTCCACATTGTGCACACTGAAGTCTCCACAGACGTGTATATTAGCTGAAGGATAAGCAGATAGGGCGTGGTCAATTTTTTCAGATATGCTTTTAAAGATACTAACTCCACTGTTGTGGGGGGTGATAGAAAGCAAATATAAATACAGTAGTTTGAGCAAGTGCAACCCGGAAGCACATATAGGGTAAGTTAGGATCTTCTCTGGAGATGTCCCTACCACATGGAAAGCCGTCTTTTATATAGGCACATATTCCATGCCCATGGCGATTTTGGGGGTCAGATTTGGAAGTTAAATTAGAGTATCCTTTAATTACGAACTCATCTAGGGAAATGGTCTGTCCAATGCTAGTTTCACTTAGAAATAATGCGTCTGGTTTAGTCTCCTGTAATTGGGTTTCAACCTCTGGAAGGTTAGAACGTAGACCCCTGATGTTAGAGAAGGAGACCTGGTAGTGAGGGTCTACGTTAGAAGTTGGAGATCTGGGTTTAATCGTGTGTTTTTTATTGAGACATTTCATGATGGTGTTTTGGGATTTGTGGACTAGGTCGACAGACATGCCTGAAGCAGGGCAGAGAGGGAAAGTAAGAGAGAAATAGAAATGAAGAATTTTTTTGTAGCACATGAAAAGGTAAAGCTGTAACAATTACCCACTAATATGGTGTTGAGAGGCCCCACCAGAAGCTACTGCATGGTCCAGAATCCATTCACCAAATGGCAATACAGCAGCCCCAGTACTTTACACCTGCTGATAGGGCAGCCTCCTTAGTGGTTAATCCAAGGTTCAGGTCCCTGACTATCAGGCGGATAACGTCAGCCCAGATAAAACGTTTACCTCTAGCACCCTTACTAGTGACATGGCTACAAGGATAGACATAGAAACAGAAAATTTCCGACATCCCTGGCGGCTGTTCATGCAAAAATACTGCCAACCTAGAAAACAGCTTTTTCTTCTTAAAATGAGGACTGATGGACAAATTAAGAGAAGCGAGAGTAACGGAAGCTGCCGATAACACATACACAATGCATTGTCTACTCTCCATTAAAAAAAAAAAAAAAAAAAAAATTAAGTATTGTACTTAAAAGTCCATTTGGTGTGTTTAAGAGGGGGTTAGATGATAGATTCCCCTCTCACCAACTGAAAATGAAAACAATTGGAAAATCTATTTCATTTGCCCGACTTTCACGCGCTATTTTTTCCAGATTTTTAGAGCATCCCGTGTATCTTTCACTTTTCAGTTACTGGCATAGTAGCCTTCACAAAGGAAAGGCAGAAATAGAAGCAAAGTAAAAGCCAGGTCTGAACAAAAACATTACCAAAGGCAACAACCCTGGTATCTACCCATGCAATACTTGTGGGGAAACTTTCCAGACTGCATGGAATGCTACAACCCTAACTAGTCATCTTCAGCTATGAAGGACTGTGTGATGATTGCTAGAAACTTTATTCAAATATGTTATACAGCATTAGCTGTTTCTCTCCGGTATTGCCCGGGAAATTCTTACTTTCAGTTTTAATTTGTCTTTTTTTTATTTAATTCTTTTTTCATTAATTTTTAATTAAATTTTAATCATTAAATTATTAATTGAATTGAATCAAATGTTTTTTTTAATTGAAGTGTATCAAAATGTGCTTTTTAATTGAGCCCTAACTAGTCATTTTCACTATAAAGGACTGCGTGATGATGATCTCTCTCTAACCCTCTCCTCCACCCATTCCTGGACGCACATACAGCTCTCCTTTATACTAGATTGTTACAAAAATAATGGTCGCCTAGTAGCCCCCTACAACAAAGAGGCAATGTGCCTTGTTTGGATGAAAATGCAATAATTAAAAAAAAAAAAAAAAGAAAGTGTTTTGAAAAGTCATTTTAACACAAAATTTGTAGGTTATATATATGATAAAGCACCGAAACCCTGACTGTCATCTTCAACTTTAAAAGACTGTGTAATAAGATTATATATATTAGTATTTTAATGTTTGATGGGAGCCCACGAAATTTATTCTCTGATAGTGGGTCAATATTTTACTTTTAATATATTAATTTAACATCCTAATTATAAAAGAAATTTCTCAAATGAAAGAATAATCAGTAATATTAAATTTTGCAAAGGATTTTTATGGATCACGGTCATATGGATCATTGTCATATTCATGATTCGAACTTGGAAGAACTCACCTTTCAATCTGGAATGTACTCAATTCATTGGTTTTGATTTTGCAACTGTTCCTATATTCAATCATGGAATTTTTTTTTTTTTTTTTTTTTTTACACAATATTTTTAGATTCAATTTTCAATTTATGTGCTTATAAAGAAAACTTATATCTAATATATAAACGGCTGTATGTCCGTCTGCCTTCATATTTTCAAACAATTTCCTCTATGTTGGGCCCTGTCGGTGAGGCATTAGAATACACAGACTGCCTCCCTGCAAAGGGTAAAAGTCCCTCAATGAGGGTTCTGGATATGACCTTAAACTATATCCAGTGGTGAGACCCCAGCTTGCGGGCTTTGGGGAGTGTGGAGCCACCCTTTAATTACCATTGCTCCCAGGTCCACTCTGACCCGGAGTGGTAGTACCTGTTAGGGTTCCAACTATGAGTTAAATAGAAACCGACTTGAAAAACAAATATATTCTATTAAAAATGTTTTCTTCAAAATCTTTGGATTCGACATTAAATAACCCGAAAAGGGTTGATATGCCGTAAAACAAAAACCAATCAACCTCTATGTTGCTATAGTTTCGGTTCTAGCTGATGGTACCTAAATACTTTGTTTTTACTTTTGAAATCACGATTATAATATATACGAAATCTGGACAAATATATTTAAGCGTATTTTACGCCCGGGCGTCCTCCTCCCCCGCTTTTTTTGCTAAAAACATTTCCTCTTAAGAGATTAGCTATTCATTGAAAGTCCATGGATTAAGGAGACTCCCCTCCCCCCCCCCCAAAAAAAAAAAATTCTGTATTATTTAATTTGTTGTAAAGTTTTGATTTATATAATTAAATATAAAATTTTCACATACACACACGATTAGCTTGGAATCAGGAAATTTAGAGTTTTAGAAAAATCGTGTCTATTTTGCGATGCCAAAAACGATTCTTTGAATTGCATTTTTCTTGTTGCTTCAAACTAAAATGATCAATAGTTGCTATTAAACTACAGGTATAAGTAAAATCTATAGATCGATCTTCACAAATGTACTATTTTTACGTTTGCGACAGTGTGTACATACATTTGCGACAATTCATAAAGAAAAGCAACTCTTTAGTTTTTTTTTTAGATAGATTTTAAAGACTCGGAATCTGTAATTGTCTTGTAATCTGGAAAAGCATGTTGGAATCGTCCCAGCACTAATATATGTTATAGAAGTGACCTTATTTGTTTGAAGAACGTTCTCTACCAAATTATTCTCGATATTTGAAATTTAATACTCTAACCTGTGGAACAAAACATTTGATTTTTTTAGACCAAAAAAAAAGAAAAAAAAAAAATTATAAATTTTTTTTTCTGAATTTTTATTTTTTCAATTAACTGCAAAACATTCGCAGTCGATACAAAATTACAAGAAAAAAATTAAAAGAAAAATATAAGATAAAGAAAAATATGAGACAAAGAAAAATATGAGACAAAGAAAAATATGAGACAAAGAAAAATATGAGACAAAGAAAAATATGAGACAAAGAAAAATATGAAAAAGAAAAATACAAGATAAAAGAAAAATATAAGAAAAAAAGAAAAATATAAGAAAAAAAGAAAAATATAAATAAAAGAAAAATAAGATAAAAGAAAAATATAAGAAAAAAAAGAAAAATATAAGAAAAAAGAAAAATATAAAAAAAAGAAAAATATAAGAAAAAAGAAAAATATAAGAAAAAAAGAAAAATATAAGATAAAAGAAAAATACAAGATAAAAGAAAAATATAAGATAAAAAAATATAAGAAAAAGAGAAAAATATAAGAAAAAAAGAAAAATATAAGAAAAAAAGAAAAATATAAGAAAAAAGAAAAAGAAAACACAGAAAGGAAAGAAAAACAATTTATTTTAAAAATAAAATAACAGTTTTTAATTAAAAAAAAAACAAAATAATTTAAAGAAATTACGTTTATTTTTTAAATATATTGAAAATAAATTAACCTTATTTTGTTAAATGGAGAATTAAATACACATACGCGCGCGCGCACACACACACACACACATACACACACGAGCGCTCACAGACACGCACACACACGTTTTGATTATGTTTATTTTACATAATGTGAGTTGGTGGTTGAGAAAAATGCAGTTTAAAATAAGTGTTCTCCTTTCATTTTGTCAACAGAATACTGTTAGAAATAAGGTGTGAGAGAGTGGGGGAGGGGTTACCCCCGATCTTTTACATCCGCCACTCAAAGAAAAGGGCGACAGTTATGTGCAGTACTATGTCCAGTCAAGATTAGAGTTAAGGTGCAGGTCCTTATGCATCGATGAAACGATTATTTTTTCACCGTACATAATAAACGCCACTGTAGCACGCATCGTAGAATTATAACTAGCTGTGCGAGTTTATGCAAGGAAACGATCGTTTTTCTGTTTTTTTTTTTTTAATTTTTTTTTTAATTATGACAAATATGGGTCCGTGGTGTTAATAAAGAAAAAAAAAATGTATTTCAAATAGAGTTTCATATTTAATATCGTTGTAAATTAAAAAACAAAAAACAAAAAAAAAACTTATCAGACTAGTAAGAGATAAAATCGCACGTAAGATTACAGTTGATTGATATTTCTTTTTTTTGTTTAATTTGTTTATTTACAGAAAATTCGTCAAACTGAAATAGTTTTCCCCGCTAAAACCCCAAAACAAATATTAGTCCACTTCTGTTTACAGACACACACGCACACACATAACTACTTCATTTAATCACACAAATTAATATATGAAAGTATAAATTTATGTGTAAACTTAAAGTATTTACTCCAACAGTGCTCAATGTGTAGGTAGTAAGTTATAAAATATATATGGCGATTAAGCTACACAGAATATTCCGCGTAGCTTATTCGCCATATATATATATATATATATATATATTACATACACACACACACCGTGTGTGTGCGATATAAGTTTCCAAGTTTCAAATATCAAGTTTTCTCAGTCGGTTATTAAAAAGGTATCCATTACAATATTGTTTCGTATTGCGACTTACAAGTCTGCAAAATTATTATTACTGCATATTTAGTCACGAACATATATTACACTATATTTGGTCTGGAACCTAATAAAAAGGCATTCATTAGCTTGAAGGTTTTCAAAATTCATATAGTAATTTTTTTTTCCATTATAAACATAAACAACATTTATGAAAAGATTTATTATCCATTATCACACAGACACACATTCATGTGTATGTGTGCGAGATAAAAGATCAAAAACAAAATTATTCATGTGCACATCAACGTTTCGTCTTTAGTTAAGACTTCAAATCAATCTGCCTGAAGAAGTCTGGAAATAAAGATGAAACGTTGATAAATAATCTATGTAGATCTACAAAAGTGTGAATGTGTGTGTGAGGACAATTCTCAACCTATATACTTAACGAATTTTTCATCTACAGACTTGAAATTTGGTATATAGGGTATTCAGACATGTGGAATTTTTTTTATCAGTTTTCGTCCGGAAAAAAGGGCTGCTTAGGGGTCAAAATTTAAAATAGGTATGTGGCGGGTTAGGGGGTCATCGGATTTTATGTCAACTGTTTAGCGTGAATGGTTTATATGACAGATGTAAAGTAGGTTTGAAAACACTAAAGAACGTGTCAAGCTGGCATAATGGTTATCGGATTTGACTTACTGTATTTTTGGTTTTGATCCCGCTCGAGCATTTTTATTTTATTTTTTTAGTTAGAAGTAAACTGTAAAAAACAAAAACAAAAAAAAAAACAAAAAAAAAAAAATGAAAATATTTCCATGCACATATCTAAGTTTATGCGTATTTTACAGTCGGTCAACGCCGGGTGGCCATGCTAGTATATAAATAATTTTTGTTTTTGCTTGTTCATTTTATATCATGCTAGAATATTATTTTCGATAATGTTTTCATCATAAAACACACATTTATATTATATTAATATAAAACACGTTGAGCAACACATTTTTGCTGTTGGAAACGACTCGCTCCTAAACTAATGAACCGATCATTATTAATTATCGACTATATTCTAGGCAACAGGAGTAACACTGCCACATTTTGTAAACTTTACCATTTAGGAAAGTACCCCTCCACTATCAATACGGCGTATGAATTCTGTTATGATCAATCTTGTATTAGTTTAGAATCTGCCCCACTCTTCTCAACAGCTAAGTAATGTTCTTAGGTGTTAAAAAGTCAGGACACTACTTGATTGTGGCTGATATCTAAAAGTTATTTCCCTTCTCAATGACTAGGTTAGGGTTAGGCTTGGGAATCTACCTTTTTTTTTTTTATTCCATAATTTTTTCCTGTTTCTTTCGGCCTCTTGCATACGGGCAGACACAATTATGAGACAAGTGCACATACACACACGGTGTTCAAAAAGTCACTGAAGGGTTGAAAATTTTAGTCATTTTACCATTAGTTTAGTGATTAGTTTTTTTTTTTCTTTGTTTCAGATATTTTACGGATAATTTTTTTTAGAAATTAATTATGGATAAGCATAGCATTAAACAGCGTCCGCAAGTTGTGAACTTCTTGCACCAAAATCAGGGGTCAATTGTTCCGACTCAAAAAATTTATCGACGGCATTTACATGTAAGAGATAGAACAAACATTATTTTACAAGGTTTCGAACTATGTTAAATCCCAAACCCTGCAAGAATTGAAGGAAAACATCAGGAATGGGGTTTGTATTACTGTACACACAGATTCGAAAAAGTTGTCAAAAACAAATATATAACAAATAAATGTTATCAAAGGCAAGATAAGTTACTTTTCTACCTAACTGGATATATTTTTCGTGTTTTTATTCAATGTAACATGTTTATTCAGCTCGAAAAGCATACAGTGTTTACCGATGTATTGGAAAATTCAAAATAGCGGCCGACACTCCCTTTAACACGGTAAGTTCAGGAAAAGATGTTATAAATAATAAACTAGACAAAATACTGTTAGAAATTCGCTCATTATATGTTACCGTGACATAAGTTGACATATATTCGGTGGTTTTTTAATAGTATTTTGTCTAGTTTATTATTTATAACACCTTTTCCCAAACTTACCATGTTAAAGAGAGTGTCGGGCGCCCTTTTTTAATTTTCCAATACATTGGTAAACGCTGCATGTTTTTCGAGCTGAATAAACATGAGTCATTGAATAAACACAAAAAAAATGTATCCAGTTAGGTAGAAAAGTAACTTATCTTGCCTTTGATAATATTTATTTGTTATATATTTGTTTTTTGACAACTTTTTCGAATCTATGTGTACAGTAAAACAAACCCCCAGGAATGAAATAAGGGAGTTAAATCGCAATCCAGAGATTCTGCAATCTGTCATGAATAAAGTTTTGGAAAGAGTGCAAATATGTGAAGCTGAAAATGGGTAAAATTTATAAGACATGATTTTTTATAAATAAAGATTGTTTGCATTTTTTTTTTTTTTTAATTTTCCAATGTGTTAAAATTACAGAAAGATATCAAGAATAAAGAAGCTATCTAAGTTTAAAATCCTTCAGTGATTTTTTGGACACAAACACACACACATATATATATATATATATATATATATATATATATATATATATATGTATGTGCGTGTGTGTACATGCGTGTGTGTGCATACATACATGCACATATTTAAATATTTACATCTGTGATTGGGAAGATAAAATATACTTTAGTTTAATTCATTTGAAAATGGGAAGATCCTCCTCCCACATTCGTCTTTAGTTCCGACCCAAATTTGAATCCTTGGAGAATCGTCAGTTGACAAAAATGTTGGGCGTTTTTAAACCAACGCATTTCTGGTGAAAACAGTACGTATATACACGTCATGTCGGAATACGTATGAATTTAAAAAAAAAAATTACGGAAAATGACCCATTAGAAAAATAATTACAAGTCAAAATAGAATTTATCGATGTACCGAGTTTCAACGTCGGTTTTAATGTGAAAGAGTTGTGCGACCAATTCAGTGTGAAAACAAGGGAGATAGCCCTAGACTTAAATTAAGGTTCCGCCATTTTTAAACGCGATATCTGGGAACGTAACTGTGGCCGATTTAAAAAAAAAAAAAAAAAAATCTTTTTAAATACTTCTAGCTCTCAATGTGCTGGATAATTTTTTTTTTTTTTTTTTTTTAATTTTTGGAATGTATACTACTTTCACCACGACACATGTGCGTATTAATGTTTTCACCTGAAATGCGGTAGTTTTTTTTTTCAATCACCAATGCAAACAAGCACCAAATGTTGAACGCCCCGAACACAACAGAACCGGAAGTTATATCACAGCCATTTCATATATTTCTTCCATCAAGGAAACAAGGATTCAATTCAGCCTTTCGCAAAAATAAAAATAAATAAAAATAAAAATGAAATAAAATAATGAATAATTTCAATGGTGATATGAGCGAGAGCATAAAGAAGATATTCATCTCCGCGTGTGTAAAAATCAGAACGGGTAATCATTATTACAGACGCGAATTATTTTAATAGAAATACCGCCGGGAAATAAGTCAAAGCCAATTTTTTTTTTTTTTTTAAATAAAGTAACTTTTATACTATTATTACTAACCCTAACCCATTAAATTTATGCAAAAGTTATAAACTAGATTGAATACTTTATGCCAAAGTAATAGTTGAATACGATTAAATTTTGCTCATTTTTGTTTTTGCATTAAATACTAATCCCAATTAATCCCTAACGGATAACATACTACTTAGTTCGCTGCACCTTATAACAAGGGTCCATACAAAATTTCAGCCAGATCAGCCCTGTAGTTTCCGAGAAAAGGTGGAACGGACGGACAGACTGAGAAATATAGATTTAAAAGCGGTTTTTAATGTTAGTTTACTTCACAAATAGTGAAGTGAGTTCACTAATCAACAGTAGCCATTTTGAATGGAGTACGTAACCGGGATAGAAGCGGGTAAAGGCCGAATACTCGACTTCTGTATTTTTTATATTTAGTTGCTTCCGGTTTGGTTATGCAATCAGTTAAAAATGGCTTCCGTCAAAATAAAATAAGCAAATAAGACTTAAATTGTTCTTGACAAATTTCCCAACAGAGTTTTCATTAAAAATGTCGGTTAATAATAATTACTGAAAAATCCGTTTAATTACTTTCGTTCAAAATCATTGTTTTTTGTTGTTGTTTTTTTTGTGCGACCCGTCCACGCATTACATAACGGTCCTACCGATGTTAACATGAACACTGGCAATGCGTAATAATCGGATAGAAAATTTTGATCCAACGACAATTTCTCCCTCTCTCCGAACAATAGAAGCGCAGAATGACTATATCCTTTGATTGGCTCGGTTTGCATTTCATCCCGGGAGGAAACGAGCACGAGCGTTCCTTCTGATAGCAGTCCCCTTCTCGTATCCATCGGGGCCAGAAACGCGACCCGATGTCTTTCCATTTATAAACGACCGGACAATGCGTGTAAGTCCAAAGAAATTTCGTTAGCTTTCTCTTGGATTTTTTCTTTAATTTCAAGTCCAACGATTCTATGCGATGGCCATTTACATCATTCATGTTCAGCTGGCCGAAAGTATCCAGGAATTTGGGCCGCGTGCCCACGGGTCGACGTCGCCGCAGTTTAAACGCAAAATGCATCTTCGAATTTTCCGCATCTTCAGGGGGTTTTGTTAGCGCCATGAACAGAGGATTATACGAAAGACTTAATATGTTCCTTAATATTCGTGGATTCAAATCAAAGGCAGTCGGGTCAAGAGATTTGTCGGGCGTTTCCTTGAGGTCAACGGGTAGAATTCCGGAGGGTTTGAGTGGTAATGACCTGCCCCGGTTCCGCTGAGCCATTAGTATTCTGTTCAGTGCTGTTGTATTGGTAGGGGGCAAGAGATTCTGACATTGAACTAGGCTGACGAATATCGACAGGATCAAAACCAGTCGATGTAAATCCGGCATGATAAAAACAGTCATCTGTAAATGAAAAGAAAATAGGCGTTGATAAATGAAATCATGTAAGCAATTATATTATAAGCATTTATCTATATATCTATAGAAGTGAACGTGTGTGTGTGTGTGTACATTTCCCTACGCAATAACTCTGTCAATTTTAAGTCTACAGACTCGAAATTTGATATACAAGGTACTGAGATTTGGGAAAATCTTTGATCAGTTTTCGGCCAGAAATTTGGCTTTTAAGGGGGTCAAATTTCAACGATTTGACATTTGAGAACTCTACCAAACTCCTCCGACACTTTTGGGTCTAAACACTTGAAATTTTAGATATAGGTTCTTTGGAAACCGACCTAACTTAATTTGAGCCCAAAACAATAAATATTAAGGGTCACAATAGGGGTCAAAGTTAAAACAATTGACTTTTTTTTTTTGCTCAGCATACACCTACAAACACCCGAGCAACCATGCTAGTATATTATAAAGTTGCGATTTCAGAAAAAAAAAAAAAAATCAAAAAATCTATATGACTTGGGTACATTAGCTCGAATCGAAACCTAAATAAAAACATATATACATATTTTTAAGTTCCTTCAGCCATAATCGAAACTGAAACCAAAACTTATGAAGACTTCTTGGTAAAATTATTTATTACAAGAAATGGAAGTGCAGAACAATTAAACGACCCGGATGCAAGCGTGACAGAAAATAATACGCACGCTATCTGGTTAATACAGGGTGATGCCCCCGCAAAAAAATAACGGGTCCCAAATCTAATTAGGCCCCGTTTCTTATCGTTTTGTTCGAACGAAATTTAACACAGTGTATTCTTTGTCCCAGCTCCCACTGAGGTCTTGGTGTACTCACGGTCGTTGATTCTGCCATGTCCTGTAACATAAGGGCAATTGGTGAATAAATAATGGAGATATCACGTTTTATTTATTTTTTTTTTTTTTGGGGGGGGGGGAGGTCACCCTGTATATAGATCATTATATTCGAAACTTAAAGGTTTTTCAAAAATGTTCATTTTAATTTTTTTCCAATACTAGCATTTCAGCCCGGCGTTGCCCGGGTGTTTGGAGGTGTATGTTGAGAAAAAAAAAAAAAAAAAAAAAAAATTGATCGCTTTTTTTTTTTTTTTTTTTTTTTTTTTAACTTTGACCCCTATTATGACCCCTTAACATTTATTGTTTTGGGCTCAAATCAAGTTATTAAGTTAGA
>NC_136521.1:66332190-66364690 GCF_053919585.1 Euprymna scolopes | reverse complement strand
GAGTGGCCTCCAAGCCTTGATAAGCGGCGACTGTGTGTGTATATATATATATATATATATATATATATATATATACATAAAAGACGAAGTACATTTGTGTGAACTTTTATATAAATTGGCACGATCGTTTTGGAGTCTGTAGGGAATGAACTCACAAGCACCAAATAATAATCATCCCAGGGGACGTCAAATCTTGGTGGAAATGAACAACGCAAAAAAAGAAATGACAAAGTTCGCCATTTGCACCCCCATTTAGCCCCAAAAGTCCCCAAGGCCTTAACATATTTAAATTTGAATTCAGCACTATGCAACACTTAAATATACATACACAAAATTTTTGACAAATATGGTAAAATAGTCCAAAAAAAAAAAAAAAAAAAAAAATGGAGTGTTTTTATTTGCCCCTTAAAGGAGCCCCTGGGGCACACCCAAGAATCACCTCGAAGTATAGACAAACAAAATTATACAGAAATCAGGATAAATTTTTACGACGTGCCCAACGTATTATAAACATCAACCTCCCCATGTTAAGAACGGCTTTCGAGGTTGGGGGTGTTTATTCCGAAAGTCGTTCTTAATATCGGGTGGTTGGGGTGTTTATACTACGCTGGGACAGGTCGTAAAAATAAAATACCGAAATCAGTTATAACTTCAGAAAGTTTTATAAAAATCCAAGGCAATTTTTTTTTTAATAAGCGCAAAAATGTCAATTTTAGTCATTTTAACTCGAAAGGCAACCCTAGGGGGGGGGGGGCGACCGGAGTTTTCCCGGAAAATCTGTTCCGTTACTTTTTTTTTTTTTTTTTTTACTCCTATCATGCTTAATGTTTGTGCAAAATTTCAAAAAATTTCAAGGTGTAGTTATTGCGAAAAGTGCGAACAGACGAACGGACAAGGGTGAATTTACAGGTCCACCCTCCTTTTGTCGTGAGAGAGGGGGGGGGCTAAAAAGAAAAAAGAATGAGAGAAATTGGAATCAAAGGGAAGCATGAGAAGATATAAATTATATAGAAACTGCAACAAAAGGTAAAACAAGGAGAGAAACACCACATGGAATCATAAAAACTGATATCGGATAATTGTAAGTTAACCCCCCCCCTCGAAAAATCTAAGGTCGTTATCAACTGGCACCACATGAAATAGTCATGATGGAGGATGGAGAGACTGAGGCGAGAAAGTACTAACCAGACCTCCACTGGAGGAGTACGAAGAGGTCTGGGACATTGGATAAGCTTATTGGCACCCGAATTCCAGTGAAGGCTTAATAGTCATTGCCAACGAGAAATCAATGGTAAACGGCTGTTGCGATATCGCATATTCATTTGCTAATGTTATCGAAAGAGGTGGAGAGTATTGGAAATCTGGGGAGACTCGTTATCACCTAGACTCCAGGGAACACCGTGATGGCCTGTGTAAAAACTCAAATCAGCTAAAATAATTTGAGTAATAATAATTTCTCTATCCCTCCCCTATCCCCAATCACCCCCCCCAAAGAATGATGCCAAACAAATAGCCGAGAAGGGTCAAGGATGATGGAAAGACTGAAGAGAGAGCACTGACCAGACCTCCGCTGGACAAGTGCGAAGAGAACCGAGATCTTAAGGAGGCTTATTGCCACTCAAATTCCAGTGGAGACCAATGGCCGTTGCTTGCGAGAGCTCGATGGTGGGTGGCTGTTACGATAATGCAAATTCATTTGCCAATATTATCAGAAGAGGTGGAGAGCACTGGAAAACTGGGAAGATCTGTCACTCAATCTCCAGAGAACACCACAGGCTATTTTCAAGGAGAGATCCTTTATGACCTGTGTGAAAGCTCCTTATGAACCAATAACAGGCAAAACAAAACGTGAAAATGTTTTTCAATTTTTAAGTGATTATTAAAGTTCGACAATAACTCGAATGAGACCATTTTGTTTTTCGTTCTACCTCGACAGGCTTCACTTTTTTTAAATTAAAAACAAGTTAAAACACAAAAAGATCCAAATAGGTACGAGTAATTTCGTGGCCTTAGGGTCAAGTTTTTTTTTTTTTTTTTTTTTTTTTTAGTTGGCCATGTGCCTAAGTTCATCGTGGATTTTGACTGTATTTTTAACATGAATAAAAGATTTAATATCTCAAAGTGTAGTATCTGTTCCGGTAGATACTGCAAGCAAAGACCATATGTGGGGGTAACTACTCCACATATTAGACCTTGGTCAATGTAGGGGCAACCCTTCATACCAACAGTTACTATCCAGCTCCCATTTCCCACCTCTCAGGAGCTGGTCCCCTTCCCCCCTCCCTCTCACTCCACATTAAAAAACGGCCTTGTGCCTAATTTGCTCAGTGGGGAAGCAAATAAATACATACTGCAAGCAAAGACCCTATGTGGGGGCAACCACACATATAAGACCTTGGTCAATGTAGGGGAAACCCTTCCTTCATACCAATTGTCACTATCCAGCTCCCCTACTCCTCGGGGAGTTGGTCCCCATTTCCCCTTCACTCCTCACTTTAAAAATCGGCCTTGTGCCTAATTTGCTCAGTGAGGGAGCAAATAAATACCTCAAAGTGTAGTATCTGTTCAGCTGCTAACACTTCAATTTCTTGTTCTGTTAGTGGAGGAGAAATCCTTCACGACGGTGACAATTTTTTTTTTTTGTTCCTTTTCTCTACACTAAAAAACGACCCTGATGTCTAACTGTCCCGTGGGGAGGCATTGTAAATAGGATTTTATCTTGCCTTTGGTAACATTTGTTTTATTTTGTACAACCCATTTTTTATTATTAGTATTTTGTTGGCTGTTTTGAAAAAAAAAAAAAAAAAAAAGAAAATAACCTGACCGACTTGCAAAAGCATGCCGTGAAAGCCAACAATCAAACCAAGAAGAAGCACCGAAAAACAATTTTGAGGGAGAAGGAGTTGATTAATCGGAAATATCCCCCACACCACACACCACCTTCGACAAAGTTTATGAATGAATATTGTTCAGCTTTTCTTTAAAAAAAATATAAAAAAAGGGCGTGGCTATACTTTAATAGGCGGAGTTAATATCACGTGACTAGCCGACATTGTGTTATTGAAAAAACAAAAACGACCATCCCACCCTTCAAAAAACGCATTCATTCATTAAAATAACGAAGTCATCAACTTTTACGTTTTTTCGTCTTCGTAGTAAATCCCCGCCCTCCGACACTTCACATTTCGAGCGAATGGATTTATTTATCTCCCTCCCACCGCAGAAATACAAGGGTCGAAAGTATGGTTGTTGAGGGTGGGGTGGGGGGGAACAGTGTAGAAGAGGAGCACTTTGGCCTAAACAATGCCTGGGCCACACCGTCAGCATTCCCCGATATCGGCGTCTCAGGTGATTAACAATAAATTAACACCTTCTCAAAGGCAAGAAGGTAAAGTTCACACTGAATCGCCTAAAAAGTAGAATTATTTTGAATCTGAGTATATTTAGATTTTCACCATTTTTGTTTTATAGGCTCCTATTAAAAATGCCCGAAAATTCTTAAAAAAAAAAAAAAAAAAAAAAAAAAGAAAAATTAAGCCAGCCATTTTAATTTCATGCTAATAGCTTAAAACACGGGACAGTCAACCATTCTGAAAATTTCGTTGACCTTGTAACCGGAGGCTGCATAAACAACATCGAAGAATACTGGTCTACAATTAATAGGCGAATGAGTCTTCGGAGATATGAAATGGTTCCATGTTGACGAGGCTATGTATCGTATCGGGAGGACTACGATATGAACAATTACGAAACATTTCTCCAGCATGTTAGCGAAATTTATTATACTCAAGTTGAAAAAGTTATAAGAAAAAAAAAACACCTCAAACCTCACCTTTCATAAAAATAAAGAACTCACTTTTCACCAACCAAAAACTAAATTAAAAAACTCGAAACTTTATTTTTTATTTATTTATTTTATTACATTTTCACCCCAAACAAGGCATATTGCCACTTTGTTGTAGGGGGCTACTCTCAGGGACATGCGCAGCAAGATGTCGGTTCACGTTGCACTTGAACTTCTGCATGTCAGTAGAGTTCGGGAAGCAGGGACCCGGCAGGGGATTCCAAAGTCTAGCTGTCCTGGGGAAGAAACTACTGGAGTAAAAGGCTCTCTTACATCTAGGGATCTGTGAAGGGGTGGGATTTAGCTGCTTGTCGGGTTTGTCTGGGGTATTTACGTCGAGCTAGGCACAAGTGCTTGCAGTTCGTCAGAGCATTCACCGTTAAAGTACTTTTAGAAAAGGCAGAGCGGTGCAACATTTCGATGGGACAAGGGCTGAAGTTTAGATGACAGTTCAGGACCTATCAGATTGGCGACTCTCTTTTGAACCTTGTCTAGGAGCGAGAGACTAGTGGCAGATGCACCAGCCCAAATATGACAACAATCCTCCATACATGGGCGAATGGTAGCCTTGTAGAGGTATAGGATACTTTCGGGCGTTAGTATCTTTCTAGCACGGTAGAGAGAACCTTTCTTCTTCGTAAGAAGAGCGACGTTTGTGGCCTTCGGGCCAAGATTAATGTGTAGTATCTGTTCCGGCAGATACTGCAAGCAAAGACCATATGTGGGGGTAACCCCACATATCAGACCTTGGTCAATGTAGGGGAAACCCTTCATACCAATTGTCACTATCCAGCTCCCCTACTCCCCGGGGAGTTGGTCCCCAGTTCCCCTTCACTCCTCACATTAAAAATCGGCCTTGTGCCTAATTTGCTCGGTGGGGGAGCAAATAAATACCAACCCCACATATAAAACCTTGGTCAATGTAGGGCCAACCCTTCATACCAATTGTCACTATCCAGCTCCCCTACTCCCCGGGGAGTTGGTCCCCAGTTCCCCTTCACTCCTCACATTAAAAATCGGCCTTGTGCCTAATTTGCTCAGTGGGGGAGCAAATAAATACCATATGTTCCGGCAGATACTGCAAACAAAGACCCTATGTGGGGGCGACCCCACAGATAAGACCTTGGTCAATGTAGGGGCAACCTTTCATACCAATTATCACTATCCAGCTCAATATATGTTACCGTGACATAAGTTGACATGTATTCGGTTGTTTTCTAACAGTATTTTGTCTAGTTTATTATTTATAATACCTTTTCCCAAACGTACCCTCTCCGAGAGAGAGTCGGCTGCCATTTTGAATTTTCCAATACATCGGTAAACACTGCATGTTTTTCGAGCTGAATAAACATGTTACACTGAATAAAAACACAAAAAATATATCCAGTTAGGTAGAAAAGTAACTTATCTTGCCTTTGATAACATTTATTTGTTCTATATTTGTTTTTTGACAACTTTTTCGAATCTGTGTACAGTAATACAAACCCGATTTAAGTTTGAAATTTATGATAATCGTTGAAAAAACATTTTTAGGGGGTGGGCACTCTCGTACAGATCGGTCCGCCATAAAAAGCATAAAAAGGTTATTACTTTATCTTGCATTTGTATTATTAGACCCAATGTACATCCGCCATAAAAAGCATAAAAAGGTTATTACTTTATCTTGCATTTGTATTATTAGACCCAATGTACAAGTTGTACAACACAAGATTAGAGGGGCTAGTTGTAAGCTATAATCCTTAGCATGACACGAAACAAGTGCTGGCTACGAAAAAAAGAAAAAAAATCATGAAGGTAAAACTAAAAAAATCTCGGAATATGCCAAACTGTCTGCGCAGTTCTCGTTTAGCGCGCATCCACCTGTTCTCGACGGGTGTGGATGTTTGGATCGTCCGTGTCCACCGAATAGTTACCGACAAAACAACAGGCCAGTGAAGGTTGATTTGTCTTCAATCTGGTCGATGTTTGGATATGCTGGTGCTGGCCAACCATCGGATATTATATGGGAACCAGCCAAGATATGAAGGCGAATGTGTGGTTCCAGTGTAGCAAGCAGCCGAGAGCGATCAGGTACCGTGATAAAACTTTCCTGTGTTACGTTCAACACCCCCTCCCCAAAAGCTCCAATGCCCCTCTCACCCTGTTCTGTGATATTTTCTGTGAAAACACTCGGATTCATCAATTTCAGCAACCACAGGGTCCCCATTTGCATCCACGCCATCAATTTTAATTTACGCATCCGAATGCACTTTTATCCAATTTTCATTTGTTATAGATTTGTTTCTTTAGTAGCTTTTCGGGTGCTAATGCACTTTCTGATCCGCGCTATGTTTTTAAAAATCGTATTTCCCTGTTTAAAGTTTTAAATTTTTTTATTCAGTTGTAAAGTTAAAGTACAGAATAGGTACAAAAACACCCTCCCAATGTTAAGAATGGCTTTTTAAATGACATTATTTCAGCGCGGATCAATAAGTGCATGCACTGCAGGGAGTACCCCTTTTCGCTTTGTTGGCTATAGTAATCATACAAGAAAAATATATATATATATCGGACAACACCCAGTATGGATACAATACCCCACCCCCGTATTTTTTTTTTTTTTTTAATTTCAGCAGATTATCATAGAATGGACACTAATCTCCCAGATTTAAAAAAAAGGGGGGAGGCAATATTTAAATATTTGTAAGCGGTGTTCAGTTTCTAATGTAATGTTCTACGAAATCAATCACCTATTTTAGAACAACACGATGTTTTTAGGCTACATTTCAAAAATTTAACTTTTTATCTTTAAATCTTGTTTCCGATTTTATATAGATATTTATGCTTATCAAGTTTCGTCACCCGACATTGATAATCTAAGGGCAATGAATGTGCGCTACCAACTAAAAACGTACGTTTAAAAAGTTCATTTTCAAGGGTATTCGTGTCTGTATTTCTTGTTTTCACTAGTTGCCTTATTTGTTTTCGCGCGTGCACATTTACTTTTTGCGAAGGCTAAATTCGAAATTTGGCTTAAAAAAAAAATTTGGTTCTAAAATAGGCGATTGATTTACCAGTGCATTAGAAATTGAACACCTACAAATGTTCAAATATTGACTTTTTCGGGGATTTAAAAAGAAAAAAATCTGGTCGACTAGTGTCCATTTGGTAATAATTCGATGAAAAAAAAAAATGACGAAAAAATACTGAGGGGGTACTGCTTCTATACGTGCGCCCCAGTATGTACAGTAAAAAAATAAAAAATAAATAAATAAACTTACCAATTTAAAATAAAAATATATCGGAGCGTTGTCTACAAAGGTATGTAGAGATCTCTGTAGCTAATCGAATCCTGGGGGTATAAATATCCCAAATCAGTTTCCTGTTTTCTATAAATCAATTTCTAGCGTTTTCTATTTCCTCTTCTTTTGTTGATGTTAATACGCGTAAAATCCTGTGGAAGTAACCAAACGCAATTCGAACACCAACGTTTTTTTTTCGTCGTTTTTGTTCCGCGTTTTTTTTTTTTTTTTTTTATATAAGTTTGTTATTCGTATAATTATATCCGTGTTATTCTTCGATTTTGCGATGATTTTTTTTTCTCAAAATGATTTCAGCATTGTTGTTTTTTTGATACCGATTCTGAGTCTCTGATTTAAAAACCAGAAAATTAAAAACATGCGATGATCGTGATTAAAAAAAAAAAAAAAATCAAAACAATGAATAAAATATCAACTCTCAACTGAAATTGGTTGAATTAAAATGTTTAAAGTCCGCAGCATGGAAGCAAAGTTGCTTAAAAAAAAACTAAACAAGGAACCAAAAAAAGAAATCGCAGTTTGAAGAGACGAGAAAGAAGAGCGTTTAGATCGGTGTCCGCAGAGGCCGGACACAAACACATAAACTGATTGAACGTAGACTTCAACGTCTTGTTTTAAACGAGGAGTGTGAAGGGGTCAGGGTGGATCGAATCGCGATACGTGGGTCCGACATCTCAACTAGCAGCAGTAGTACAACCACCCGTAAAAAAAAAAAAAAAAACGCAGGCTGTAAGTGGATGAAAAGTGAGCCCCCCCCCTCTCACACTAACACCGCCTCCTTTCGGAAACGAGGATGGAGGTTTGCCACATTAAAAAAAAAAAAAAAAAGGGAGCTAATTCAACTAACTTTTAAACTCTCGGGGAGGGGAGTTAAAAAAAAAAAAACATTTCTTAGAAGTAGATAAAATAAAAAATAAAAAAATCTTTATGATGTACGTACCCTGTCACGGAAAAAAATGTCATATTCCAAAAGTCACTTAACTAGATCAAGTAGTTTTTTGTTTGTTTGTTTTTTATAAAGAAAAAAAAAACGTGCTTCTATTGTGCTTTATAAGATTGGCACTCATAGAGGCAATCAAAAGTAAAAAAAAAAAAAAAAAAAAAAATTAAAAAATCTTTATAATGTACGTACCAGTCACGGAACGAACATGAAAAATCATGTAATTTGATCAATTATTTTTTTATTAAAAAAAAAAAAAATCCTGTTTTACGGCTAAGCTAGTCGTAGTGTTTTTATCCTCCATGATAAAATCCAATAAAATAAAAAAGGGGAGACAACTTAAATCGAAGTTTAGAGGTGAAAGCCCAGCCTTACATTCAATGCAGTTTAGTAGCAAAATCACTAAAAATTGTAAATTTTGATTTTCTTTGTGATTTAAATAAAACTACTTGATTGATTTATGTAATTTTTAGAATATGACTTCTTTGTTCTGTAACGAATACGTACATTATAAAGACATTTCTATATATTCTTTACTTTTAATTGCCCCCAGGAGTGCCAATTTGAATAAGCACCGTGCTCATTCAGACTTTGGAAAAATCCGTTTTCATGTTGTCCTCTGCCCATTTCCATCGGTTTTGTATGTGATGTTGCTTTAATGGAGGCTTTATCACAGGCTTAACAGACTTTGCCACTTCTTTCAGAAAATGACATCGAGTACTTTTTGAGACATTCTTCAATCCGGCTTGGTCAAAGACTTCTCGACTTGTCTGCCCAGGGTTCTTAACTTCACGTTTAATTTGGAATAGAGAACGGCGTGAAACAACTATAGATTTACCTTTATCAGTTCTCTTACGTACCTTTGTAGGGTCCTTGCCAAAGTTTCTCACAGTTTGATGGTACCTTCCTATCATTTTTGATATTTCGAGGGTAGTTTTACCTTTTGCTAGCTGTTCTGTAACAGTACTCTTTTCAGAACTACGACCCATTTTATTGACGAAAGAAAGTGCCTTGTTAATAATTTGACACGCATCAAATACCATGGATTCAGCAATTACGATGGCAAGTTGTTTACATTGCGCGGAACAGTACGAAAATTTCACAGTACGCACAGACAGCTCAACATTACTAACGTTTCCGAAGCTTTTGATACGAAACTACCGGTAAGTTTCTGAAACTGGTAAAAAAATGTCATCCCGTTAATAATTTGACACGCAGTGTGTGTGTGTGTGTGTGTATATATATATATATATATATATATATATATATATATATTAAATGAAATGCTGAAATTGCGTAAGATTATTGTAAACCTAAAGTCCAAATAAATCTAAGTATCAATATTTATAAGACGATCAAAAGCAGATAAAGAAAGCTACATATACGAGATAGAACAATAATATGAATGGAATTTCCGAGTTAAATTATGTAGAATTACAACAAAATGAACCGTTATTATAATTATCTATAAATTAATACGATAGCGTGTGTGTTATTGTGTGTGTCACGCTTACATCTTTTTTCTTCCGAGTGACTGTCGTTTAATTGTTATGACTTTCCGTTTTTGTAAAAAAAAATATTTTACCAAGAACTATTTATAAGTTTTGGTTTCGGTTTCGATTATAGCAAATGGAATCCAAGTAATCTATGTTTTTATAATTAAATTTACTAATAATTCCTCATAAGTTTTGGCTTTGGTTTCGATTCAAGCTGATGCACCCAAGCCATATATATATATATATATATGCACTCGTACTTTTATAATATATAAAAGTCGATAGAAGATTGACTTCATAATAATACTAGTAATTCAGCCCGGCTTTGCTCGGGCCCTATGAACTGTTCATAACTTCATGTGCATATATATATATATATATATATATATATATATATATATATATATATATATATATATATATATATATATATATATATATATATATAAGTGTTTGACTCATGTCCAAGTAATCTAGTAATCTACATCTAAAATTTCAAGTGTTTAGACCAAAAACTGGCGGAGGAGTTTGGTAGAGTCTGCAAAGATCAATTTTTATCAACTTGGCATCCATATTTTCGCCCAAAAATTGATGTAAAAGCTTGCTGCATGTCTGAATACCCTTTATGTAAAATTTCAAATGTTTAGACCCAAACGTGGCTGAATAGTTTGCGAACGTCAAATCTTTTGAATTTTGACCCCTTCCCCCTTGGCTAAATTTCCGGCCTAAAACCTATTAAACAACTTGCCACATGTCTGAATACAATTTATGTAAAATTTCAAATGTTTAGACCCAAAATTGGATGAGTAATTTGATAGAGACCACAGATCAATTTGTTTAAAAACTTTGACCCCAATTTTGATCCCGTAACATTTATTGTTTTGGGCCCAAATCAAACTAAAAAGTTTGGTCCATGTTTAAGCAACATACATATAAAATCTCAAGTGTTTAGACCCAAAATTGTCGGAGGAGTTTGGTAGGGTTTTCAAAAGTTAAATCGTTTTTTTTTTCGTTCTACTGAACATTACAAAATCGATTTTATTTGTTTGTCCTTTGATCCTGGCCAGAAGGACTTTTGTTTCGAAATAAATAAACGCATTAAAATAATTTAAAACACATACATACACCCCCCCCCACACAAACAAAAGAAAACAGTGTTTATTCAAGTTAGCACTTATGGCGGCAATTAAAAGTAAAGAAAATACTGGAAAATCTATATAATATACGTACTCCTTGCAGAACGAAGATCTCATATTCCAAAAATCACGTAAATTGATCAAGTAGTTTTATTTAGAAAAAAAAAAAAAAAATAAAACTACAATTTTTAGAAAGTTTACTACTAAACCGCATTGAACATGAGGCTGATTTTTTTTATCTCGACAATTTGATCTGAGTTCCCTTCCCTTTTTATTTCATCGGATTTAATTATGGCCGACGAAAACACTACAACTAGCTTATTTGTAAAATTTGATTTGCTTGAATAATAATTTAAAAAATTAGTTTATCAAATTACGTGATTTTTGGAATATTTCATCTTCGTTCCATGACCGATTCGTACATCATGCAGGCATGTTCGTATTGTCTTTAGTTTTAATTGCCGCCATAAGAATTTGAATAAGAAAAAAAGAAAAAAAAAAAGAAAAAAAAAAAAGAAATATCCAGGTAGGTAGAAGACTAATTTATCTTGCTTTGTATATTTATTTTATTTTTTCACCTTTAATTTGCTTTGTCGGAACAATTTTTATTATACTTAATAAACAAAAAAACTCTTTTTATTTTTTAATCCCTGAGTGATGCGGCCGCCGTAACGTGCGAGTGATGATCCCCGTATAATAGAATTGGAGTCGGTGCAATGAATGCCTAGCGCCGACACTGACAGCCCCCAGGCCTACCTCATCCTCACCGCTACTTTCGGGCCAAGGTGTCAATAATCCGCAGCCAGTCCGAACGACGCGCGCATTAGCGACACTCTCGCGACCCGACAGTCCACCCAGGCGACAGAGACATCGATAACCTCTCTTTAAAAGAAAGAAAGGACACCGCGCGGCACGGAGAGGCGATGCGACCTTTTTGTTGGGTGAAGACTGAAGAGTGTCCCGACTGGCTAGAGTCAGTCTCGCACCCCGGGTGCCTTAAAAAAACAAAAACAAAAAACAAAACAAAAAACAAAACAAAAAAAAAAAACAAAACAAAAAAAAAAAAACTACAAATAAAATAAAATAATTTACGGTTGAATGATAAAGACGTGCTCAATTGTAGCATAAACGCTATTGGGATAACTCGCATATTGTGCTCGATTTTTGCCCAAATTTCGGATAGAGTGAGAGCAGTACACGAGGTTTTGTGATATTCTGAACCAACTCTTTGATTTTTTTTATATAGGAGTTACCACTTATGAAGGCCCAGAGGCTACTCGAGGATAAGGGTTAAAGAGTGAACAGAACAGTAGTCAATGGAACAATAAAATAGTAATCGTTAGTGGTGGAAATTTGGTAAATTGGATTAATTAAGGGGACAACTCATCAAGAACTTGTTTACGTTGGACTTGAACACGACCATATTGTAGTCAACTGGAAATTAGGCAAATGGAAGAAAGTTCCACGGTTCTAAGAAAGAAACTTTGTTCATGGAACCTATGTTTAGGTACAGATAAAGTAGGAGAAATTATTGATAGTGTTTTCAGATAGACGAGTGTTTTTTGTGAAAGTTTGGCGAGGGAGGGGCACGGATTGGAGATCAGACGAGCACTTGCCATGAAAATAATATATGTCGCAAAGACTTAAGTATAAGTCCTCGTACTGAGAAATATGTTCTTACTGTCCAGAATTCCACCTGAAAGCAAAAATCCAGAAAAAAGCTGATGTACTGAACAAAAATGTCATATTCCCCAAATCACGTAAATTGAGTTTTGCTAAATTGGCCTAACATTGATACGATTCGAACTCTATGGTTTCCGTTCTTTAACAAAACTCAATTTTCGCTAACTGTCTTCGAAAACCGTTTTCATTTTTTTTTTTTTTTTTTTTACATTTTCACCCCAAACAAGGCAAATTGCCACTTTGGTGTAGGAGGCTACTATCAGGGGCAACAACTACCGGGGTACTATGTAGGGATTTGGGCAGCAAGATGTCGGTTAACGTTACACTTGAAACTTTTGCGCGTCAGTACTGTTGGGGAAGCAGGGACCCGAAATGGAATTCCAAAGTCTGGCGGTTCTGGGGAAGAAACTATTGGAGTAGAAAGATCTTTTACGTCTAGGGATCTCTACAGTGTGGGGGTGGGATTTAGCAGCCTGTCGGGTTTGTCGAGGGTGCTCACGTCGTGGGGGCACAAGTGCTTGCAGTTCATCAGAGTATTCACCACTAAAATACGTGTAGAACAGGCAGGGGGATGCAACATTTCGTCGATGGGACAGAGGCTGAAAGCTTAGATGCCAGTTCAGGGCATACCAGATTTGCGACTCTTTTTTGAACCCTGTCATTAATAATTAATTTTCTACCTCATCTTTTTTCGTAATTTTGGATATATTCATTACTGCGACATAACAAGTAGATACCATTGGCTTTACTTGGAATTCAGTTTTCCAATTTTCGAATTTTGCTCTAATAACAAATAGGCATTAAATAATCTATATATTAATACGATAGCGTGTACATTATTTTGTGTGTCACGTTTACATTTTTTTTCTTCCGAGTGACTGTCGTTTAATTGTTATGACCTTTCGTTTCTTGTAATAAATAATTTTACCAAGAATTTTTCATAAGTTTTGGTTTCGATTCAAGCTGATGCACCCAAGTCATATACGGATATATTTTGTTATTTTTGAAATCACAACTTTATAATATATAAAAATCGATAGAACATTAACTCTGTAATAATATGTGAAATCTGCATGAATTAAAATATCATATTTAAGCGTATTTTACTACTAGGCTATGCCGGACATCCCTGCTAGCTTATATAAATACTTTTGTAGTGTTAACAAAAGAGCTACAATAATATCAGGGCGTTTCCATTTACGCTGAACATCCACAGAATGCCAAAATCAATATGTTACTAGAGCTAGGACAACAGCATATTCTTTTCATTGTTTTGACTCTCGAGTGTGTATCCGTTATCTTATATGCTTTTATATAGAGTGATATAATTCTCGGTTGATTAACTGTGCCTAATTGTGTCGGATATACTCGAGAGTCAAAATAATGAAAGGAATATGCTGTTGTCATTACATATGAAATAATCCGCTGTGGAATTTCCACAGGTCCCGCTAAATGTTATGAAAGTGATTCTAATTCAATAAAAAACATTCTTCTAACTATCTGTCTCCCCATGAGGACAAAGTTAGACATAAGGTCGGTTTTCAATGTACGGAAAATCAGATTTCGCCAAAAGGGGCACTCTGGCTTAGAACAAAGATAGAAAGTGTCTAATTGTATGATTTTTTTCAGTCGCCGACAAAAAACAAAGTGCATAGCAACAATTGGAATTATTCGTTTGACGTCGAATTGCGATTGCTGACAAATATGAGCCGAGATTTCAATGTCAACAATCAGTCCAATGGAAATTGGGTCACTTTGGTGGCCTTTTATCTGGCGGGCTGAAATATTCGTCTTGGGTAGTCCAAGGAGTCTCTCCATCCCCCTTTTTTTTGGTGTGGAGGAAGTTTGTTGTTTACAGTATTAGGCACACTGACCAGAAATGGTGACAGGGCTGCCCAGGCAATTATTAAATGTCCAGAGTGCTCCTTATTTAAGGGTGTTATCTTGACTCCCTACTTTCCGATATTATATCTAATTTTCTTTCGGTGGGAAGTAAATACCTAAAGTATAGTAAAACTTGTTATTGATAGGGCTTTTAGAATTGTGCATACCGTGGGCCGAACCTCCATCCTATACAATTAGGGGCCCAGATTATGTGCCTCCATCCTATCCAATTAGGAGCCAGATCATGAACTGGAAACCCCTCACCTCTAAATTGTGATCAACTAAAAGAGTATTTTCGGAACTTTTTATTTATTACTAATGAAGCATGATTAATCAAGACCAAAAGCTACTCGACGACGAGGGTTAATGAACCGGATAGATTGACAGTTGAATTGATGAGGAATATTATGAGTGCACTGAGCTGCACATTCACAGGTAACAGGAATCAGGATAAATACATAGAAGACATTGCCAAGCCTGCTGCAAAGAATGTGGGCTTCCTCTTCTGTGCTAGAAAACATTTCGCTCATGCCAGAAACTTAAATCAACCATTCGTCCATCCATGGAATACTGCTGTCATCTCGGTTGTTGCGTCAACCACGAGTCTCCACCCCCACTCTTAAGGAATGCAAATCTCTCTATATAAAATCGAAAATGTGAGTATGTATGTATGTATGTATGTATGTATGTATGTGTGTGTGTTTGTATGTCTCGCAAAAATTTTCGACAGAGGCGACGGATTTTCACGAGATTGGTATCATTTTGAAGCCCGACATCTTGGACGACAAATATCGAAAAATTGGCCAAAAACATTAATTCCTTCATCCTAAACTGGACCCTTTTCTACAGGGAGGGGTGCCAAAAATCGTTCCTTCATTTTCTCTTCTCTTGCTACTACGACAATGATGTCATGTTTGACCTAGACAACATTGACGTTAGTTTAAACCACCTGCAAGTGTTTTTAAATGTTTAATTTTATCCGTTCCTGTGCTTCTTTTAAATTGTGGAATGTGCTCGGATGAACTTAATGCACTTTAAACCCCCTCCTCCAACTCCCATGTAAATACCTCCTGACAAACCCAACAAGTGACAAAATCCCACCCTTTCATTGTAGATGTATCCAGATGCAAGAAAAATTTTCTTCTCTAATAGTGTCTTATTTCGAACCGCTTTCCTTTGGAATTCTCTCTCTGCTCCTTGTTTCCTCCGACTGTGCCTACATGCCAAAATTTAAATGTTATTTGGATTCATCGGACTACTATTCTCATCTTGAGTGTAAATTTTACAAGGCGCAGTAGTTAGAGTACTTGGAAAAAAAAATCAATTGCAAAAGTAATATTCTCCTGAAAACTGTTCAATTTTCAGTGTGGGCGACCGAAAAAAATACAATTGCGAATTACTTTTATTATTATGGCTGACGGAACAAGAACATGTTACCCCCGTGAAATAAATCAAGGTTCCGTGAAAATGACACTGAAGATGAGAACAGTAGTCCAATAAATCCAAATAATACGAAAGTTACTTATGAGGAAAGTTTATGACATGTATTTGTTGACACTGCACTTGAAGATGGCTATGTTGTAATATGCAAGGAGGCAGTTCTGTGGTAATGCGTTCTATGGATGGGAACTTTTGGAAAGAAACTGTTCATGGACATTCTGTTTTATGTTATTTATGCACGCCGAAGTTTTATTTGTAGTTGTTTTGCTTGTTGATTTTGTTTTATTGGCATTCATTTCAGTGATATCTTTCTAGTTGGAATTTTTTCTAGAAAAAAAACCTTGGGTACGTATGGAATGGAACCCCGTGAAGTTTGCCAACATCCCTAAGTGAAAGTGTTTCTGTTGAACTTTGCACGCCCAGGTTATCAGCCTGCGTTGTTAGCCATTTAGCGTCCCGTCACAGCTCCAGATGCCATTATGGGCTGTGCGTATACGGAGATTCTTCAAAACTGTACGCAGAGGGACAACAACGAACGTGATTCCCCGACCCCTGTCTGAAGCGGCACTCACCCCTTATGGGTTGAACAGACTTTCTACAAAGGAGGAAGATTAATAGAGATATCAAATTCACAACACTTGTATATCCCGGAGATGGGAAATGACGACGTAATATTTTTTGCATTCTTGCAAAGAGGTATCGACCTTCTCCCATATACAGCGCCTGATATTCTCAAATTGATCATCCATCTGGTATTTTAATGGAATGTGCTCTGAAAAACTTACAGACTCCCATACGTCGACGTACATACTATTTACAGACCCATTTAGCAACAAAATCTAACCCCTTCACCTTAAAGGTCCCTATATGGCGGAAAATCTTTTACTCTAATAGTTTCTTCCCGCGCACTGCTAGACTTTAGAATCCCCCCATTGTTGCTCGCTTCCCTGATTTTACTGACATGCAGAGGTTTAAATGTACTGTTAACCAACAGCTCGCTCATCTCCTCTAAACATGGTACCTTATGTTCAATTTGCAATATTGAATTGTTTAGGGTGAATGTGCCTAAAAAAAAAAAAAAGAAGAAAATAATAACATCGGCGTTCGAGTAGTTTTGTATCGAGAGACGAGAAAGACCCAGGATTCATTGCGACGATACGGGTGTATAAGCGTTCGTAAAGGCAAGAAAGTGTATATATGTGTTGCTGATCTTTGAAAACAAGACACGACTACTTACTTTCGACAAAAAAAAAAACAAAAAAAAAAACAAACAAACAAACAAAAAAAAAAAATACCCTCGCGCCATGCCCATGCGTAGACGCACTGACCCCTAACTCTAATCTTCTGACCTCCCTAGCCCCACACCTTGTCGGTTACATGAGAAGAACTTCTCTGTGACGAACACGAAAAAGAAAACAAAAACGATCTCCCACCTCCTCTACACCTTTATCTACTCCCCACCCACCCCAAAGCTCTCAAATATTTAACTCCGAACGTGGATAGATTGTCACTAGTTTGTTGTTTTTTTGATTTTATTTTTATTTTTTAGTTTTCTTGTTGTATACTTTTTTAGTTGCGTCCGAGCATTTCCTTATGTCAATTTGTCTGTCACGCTGAGGTTGCGGGGTATCCCTTAAAGCAGAGTTGCCCAAACTTCAGGACACCATTGCCGCCCCTAGCAGAGCAAAGGTTTTTCACAGAGCACTAACAAGACAATTTCTAAAATAGATATGAAAAACATTAATTTCAAATTCTAACACTAACTAATGATAATGTTTGCAACCATTTTTGTAGTTGTTTTTTTTTTTACCACTTTTTCGAATCTCTGTGGACTGTAAAACAAACCTCCATCTTTTTTCATCAGTCTGTCACTTTTAAGTTCGAAATAGTACCCGGTTTTCACCCTCACGTTTTCCTTTTAAATGACCACATAGGTTTTTGGGTATGCTGAAAACGAATATCGCATTTAAGTCTCCGCAAATAAGTAGTTTTCCGGATATGCAGCAATGTCGTTTCTTATGTTATTGCTGGTGGCCATCTCGGTAAGCGTGCCTGCGCGTAGTTCCTTGAGGTTGCGTTTGCGCACTCACGCGTACCTAGATGGCCACTAGCAATAACATAAGAAATAACATTGCTTAATATCCGGAAAACTACTTATTTGCGGAAAATTTGAATGCGATATTCGTTTTCAGCATACACGAAAACCCTGAAAGTCGTCATTTTAAAGGTGGAAACCAGGTAAACATTTTATCGAAATAACTGACAGCCCAATAAAATTTCCAAATCGTATTTTAGTCGGTCTGTCACTTCGAAGTAGCATTTATTGAGTGGACGTTTCTTAAGACTTGATCTGTTCTTTTTTAACGCGATTATCCCGGCTTGTTATGTTTTGTCTTTGTTTTGTTTTATTTATTTTAAATGAAGACGAGCAGTCGATGTTGTGCTTACCAAAACAGTGGCGGGCAAGGGGGATCATAGAACCTTAGCGGCGACATTTTGGCGCCATTGTTACCTAACAGTGGTTTTGGGGATGGACAGGGGTAGGCTAGCGTAAAAAGTCCCCCAGCGTAGTCCACAAACACTTGATGGCGACTTTTTATTTACAAAAAAAAATAAAAAAAAAAAAAAAAAAAAAAAATATTTAATGGTTTCTCTATCTTATTTCTTATTTATTTTTTTTTTTTCAAATAAAAACACAAGCCAAAAATAAAGAATTCGTCCAAATAAAAGAATTTAGGCGAACTTGAATGAATTAAATTAAAGGAATCTAACCCCCCTACACCCCAGTCTCCCCCCCTCCCCAATATTTACCCATCAGCAAAATAAGACAGAATCCGGTAGTAACGGATGTATGGAAGGAGAAAGGAGGGAAGCCAACCGTTTAAACAAAAACACCTCGCAGAACTACAAATTATCTTCTCGTCTGCGTTCGCATATAATATATATATATATATATATATATATATATATATATATATATATATATATATATAAGTGTTGGGATTATCGGAATCGGGAATCGAAAAAATCGGAATTTCTTGGGGTATCGGAATCGGAAACTTGTGTGCCTATTTTCCGATGCCAAAAACCATCCTTTTAATTGTTTTTTTTTATTTGATTTTCTTTAAAGAAAAAAAAAAATTCTACCGCTAATAGTAATACTAAAATAGTCAACGTCTATTGATTGTTAACTTATTAGTAAAACTAAAATCGGTAGATCAACCCTCACAAGTGTATGTTTGAGAAAACATCTGCACATTTTACGTGTTTTTTTGTTTTTTTACTGTAATGGTGAAAAATAATTTTATAGTTAAATGAGATTTAGAAAGAATCGGAATCGGAAATTGTATCGAAATCGAGAATTTAATACGGAATTGGTAATTGTATCGGAATCAAAAAAAATACTGTAATCCTTTATATATATATATATATATATATATATATATATATATATATATATATATATTGTATAATATATACAGGAATTTACATTTATATGGGTAGTCGGTACCGACGGTTTCAAGCCCGGTAGTTGAGGACTGCTCTTAATGTCCGCCTCAGGCTCTCTTCAGCCGACTCTCATCTGTCATATATATATATATATATATAATTTCCACAATTAAACAACGTTGCAGCTCATGCAAGCCAACAAACTGGAAGTTCAAGATTCGAGTTTCGCCCTCATAAGTTCAACACATCCGAACTCGGGTTTCGAACCCCGAATCTCTTGCATGCGAAGCGCGTACCCTGCCACCTGGTTTCGAATTCCGAGTTCGGATGTATTTAACTGATGAGCCCATATGAGGTCGAAACTCGAGTTTGAATTTCGGATTTCTTGGCTTGCATGACTTGTGTGAGCTGCGACGTTGTTTGATTGTGGAAATAATTATGTAATCTCTTAATTCTGAAAATTCTAATATATATATATATATATATATATATATATATATTCTTCAGAATAGTTTTTATTTAACAATCAGTTGTTATGGAAACGGGAGATTGTAAGGTTTACAAAATATTACTGGCCCTAATATTCTATAAGTTATTCTCATCTAAACAAGAATTGCTCGATATGCAAGATAGAGCATATAAATTAAATTGTAATTCAATGAATTTCAAAAAACTCTCATTGAAATGAATTTAATATCAAAGAATTTTTATTATTCTAAGCAAGACAAAGAATGCTTTAGAAAGTTAATCTCCTTAACCTATAGGGTTTCGATGTCTACCATCTCATCAGAGGAGAGAAAATATTAACAAATATTTATAAGGTATGGACCCTATTTGCTAAAGTCAGAAAGTAAGACTTTGACTTTCCATGTCTCACTGACTTTAGCAAATAGGGTGCATACCTTATAAATATTTGCTAATATTTTCTCTCCTCTGATGAGATGATAGACATCGAAACCCTATAGGTTAAGGAGATTAACTTTCTAAAGCATTCTTTCTATGACCACATAGGTTTTTGGGTATGCTGAAGATTAACTTTTCTAAAGCATTTCTTAGAATAATAAAAACCTGTCTTTAAGGCTCACATTAAACGTCTGTTATATTATTCCCATATAAAATCTAACCATGCAACGCATGTCCTCAACCCTCACTGTCCCGGTTTTACTTCCATGCATCATCACATTGTGTATTACATGTTGCATATAGTCTTACAACAAAAAAGAATTAACAGTTCCGTTTTTTATTATTATTTTAATTTTTTTTTATTATTAAACTCTGACGGTGACCCTTTCCCGACCCAAAAGACACTACAGTCCAGAACATTGTTAAGATGGCATGTTCTCTCTTGGCTGATGTCCTGTGTAGTTCTAGATGGTTCCACCTTCCAGGCCTTAGTTTCTCATCCTTAAAGATAGGACTTATTTATTGCTAATCGCCTGAGGTACGCTTACCCGGGAAATGTAGACGGGGGGCTGCCGCCCAGGCATATTTTGCAGGCTAGAGTTTATTTCCTCTTAGGCGCTGGTTATGCAAATCCTACTTTCTCGACCTTTATGCCATCTAATTGCACCGTTGAAGGGATATAAACATTCCTGGCCGGAAAAGATATCTAAGTGAACCATGGAACAAAATCGTCATTAGTATGGACCTAAACTTCTCAGTTGAGCAAAGTGACCCGCCCCGATCTCTCGCTTCTCACCCGTGACGTCACAACTAAACAAGACTTATCCCTCCCTACCGTACAAGCTGAGGATCGTTACGAATTATCAATTATAAACATAACGGACAGTCGAAAGTCGTCCATTGTGACTTGCGCAGACTAGGCATCGGCCGGCGATTACAGATAGAATTCTGAATTTAGAATTACAGCTTCTGTTCTGTGATTTGTCGATGGCAATGAAACAACGAAGGTTTTAACACTGCAATATCTTAGATAGGATCCCCAAAAGAGTCCCCAATCAACCAAGCTACAACCCCTGTCCCATCGCAGCGACGCAGCAATCTTGCACCCGAGTGCTTTAATGAAATGTGTTCTGACTAATTCACAGCAGTTGTATCTGCTCGACGCACGTATCCGCCATTAAAAAAATGTAACATGCGGTCGAAATTGAACTCACTACACGAATTTGTAGTTTAATTTAAATCTTATGTGTAAAAAAACAAAAACAAAAAAAAACAAAAAAAAACGGCGTGTACTTGTACAGTTTAGTCAAGACATTAAAAAATGAAAATATCGAAAAAATTGTCGGTTATAGAAAGAAGTTCTCCGAAAAAAAAATTTCACTTAATTTCATCAAGTAGTTTTTTTTTTTTTTACAGCAGAGAAACACGTTTTTATAAGAGCGCGTTGAAGGCGGCCATCTTGGATTAAAAAAAAATTGTTTGAATTTTAGAAATGCCAAAGGGAGATAACTCCAGTTAAAGCGCTGACACCCCTCCCCATCTTTAATACTACCTAAATCGAACCTTTTGCTCGGTATCATAACAAATTGTTTTTTCGCTGTAAAAAAAAAAAAAAAAAAAAAAAAAACAAACAAAAAAAAACTACTTGATGAAATTAAGTGAAATCTTTTTCGGAGAACTTCGTTCCATAACCGATACATACAATTGAAACTTTTTTCGATATTTTCATTTTTTAATGCCTTGACTAAACTGTACATGTACCAAACGGCAAATTTGTTTTTCGTAAATAAAAAAGGAAAACTACTTGATCAATTTTTGTGATTATTGGAATATGCTATCTTAATTCCGTGACAAGTACAATATAAAAGTATTTATTCATTTATTCATTATTTATTGCGGACTATTATCCTCACCTTTTAATTGTTGTTTCACGACGTTTCGGCCAACTATTGCTCTGGCCTTCGTCAAGTGGTTAATCACGACGAGATAGAACTCCAAATCTCCTAACTACATCATCATAGTTGTCATCTCACCACGTTTTGGCCAATTAAGCCTTTGGTCGGCTTTGAGTAGGATTGAAACCGCTATCTTCAGACAATGCTCCTCACCTGGAACCGTAGAGATTCAGCGTCTCTATCCATTATGCCCCGGCCCCCGAAGGGCGATCATGGTTGAATTTTTTGGTCTTACGAATCTACGTTTATTTAATATCTGACCTTCCATTGTCGGGTACGTACCGAATGGTATATTTTTTTAAATTAATTGGAATTAATAAAAATGAGTTTAGTAATAAAAAAACAAAACAAAATAAAAACAAAACAAAAAAAAAGTGGTGAGACAACAACTATGGAAGGCAGTAATTGCTGAAGAGGTAGTTAGGAGATTCGGAGTTCCTATCCTATCGCGGTTACCAGCTGACGAAGACCGGAGGAACAGTTGGCCGAAACGTCGTGAACCAACAAATAAATGATGAGGAAAATAGTCCGCAATGAACAAATGATACAAATTAGTCATCTCAATAATAAATTCCAATAATTAAGATAATAATCTTCATTTTTGTTTATCGCTATCGAGTGCTAATCCGAATAAGCACCGTTGAGTTGAAAAACAATAAATTGATTAATATTACGGTGCATCTTAAAGCAGAATCGACAGATCGACTTTTTAAAATATGTTTTCAGCAAAAACAATATCACGTGCGTTATTTTCATGTCGAAAATTGTATCCAAAAATTACGAAAATGCATTGAATAGACCGCTGCTGCTCGCTGCTGTTGTGTTTTAGTAAAAAACAAAACAAAACAAAAAAAAAAAAAAAAACAGTCTGTTACCATAGGCTACAACTATTGCAGCCATGAACATGTAATCTAAAATATACGTTCCGAGTTATGTTTCTTGTGTGTGAAGTCTTCAACGTCTACTTTAAGCATCTAAGAAAAATGCAATTTGGGTTTGTTTTACTATACACACAGATTCGAAAAAGTTGTCAAAAAACAAATATATAACAAATAAATGTTATCAAAGGCAAGATAAGTTACTTTTCTATTTAACTGGATAAGGTTTTAGTGTTTTTATTTAATGTAACATGTTTATTCGGTTAGAAAAACGAGTAATGTTGACTGCTGCCGGAGAATAAGAAGAGATGGCCGCGATGTCTTTGAAGACTCGATAAGCAATTCAAAATAAGAAATAAAACAAAATGGTGGTAGAAACCCACCCAATAAACATTACCGTGACATCGAAAACTATTTTCGTTAATAGTTGATTTTCTATCTTATCGATTTTTCGTAATTTTTGGATAGGTTCATTACTGCGACATGACATTTTTTTTTAACAAAGGCGTTATCACTTATCAAGCCCAAGAGGCCACGCAAGGATAAGGGTTAAAGAGTGTACAATAGACAATTGGACAATAAAGTAATCGTTAATAATGGAAATTCGGTCAATTTGTTAACTTATATGGAACGCCAACGGCTCATCAAAAACTTGTTTACATTAGACTTGAAGACAACCATATTGTAGTCAGTTGGAAAGCAGGAAAACGGAAGACAATTCCACAGTGCAGTTCTAAGAAAGAAGCGTTGTTCATGGAATCTACGTTTAGGTTTAGGCACAGATAACGAGTGGGGGACATTATTGATAGTGTTTTCTGCTAGACGGGTGTTTCTTGTGAAAGTTTGGCGAGTGGGGGGGCATAGATTGGAGCTCAGTCGAGCACTTGCCATGAAAATAACGATAAAGCAATTAAGTAGATACTTTTGATTTTACTGGATATTCAATATTTCGATTTATAATAAATAAATTTATTCGAAATAAATTCGAATAATAACGCTTCGAATAATAACGCTTCGAATAATAACGAAGAAGCACAAAAAAAGAGTAAATAAATAAGAATACAAATATATAAATAATAAACGATTGTTTGTGTTGATAGACTTACCTGTTTTATTCGTTGTTATTTTTTCTCTTGTTATTGATTTTTTACTTCCTTGTTTCAACAAGCATCTGCTTAAATCAAAAATGAATTCCTTGAATCTGGAGTTGACGTAGAGATTTCATAAAATAAACGTGTTTCTCTTGTTTGTTTGCTTTTTTTTTCTTTTTCCCTTGAACTGGCGATCAGTATAGCACTAGCAGGCGACGTATATGGGGGTACGAGTGTGTGTGTGTGTGTGTGTGTGTGCGTGTGATAGCCCGGGTGTCCGGCCGGGTGTGTAGCTTTTAGGGTGAGTAATCGCACGAAAAGATGAGTGAGACCCTTGTCTTTCCTTTGGGTTTTTTTTTTTTTTTTTTTTCTTTTTTTTTAAGTTGAGAACTTGAAACCGTTGGAACAAAATCCAAACAAGAAAACCTGTGGAGAATGAGAGAAATTTGGATACGCATGGAGATATTTATGGTTTTTCTTAACCACGCCCATCTCCTTATTTGGAATTAGACAGAGGGATGGGGAGACAAAACAAAAAGCTTAAACAGATAGCGACGGGAGGAGGATAAAGAAAGAACATTGCAGAGAACACGTGCATGCACGCACGCACACACACACACACACACACACACACACACACACACATACACACACACACACACACACACACACACACACATATATATTTTTATTTATATTATATATATATTTATTTATTTATATTATATATATATATTTATATTATTTATTTATATTATATATATATATATTTATATTATTTATCTATACTATATATATATATATGTATATATATGTATATATATAAATATATATATATATGTATATATATGTATATATATAAATATATATATATATATGTATATATATGTATATATATAAATATATAAATATATATATATGTATATATATGTATATATATAAATATATATATGTATATATATGTATATATATATAAATATATAAATATATATATATGTATATATATGTATATATATAAATATATAAAAATATATATATATATAAATATATACATATAAATATATATAAATATATAAACAGATAAATAAATAAATAATAATAATAATTTTTTTAATAAATATTTCACTGCGGAGAGGCACGTGAAGCTTTCTCTTGGTGCACCGAGATCCGAGATGGGTCTCCAAATAGAGCAGGCAATCAATCGATTTGATTGAGAAATCGGCGATTTTAATCGATTTCGATGACAATAAAAATGAGAGATTATGAAACACTCATTGATCCTCATTCAATCCCGGATGTGTGTGTGTATAGGATTAGTATTCATTGGTAAACCCAAACGATGGAATTAACTCACAATCATGAGCATTTTGTTTATAAGGTTACGAAGAGAGAATCCACTCAGAGTGCTCGATTATTAAGAGTAATTAAAATAACACAGTTATATATATATATTACGATCGCTTTTCCTTTCTTTCTATATATACATAGAGATAGATGTCTTCCTCTCCCTCTCTCTCTCTCTCTCTCTCTCTCTCTATATATATATATATATATATATATATAAATAATGAGAGAGAATGAAAAAGTTAGAGAGAGAGAGAGAGAAGAATAGGTAACTAGATGGGTTTGAATTGCGGTTATAATTATATATATGTTACGATCGCTCTTCCTTTCTTTCTATATATGTTTGTCTATAAAATTAAGGAGTACATGCACAAGCACGTATTTGCTCACATCTATCTTATATATATATGTATATATATATATATAATATATATATATATATATATATATACTCCTTGCTCATGTACTCCTTAATTTTAGAGACAAACGTTTTCAAGATAAAAGCTAGATGATTGCTAACGTTTAACAATAGAGCATTATAAATAGACAATATTAAATGTTGTTTGCACACACGCGCGTATCTATATTTTTCTCTTCTATCTTTCCTATTTTTTTCTTCATTTATTGTTGGTTCTTCTTTTAAATATAATTTTTTGAAATGTTACCTACATATATACTACCCTCCCGGTTTACCCTGATATGTTGTACCTACTTTTTGTTACCATTGTATCCTTTTGTTTCATTCGTATTCCATTTCTAAATATCATTAAGCCAGCTTTTCCATATTTGCATTTTGTATCATTATGCCACTTCTCTTCTGATGGGAAGCATTTAGCTTCGAAATGTCATGACTTGAAGTGTTTTTTCTTAATTTTTCCCTTATATATATATATATATATATATATATATATATATATATATATATATATATATATATAAAATGCTTAACATTTTTATGCCGTGCCCCTAATTTACAGGTCCTGGATATGACCTTAAACTATATCGAGTGGTGGGGCTCTAGCTTGCGGGCTTTGGGGAGTGTGGAGCCACCCTTTAATTGGCATTTCCCCCAAGTACACTCTGACCCGGAATGTTAGTACCTGTTAGTACCATCTATGGGTTAAATAGAAACCGACTTGAAAACAACAAATATATTCTATTAAAATTTTTTCTTCAAAATCTTTGGATTCGGCAGTAAATAACCTGGAAAGGGTTGATATGTCGTAAAACAAAAACAACCAACCAACCTAATTTACAGAGTTTAAATAATTAACGTTTTTCCTCACATAGTTTCACACCTACATTTTGAAATTTTCTTGTTTTCCTGATTTTCATTTCCAACTGATGAACATTCGACGAGGAATCGAAAGTGTTTGTGATGTATATGGAATATATATATACATCCTTCGTAGAGATGTGATGTCTCTCAACAAATAGGTTGTCCGAAATCGTGTCGAGGGAGTCGGCTAATTTCAGTTAATGTTCGTAGATGTGATATATACCGCCTGCATACCAGCAGTAAATATCTTAGTTGTATATGACGGGTTACTTGTCGCATCGTAGAATATAGAACTAGATAAAAATATAAATTAAAATCGAGGCATAGTCAATAGATTGCGCCGTAGCCCATATGGTTAGGTCGTCAGTATTGAACACTTCATACGTGCGATAACCTGGGTTCGCGCCTATGTCGGAGCACGTCACTGATGCGATGTAGTGCATCGAAACCCACTTTGAGTCTGGCGTTGTCCGTTGTCGATGCAACTGCTCGATTCTATCTAATTCTGGGTTCTAGTGAAAGTGTATATGAACGAGTATTTATATATATCTATCTCCTCTTAATGTCTAATATATATATATATATATATATATATATATATACTAGCAGGGGTGCCCGGCGTTGCTCGGGTGTTTGGAGGTGTATGCTATGCAAAAAAAGCAAAAAAACAAACAAAAAAAAATGGTTAATTTTTTAAAACTTTGACCCCTATTATGACCCCTTAAAATTTATAATTTCGGGCTCAAATCACTTTATTAAGTTAGATCCAGGTTCAAGGAACCTATATCTAAAATTTCAAGTGTTTAGACCCAAAATTGTCGGAGGAGTTTGGTAGAGTTCTTAAAGGTCAAATCGTTGAAATTTGACCCCTTAACAGCCAAATTTCTGGCTGACACCCGTCACATCGATTTTCCCAAATCTCAGTACCCGGTATTTCAAATTTCGAGTCTATAGACTAAAAATTGACAGTTATTGCGTAGGGAAATGTACACAGACAGACAGGCAGACAGACACGTTCACTTTTATAGATATATAGATATATATAAGCCGTTAAGCAACATTTAACCTGATCATTACTAAAATGGATGATCATTTGAGAATTCCATGTGGTCTCCGCTTATCTCGGCATTGCTTCCAGTCGTCTAGTACTTCTTGCCACTAGACTCAAGTATTATCGATCAAGCAGACGTGTGGTTGGTTCTCGCGCAACCCTTGCTTCACAATTAAACGTGCAGCTATTCTTACAAGGGGGTTCCTTTGTCTCTGGAGACTGAACGGAGGTATCGCATATATAATACATTACATTTCTGAATTTCTGAGATGCGGATTATTTGAAATCTTCGGAATACTCTTCTTGTTTTTGCTGTCGTTTTCAAAAGCAATTACTCAAATGGTTAAAAATCGGAGTACTCCCTTCTAATATAGCAGGTGAGATTAGACCCTCGGGCTCTATCTGCCCAAGATCATATGGTCTACCTAAAACTCATAAAGCGGATATCCCTTTTAAGGCCCATTATTTGTATGATAGAGTCGTTATTTATTTGCTCCCCCAAATTAGGCACTAGGCCGTTTTTTAATGTGGATAGAGGAGAGAGGGGATCAGCTCCCCCGACATGGAAACTGGATAGTAACAATTGGTATGAAGGGTTTCCCCTACATTGACCAAAACTGATTTCTACAAGAGCAATTGTCTGATATGTGGGGTTATCCCCACATATGGTCTTTGGTGCAGCATCCCTGAGCCAGAAGGTTGTAGAATCGATCTTTAATATTGTACATCCAGTAGTAGTAACTATTCTAAAAAAGATTAATTTTATTTTGCGAATTTTATGCAAAATTCCAAGGTTGCTAATATATTTATGTGCCCAGATGATATTCGTAATCTATTTACGTGCGTCTCTATTTTGGCAACTATTGATCTGTGCTGATCTTCTATATCACAGCCAGTTATCATCTCCGCCCATTCTTGAAGCCATATTTGTTGAGTTGATGCGATTTGTCACTACATCTGTTGAATTTAGCTTTAACGAGGTCACGCACAGGCAAATAGATGGAATAGCAATAGACTCAGTCCTCGGTCTAATATTTGAAAATATATTTGTTGTGAAAAGGACGATTTTGTTCTACGATTTTGTTCGATTTCAGAACGAAAAAAAAATCTTTGGAAATTAAAAAAAACAAAACAAAAATGTTATAACGTTGTGAAGAAGGTATTGATTTATATTCTTTTTTGGAATAAATATGGCCGCTATAATTCAAATGTGGATTCCTAACTGAAATGGAATGAGTGTATTTTCGTTATGTAATTTATTGATTGATTATCTGTATTAATTATTATAAGTGGTGTTTTCAATGGTGTGAAGGGGTTAATCTGTGTCTAGAATTGTTCTTTTAATATCAAGCTCTCTTCAGCCAATACTTATCTATTTTAATTTTGGTAAACTTGTAAATGCTACAATTTTTCATAGTCGGTAAAATTGGATTTTAATCGTAATTGTATTCTAGATTTTAAATTAATGTATTATATATAAATTATTGTATATAAATTATTGTAATAGATTTTAAATTATTGTATTATATATAAATTATTATAATAGATTTTAAATTAATGTATTATATATAAATTATTGTATAAAAATTATTATAACAGATTTTAAATTAATGTATTATATATAAATTATTGTATAAAAATTATTATAATAGATTTTAAATTATTGGATTATATATAAATTATTGCTATAGATTTTAAATTAATGTATTATATATAAATTATTGTAATAGATTTTAAATTAATGTATTATATATAAATTATTGTAATAGATTTTAAATTATTGTATTATATATAAATTATTGTAATATATTTTAAATTAATGTATTATATATCAATTATTGTAATATATTTTAAATTAATGTATTATATATCAATTATTGTAATATATTTTAAATTAATGTATTATATATAAATTATTGTAATAGATTTTAAATTAATGTATTATATATAAATTATTGTAATAGATTTTAAATTAATGTATTATATATAAATTATTATAATAGATTTTAAATTATTGGATTATATAAAAATTATTGTAATAGATTTTAAATTATTGTATTATATATAAATTATTATAATAGATTTTAAATTAATGTATTATATATAATTTTTTTAAAAATCATACTTCATAAATGTAATTTATAATCTGTTTCAATTTTAAAACTATAGGAAAAATATAATAGTGTTAATATACTAGAAAAATCCTCTGGCTAGATAAATACTCAGTTTTCCAAACTTTGAAAAAGTTGCAATTTTTTAAAAAGATTTTTAAATGTATTTCGAAATTTTTAACGTATTTCGATATAATTAAACGAAATTTGGAGTTTTTAATCGATATTGATATAAATTTTAAGTTAGATTTTTTATACATAAAAAAATAGATTTTTAAATTAAATTGGTTTCAAATTAAAATCGTTTTATGTATAAAAAAAAATTATAGTAAAAAATTTTTTAATCAAAATTAGATTTTAAAATTAAAATAATTTAAATTTTAAAGTTAATGAAATCATCATCATTCGTAAACGAGAGTTAAACGTGAACTCGTGAGGTGTATATATTTTCCAATTCCGGTTATAAAATAGATGAGTATTGACTGAAGAGAGCTTGATATGGATATCTTAAACGGTCCTAATTATCGGGTCTGAAACCGACGGTACCAATAAGTCGTCTCATCTTACAGCTTCCTGTACACAAAATACAAAATATAAATACGCTCTTATTTTTCGGATTTTCCGTTTAATTGAGCACTCTGATGGATTTCTTTTTCAAAAAAAAAACAAAACAAAACAAAAAAACTAATCATAATCGCATATATATATATATATATATATATATATATATATATATATATATATATATATATATATATATATAAACCTGACGAATCCTACAGTGGATGAAACTCAGAATATTCAGTGTAGCTTAGTCGCCATATATATGTTATAAATTACTAACTAGCTCTACCTACGTATTGAGCACTTTTGAAGTAAATACTTAAAGTTTACGCATAAATCTATACTTTCGTATATTAAATTTATGTGAGTAAATGAAGTAGTTATATATATATATATATATATATATATAACTTGCAGGCCGCTTAAATATGATATTTTGATTAATGCAAATTTCGTATTTACCATCTACATTAAAATGGACTCAAGTAATGATTTAAAAAGTTAAAAAAAAAAAAAAAAAAGATTCGTACGCCACCACCGAGAATCGAAAACAGAACATTTAGTTTACGATTTACTTTTTCCTTTGACGTTAGTGCCTGAGCTATGAAGACCTAATTGTTGCAATGCTAAAAATTAAAACAGGAACCAATAGCTGTTATGTGCACATGCATATCCGTAATGCCGTCATTCGACTTTCACCTGAAAATTCCATTTTTTTTTTAAATTTTCACACTTTTGCACGGATGTTCCTCGGCTAAAACCCAAATATAAAGTTTCACATAGGTTCGAATACCATATATATTAAGTTTCATGTCTGTAGGCCAAAACCTGACTGAATTAAGTAGGCGAAAATTTTCAAACATATATATAAATATATATATAGTAAGAGTTTGTGTTTATTATAACATTTTTACGCAAATATTACGCAAGTATAAATCATATAGAATATCCGCATGAATATAATTACACGTAACAGTAAACTAAAGATGATCATCCCATAAGAAAACCGAAAAAAAAAATAATAAGGAATTAATTAAAATGAATGTTTAAAAGAATTAGCTAGATCTTTTGCAGATGAATGCAATTCCACGAGCCATATATAACAGTTATATTTTCTTTTGAAATAAATAGAAAAAAAGGGGTCTTAATATGAATATCAATACACAAAACCCAAATTTACAGTAGTTATCGCCATATATATTTTATAACTTACTACCTAGCTCTACCTAGGTATTGAGCACTGTTGAACTAAATACTTAAAGTTTACGAATAAATTTATACTTTCATATATTAATTTATGTGATTAAATGAAGTAGTTATACATATATATATATTATACTAGTATAGGTACCTGGCGTTGCCCCGGTCGACATTAAGTTCTGTTTGGAACACACCTGCTCTACTAAGGATACTGTTCACTTTCATCGTGGGTAATGTCGATACCCCCACAACAATTTAAAAAATAAAAGAACGGATAAAACCATGTAAATGTAATCGCCTCCAAAAAGAAGAAGTATATGATACCCTCTCTACCAGATATTTCGGCAGAAGGGATATAGAAGATAGAGAAGAAAGTATTCCCCAGATATTGAGCACATTTTGTAGCCTGTGCGCGTGCCCCCCCCGCGCCCACCTCAGAAAAATAAAATTAAAAATAAATTAATTAAAACAGCTTTTCTTGGAACCAAAATAACAAGGAGTACCTGCGTAGCCGAAAAAGGGGTGGGGGAGTCGTGGTGTCCAAGCTCGAACGTAAAACGTGAAAGAGAGGAAGAAGACAAAAACACTATTTTATCCCCGCAACCATGAATCCTTATGACGTAATGACGTAGCAAGTCCTTTCAATTTATTTGTAAGTGATTTTCTCAATATATTTTTTTAAAAAAGCAAAACATTTTTATGCCTACACGGAATTATTTATTTCACGTTAGAAACCTATTTAAATTATCGAATTATTTTATTTGGTGAAGAATTTTTGTTCTAGTACGTTATTCTTTCCAAACGAAAATAAAATTTTAAAAAATGTTTCATCATTTATATATATATATATATATATATATATATATATATATATATATATATATATATATATATATATATATATATATATATATATATATAAACTAGTTCCCGGAACGGTCAAAGATTATGT
>NC_136521.1:66280751-66323251 GCF_053919585.1 Euprymna scolopes | reverse complement strand
AGGGGAGCTGGTTAAAGGTCAGGCATGTGGGGTTGCCCCCACATCTGGTCTTTGCTAGTCATAGCTAGTCATAGCTTGCAGTATCTGCCGGAACAGATGGTGTTTATTTGCTCCCCCACTGAGCAAATTAGGCACAAGGCCATTTTTAATGTGAGGTAAAAACCAGCTCCCCTAAAAGAAAGGGGGCACTCTGGTTACCAAAAATAATAATTGTCCCAGTATAGAGGGTTTCCCCTCCATTGACTGGTACAAATTATCTTAAGTGCAGCATCTGCCGGAACAGATAGTATTTATTTGCTCCCCCACCGAGCAAATTAGGCACAAGGCCGATTTTTTAAGTGAGGAGTGAAGGGGAAATGGGGACCAACTCCCCGGGGAGTAGGGGAGTTGGATAGTGACAATTGGTATGAAGGGTTGCCCCTACATTGACCAAGGTCTTATATGTGGAGTTGCCCCCACATATGGTCTTTGCTTGCAGTATCTGCCGGAACAGATACTACACTTTGATCTTGACCGAAAGGCCAATGCATACAATAATATCTTTCTCTTTTTATTTAGCACTATCAGTAACCTTGTTAGGATTCAATGGTTTTTAACCTGGAATATATATATATATCTTTACATAATCAGTAGTTTGTTGCTACACAGTCATGAGCATGTTTCGGTCTACCAGTATTTACCAACTAGAGACCTCATCAGGCAACAACCCTTATTTCTGAAAACGGAATTCAAAAAAATCTTTTTTTAATTCCGTTTTCGGAAATAAGGGTTGTTGCGTGATGAGGTCTCTAGTTGGTAAATACTGGTAGACCGAAACATGCTCATGGCTGTGTAGCTTATGTAAAGATAAATGTAACTTGCTTTACTTCTGTATTGAGCACTCTCGTATGAACCTCGTTATATTTCACTGGTTAACCTACCTTTGGAAAATAGCAACCTCAAATATATGTATATATTCGATAATCCAAAAAATTTGATTAAAGAAAGAAGTCCGATTTTAACCAAAGTTAACACTTTTATACAACCTAACATTACAAGTGCATTTGAGAAGTTTTATCACCGCATAAGCAGAAAAGCCCAACCTATAAATATCAACTGTAATTTCTTTTTATAAGTAAGGGGCGCGTTCGAAATGAATATTTTCGTTGAAACATGATACTTCACTTTTGCATTTTAAACTTTAAGCGGAACAATTATTTAAAAAATAATTTTATAAAATCAACAGCCGATTCTCTACAGTGTAATGTGGACTGTTATCTATTGTGGGCTACGTCACTGCAGGGACACATGTGAAGCTTTTCCTCCGCACACAGGAGGAGGGTCCCTAGGTAGAATAGGCAATCGATTTGATTAAAATATGATCGATTTCATCGATGTGGATGATAATAAAATATGGGAGGGTTGAAGGTTTGTCGATCACCATTCACTGATCCCGGGCAACGTAGGGTCTCCCTACTAGTAGTTGATAAAACACAAGTATATATATATATATATATATGCATAGAAAAAGAAAGGAAGAGAATGAGAAGGGGGGGGAGGGAGATTCTCCTCGCTTCGGTTGTTTCGTCCACCGAATGACCGAATCGAATGCCGTACGTAACTGACCGGATTCAAGTTCACAAACCGATCTTCTACAACTATCGGTCCATCAACTCGGAACTTTCTTCACGCCGTCACATCGGTCTTCTCTTCTCCAACTACCTACACACACACACACACACACACACACACACACACACACACACACCATCTACCCAGCCTTTTCCTTTAATCCACATATTCATTTCCGAAGAACAAAAGAAGGGGGAAAAGAGACCACCCGGATATTTAACTTGCCCAAATCAGTGGATTCGGGTGGATAAAAGGCAACTTGATTGGGAGAAAAATCATTCCCTTCAACTCGAACAAAAAGAGGTCAAAGGTTAACTTTATGCTAATAAGCCGTTTATGCGTTCGGAGAATTAAACAGGTCACTGAAGCAAGCGTGTCGGATTTTTCATTCTTCTGTGTTCACCTCCAGTTTGGTGGGGTTAACGATTAGACCCACTTAGGGCATCTTTGACCCTCTTCATAATGCCTCTACGGGTAGATGAATGAACCCGGATGGCTCATTTTGTTCCTCTGGAGTGGGTTTCTTCTTCTTCTTCTTCTTCTTCTTCTTCTTCTTCTTCTCTTTATTTATTTTTTATTTGTTAGTCTTTTAAGTGTCCGAGTGTTTCATCTTTTTAAATTAGAATTTTGAACTCATTGTTCAGCGAAAATCTTCACTTTTTCTTTTTATCCGTTTAAATCTGAAAAAGAATTTGAACGCATTCGCACCTAGGCCGGAAAAGTGAAAGCTTTGTGCCGTATTAAACTTATTAAAACTAACCCCACTCGACAGGATTTGATGGTGGGTGCTTAGCGAGATTGACACTGCCGTGAACTATGAAATATTAAGTGGTCATTAACGTGGTTATCAACTTGTGATGAGCGTGGTACGAAATCACGCCCCCCCCCTCTTGATTCAACTCATATTCACAGACATCTATGCCGATACACAAACTTTTATGGCAGCATTTCGAAAAGCATTGATGATCAATCTCTCTCGCTCTCTCTCCCTCTCTCTCTCTTTATATAAAGTGAACGTGTCTGTGTGTGTGTCTGTGTACATTTCCCTACACAATAACTCTGTCAATTTTTAGTCTACAGATTCAAAATTTGATATACAGGGTACTGAGATTTGGGAAAATTGATGTGATCGGTTTTTGGATAAAAATTTGGCAATTAAGGGGTCAAAGTTCAACGATTTGACGTTGGAGAACTCTACCAAACTCCTCCGACAATTTTGGGTCTACACACTTGAAATGTTAGATATAGGTTCCTTGGACATGGATTTAACTTAATAACTGGATTTGAGCCCAAAACAATAAATTTTAAGGATCATAATAGAAGTCAAAGTTTAAAAAAAATTGAACTCTGCGGTCTCTTCCAAATTACTCAGACAATTTCTGGTCTAAATATTTGAAATTTTACGTAAATGGTATTCAGAGATAGGGCAAGCTTTTTCATCAGTTTGGGTCGAAAATTTTTAGTTGCCAATATATAAATGTATGTATGTATGTCTGTTTGCATATCTGCCTTAAACTTTCAATAGAGGCGACGGATTTTACCAAGATCAGTATCGTTTTAAAGTTCGACCTTTCATACGACAAATATCAAAACATTGGCTAAAAACATTAATATCTTCCCCTTCAACTAGACACTTTTTTACAGGGGGGGATCACTTTTTTCGCCGATATTTTTTAAAGTTTCTCTCTCCTTTAGATTGTCTAGCCTTAATTTAAAAAAAAATGTCGCTTCCGGTTTGACGTTGGTCGTAACAGCATAAACGTTAGGTTTTACCCCGTTCCTTTCCTCCTTTGCGGTACGGGTTCGAGCCTGCCTTCCTACTACCACTTTTTTTTTTTTGCTCAACATACACATCCAAACTGTTGAAGTAAATAATTAGTTTACGCATAAAATTGTACTTTCGTGCATTGGTTTATGTGATTAAATGAAGCAGTCACATATATATATATATATATATATATATATATATATATATATATATATATATATATATATATATATATATATATATATATATATTGTATTTTGTGTACAGAAAGTTGTTAGATTACACAAGTCATTGGTACCGTCGGTTTCAAGTCCGATAATTAGGACCGTTTAAGATATCCATATCAAGATCAGCCAATACTCATCTGAGATGACTATTGGCTGAAGAGAGCTTGATATGGATATCTTAAACGGTCCTAATTATCGGACTTGAAACCGACAGTACCAATGACTTGTGTCATCTAACAACTTTCTGTACACAAAATACAATATATATATACGCTCTTATATTTCGGAGCTTCCTTTTAATTGAGCTCTCTGCTGGATTTCTTTTTTCCAAAAAAACTAATTATATATATATATATATATATATATATATAATATATATATGAGAGAGAGAGAGAGAGAGAGAGAGAGAGAGAGAGAGAGAGAGAGAGAGAGAGAGAGAGAGTTATGGTGAAGCGTTTTAAGTCGGCTAACAAGTTACGACTTGGCCTTCGGGACAAGATCAAAGTGTAATATCTGTTCTTCGGATGCTGCACTTCAATTTCTTGTTCTGTCAGTGGAGGAGAAATCCTTCACGACTTAGACAACTTTTATTTTTGTTCCTTTTCTCCACATTAAAAAACGACCCTGGTGTCTAACTCTGTCCCATGGGGAAGCATTGTAAATAGGAACAAGTCACGGCATCGAATTGTAATCTGACATTTTTCAAAATAAACGCAATGCTTCAATTGAACGGTTTAGCTTTACTTGGGCGAGAAGCGTCCTCAACGGAAGAAACACAATTCTCTCATTCTTCCCCGAGTTCCTCTTTCCAGCGTGTGTCTGTGTGCGCACCTTTCTGTACGATTGTTGCGTCTAGTGTGTGTATGTGTGTGTATGTGTATATACGTGTATTAAAGAGCGCCCCCCTCCTACCAAATAATCAAACACGGTCATTATTATTTTTTTTCTAATTAACGCCAATGTTAACGCATGGTTAAACGCGCCAAAACATTTCGTTTCAATCTGACGGCCGCCACTTCTTCACGCCATGTTATCGCCTGGCGACATAGCGAACAACAAATGACTTGAAACTCGAACGCCACTTTTGAATCTTAATCGGCCATCTTCTATTTTTAACATACGTCTAACACATTTTCTGTCACGCTTTATTTGTCTGTCACGCTGAAGTTTAGATTAGTATTTTCAGAGCTAAACACGAAAATTAGAAGGGCATAATTTATTTAAGACTAGCTGTCCCGACCCGGCGTTGCCCGAAAATATTTTCATTTTCATTAATTATCATTCTGACCATTTAGACAACTTACTAAATGTTATTTTCACAACGTTTCGGCCGATGTGAACCCAGATATTCTTCAAGTCTACATTGTCGAGCTGGCGAATCTTACCGCTTAACTCAGGAATCTGTACTGATTTTTCGAATTGAACCGTTTATTTAATCAACAGGGCTATCAATTTCTCGTTCCGTCAGCTATGATCAAGTAGAAATCTTAAGTAATTCACAATTGTATTCTTAGTATCATCTGCATTGAGATTGAACTATCAACCTACATAAAAGGTGGCGCATGGAACTGAATTTTATGTGGTATCTTATCCACTATGCCAAGGGTCCTTGTGGTGACAGTACTTGGTAAAATTCCGTTGTAAGTGATACTGTTCTGGAGGTTGAAGGTTCAATACTCTGCGTGGGTTAATCAAAAAAGGAAGAGTATAAAGAAGGGGAGCAGAAAAAATATGGTACGACAGAAAAAGTTAAAAAGGTGTGCGAAAAGTGAGGCGAACACCTTGCCCAAGGGCGACCTAGAAAGTTTTAGTTTTGTGACAAATTCAAATCAAGAAACAAATAGGAACATATTATTTACCCTTTTCACCGCGAACGCAGAGTTAGACACAAGGTCAGTTTTTAACGTAGAGAAAATAAAGCTCCCCATAAAGAGACACTCTGGATTGAAAGAAAATTTAAAATTGTCTTGCTCTAGAAGAATGAAAAAGATTAAACAGAAACTGAACCCCGCTCTAAATTTTAAAATATTTGTTGCCGAGTTTGTTTTTTATCTTAACACTTAATTGCCTAAAAATGTGCAATCAATTTTAGCTGAAGAAATGGTCATTAACTACCTATCGTGATGTATCGTCCTCCTTGTTCTCTTTTCTTTGTCCCTCATGATTATTATGTATAAAAAATAAAACTTTTCGTCTTAAAATAAGAAAATACACGTCAAATAATGAGTTCTGTTAATAATTATAGTCCGTATCATCCTGTATCGCCCTCCTTGTTCTCTTCTTCTTGTTTCATATGGTTATTATATATAAAAAAATTAAATCTTGAAATTACAAAATGTTGGTCAAATAATGTGTACGATTAACAATATAATCATATCAACATTAAAAATATAATATCAGCAAGCATAGCCGTTATCACCATGTATCGCCCTCCTTGTTCCCTTCTCCTTGTTTATTATGATTATTATGTATGATAAAATATTTCGTCTTGAAATTAACAAATCTATACATCTATATATAAAAGTGAGAATGTGCGTGTGTGAAGACACTTCTCAACCTACATACTCAAAGATTTTTTATCTACAAACTTGAAATTTGGTGTATAGGATATTCTGACATGTGGAAACTTTTAATCGATTTTATTTCGAAAAGAGATCGGTTAAAGGGTTAAAATCGAAAAATTGGTACTTGGGGAGGTTATCAGATCTTTACGACTGCACATGCGCGAATCGTTCACATCATGTTAGGAATATATAGGTTTAAGATCACTTTTTAATGATCATGTCAAGCTGGCTAAATGGTTATTGTATTTGATTCAGTGCCTTCAAGTTTTGATTTCGATCTCAGCTCGAATAATTTTTTTAACTTAAAAGAAACGAATTGTATAAAAAAAACATAATACTCGCATGCACATGTCTCAGTTTGTTTCGGATGTTTTATTCACTTCGTATTTTTATGAATTAAACGTTACGTTTAATACCGAGCAGCGTCGGATACATTGCCTAGTCATATATATATATATATATATATATATATATATATATATATATATATATATATATATATAGTTATCTTCTTATAATATAAAGCTGTGTGTGTGTGGTCACGAATAGGTTCCTATATGGTTGACTATTTAAAAAAAAACTGATTGCATATAATGATAGAAAGATGTATCGACACACAAGAATGGATATGTTTGATCTGGCAGAACGGTGGTTCACTAAAATTGTGGGGTTTGCGTTCGCGCCTGGTCCACAAAGTATGGAAATAAAAAATTTAAAAATTAAAAAAAAAAAACGTTTACAAGTGTTTTTGATATAGATGTACATAATAATACTTTGATAAGTATGTTTTAACTTAAATAGGGATGGTATAATAAAATTGTGGGGTCTGCGTTCGCGCCTGGCCTCCATAGAATGAAAATAGGCACAAACTTTAATAAAGACTTTTCATATCTATCTGCGTAAGTATACTTTGATAATTATGTTTCAGTTTGAAGAAATATGGTATAATAAAATTATGAGGTGTTCGTTCGCACCTGACCTCCATAGAATGGAAATATGTCACAAAGTTTAACAAGGTTTTTTAATATAGATCCACAGAATATTGTGATAAGTGTTTCAGTGTAAACAGGTATGGTATAATAAATTATGGGGTTTATCTATTTTATTTTTACTTTCATCATACTTTGCTTTGGTTTTGATACCCCCAAATTCGAAGCTATCTCTTTACAACTCTTCCTTTTTATAACCTATCATACTTTCATAAATCAGAGTCCATTTTCTGTAGGCTGTTTTTGAACCCAGTCAACGACGCGTACTTTTGCTAGCATATATATATATATATATATATATATATATATATATATATATATATATATATATATATATATATATATATATATATATATATATATATATATATATATATATATATATATATATATATATATATATATATATACTTGGACTTTTATAAAGGTTTGCTACCATGTATCATCCTCCCTGTTCTCCTCTTCTTGTTTCATATGATTATTATATATGTATGATAAAATATTAGGTTTTGTAAATTTAAAAATATTTTCTAGAAACTCAAAATAGTTATCGTAATTAATTTTCCCACCGTTCTTTGACTTTAAATCGTTGATAATTTTTCTGTTAAAAATTATAGCCCGTATAATCATACCTCGCCCCACTTGTTCACTCCTTCTTGTCGCACGTGATTCTTTTATTTAATATGACCCGTTCACTCATGGATCATCCAAAGTAACTCGTGATTCTTTACTGAAAATGACTTTCGTACAATTAATTTTTCAAATACTTCCTTACCGGATTAATTCAATTAAGCCAGATTGCGGACATTCCTTAACCTTTAGCACCTTACACTTACAGCAAGTGTATTTTTATGAACACGTTTCAGCCAAGGTTAATCCTTTTGTGATTGGTCATTAATAAAATCTATCACTTAAGAGATTAGAGATCTCTTTGTTTACTTTTCCGGTACCACTAGAAATCTATTTTTCCCATACAATGATACGAAAAGAAAGCCGATTGTTATTATAATCCACTTATGATATATGCGACACTTTCTTTGTTTGTCTATCAGCATGTATTTTGAATGATTTCAAGGGAGATAATTACAAACTTCCGGCGTGAAATAATGGTATTGTCTAGAACAGATACTACACTTTGAAACCTTGATTTCCAGAAAATCTTTAAAAAATACTTGCATTTTAAAATAAATTAGCCACGAGGCCATTCGAAAATGGGTGCCGTTGGTCAATCCCTGCCACCATGCATAGAAAATATCTACCCTTTTCTGAACCAGAAAAGCCGAGGAGGTGATATCAATTATTATGTCTGACTGACATAATGTTTTGGGTGGTGTCAATTCTAACTACTTTGTAGTATTGTGTAAAACAGATTCCACACTTCGGAACAGCGCGTAAAATAAGTGTATTTTTTCTAGCTAAAACTACAGAAAATAGCTTTTCTTTTTTATTTTATTTTTTTTAAATTACATTTTCACCCCCAACAAGGCACATTGCCACTTTGGTGTAGGGAGCTACTATCAGGGGCAACAACTACTAGGGCACTATGTTGGGATTTGAGCAGCAAGATGTCGGTTCACGTTACACTTGAACTTCTGCATGTCAGTACAGTTAGGGAAGCAGGAACCTGGAATGGAATTCCAGAGTCTAGCGGTTCTTGGGAAGAAACTACTGGAGTAGAAAGATCTTCTACACTTCGGGATCTCTACTGTGTGGGGGTGGGATTTAACTGCCTATCGGGTTTGTCGAGGGTGTCAACGTCGTGGGGGCACAAGTGTCTGCAGTTCGTCAGAGCATTCACCATTAAAATACTTGTAGAACTGGCAGAGGGATGCAACGTTTCGTCGATGGGACAGAGGCTGAAGCTTAGATGCCAGTTCAGAGCCTATCAGATTGGCGACTCTCTTTTGAACCTTGTCTAGGAGCGAGAGACTAGCAGCAGATGCACCAGCCCAAATGTGACAACAATACTCCATTTTTCTTCCTCTGTCCATGTACTTTACCCCAAGGAGAACGTCCATGAACAAAGTTTCTTTCCTAGGACTTATTTAGCACGTATCCTATAGTGGCTATTCATCCGAGATAAGCGATAATCCATAAGCAATACATAAATAAATAAATAAATAAACGATTGGTGTTTATTTTTTTTTGGGGGGGGGAGGTGCTTCTTTGTTATTAGTACGAAATACGAAAATCGAAATATTGAATTTTCAACAAAACTTTTCAAGTGCAATTGTGATGTTAGGCCGTGTAAGGTGTTATCTTTAGTCGAAATCGCATGTTTCTTATTTACTCAGATTATTTCGGTTAAACTAATCCAAGAACACTGCCAGACACATAAAGTACCTTTGTGTGAAATTTCATAAAAATCGGACCGATTTTCGAGTTCCTAGGGAAGGAACTTACACAAGTTTCTTTTATATAATAGTAGAATATATATATACACTGGTGAACCAAAAAAAAAAAGGGGCCATGATTAAGATTGGAACAAAAAAAATGGGCCATGATTGAAGTTGGAAAGAAAACAATTTTTAAAATTTTTATCGCTTGTTTGCTAATAATTAGCTGTTATTTAGTATTTTTCAGATTATTAGTATTAAAGATGAGTCCAAGAAAGTAAGACGACATCTTGACGAAAAAATTAAAAACCGAATTGCAGGATTACGACAGGCAAATTTGACTTACAAGCAGATTTTCGACATTTTGAAAGAAGAAAAGGTGGCAACATCTCTTTCAGCTGTGAAGAGAATTGGGCAAAGGTTCGAAATTGAAGGCACAGTGAGCAGGAAAGTTGGTTCGGGTCGCCCCAGAGCATCCACAATGAAGGACGATCACAGGCTTAAAATGACCGTTTTGAAGGATCGCAAAAAAACTTATGTTGACCATAGCAAACAATTCGAAACAGCAAAAGGAAATTCTCTTTCTAGAGTAACAATATCCAGAAGGATGAAGGAAATGGGATTTTCATCAAAAAGATGTGCAAAAAAACCTTTGTTAACTAAGAAGAACATCAGCGACAGAAAGACATTTGCATCATGTTATGGTACGAAAGATGCAGATTGGTTTAGAAATGTTTTCTGGTCGGACGAATCAAGATTTTGCCTTGCCAGTGATGCCCCCGAACGTTGCATCCGAAGATCCGGAGAAAGATTTTCACCGAATTGCATAAAAACCACAGTAGAACATGGAAACGGAGGAATAATGGTATGGGGGACCTTTTCTGCTGCAGGAGTTGGGGAAATTATCAGATGTGATGCGTCAATTAATGCCAAAGAATACATTCAAATATGAGAAAGAGGTCTATTACCAAGCATCCAGAAGTTAGAAACGAACAATGACATTATTTTTCAACATGATAATGCCCCTGCACACACAGCAAAAGTCACAAAGAAGTGGCTTACTGATAATTCAATTGATGTGATGTTTTGGCCTGGCCAAAGCCCAGATTTAAACCCAATGGAAAATATTTGGGCTATAATATCTCGTGCATTAGTTAGAAAAACTTTTTCCAACAAAGAAAAACTATGGGAAGCAGTACAAAGAGAATGGAATAACATCTCCTCTTCACAGTGCTCCAAGTTGGTTGAGAGCATGATAAAAAGAATTGATCTTTTAAAAAGATCTAAGGGACATTCCATTCCATACTAAGTTTTTATTAAAGTAAATATCTTGCTCTTTATATTTTTTACTCATTTTCGTTTATTATTTAATTGCATTTTGTGTAATGCAGCTTTTTGTGCAATAAATTGTAAATTTCTTTCCTGGCCCATTTTTTTTGTTCATGAGTGTATATATATATATATATATATATATATATATATATATATATATATATATACAGTAATCCACATACAGTACTGCTATGCGGACAGTGAAGTAGCAATGTTTTGACATTGGCCAAACTCAATTTGTTTACACAAAGAGTATCGCTGTATCACAGCTCATCAGTGCGGTTAGACAAGCAACTACCTCAAACCAGGATCGCACAAACAACATTCGGAGCTTCTAACTGTTGCGCTATATGGCTGTTGCCATGCGGGCAGTGAATTAATAATGCTTTGAGTATATATATATATATATATATATATATATATATATATATATATATATATATATATATATATTCTACTGTATGTATATATATATATATAGATGGCAGAAACACTAGAGGAAGACCTCCGCTCCGTAGTGATATGTGGACAAAAATGGATGGTCACGTTCAATGCTGCCAAGACTAAACTTGTTTCCTTCAATAATTACACCAAACCTTCCCTACCGTCAACTGCAAGAGCCAATGACTCTTTATCTGAAAGTACATCTTTTAAACTCATCGGCCTAACGTTCACAGGAAACATGAGTTGGAACAATTCCATTGAGAACATTGCCAGGACCGCTGCGAAAAAGTTGGGCTCTCTCTACCGTGCTAGAAAGCTATTAACGCCTGAAAGTATCCTATACCTCTATAAGGCCACTATTCGCCCATGTATGGAGTATTGTTGACATATTTGGGCTGGTGCATCTGCCACTAGTCTCTCGCTCCTAGACAAGGTTCAAAAGAGAGTCGCCAATCTGATAGGTCCTGAACTGGCAGCTAAACTTCAGCCTCTGTCACATCGACGAAATGTTGTATCCCTTTGCCTTTTCTATAAGTACTTTAACGGTGAATGATCTGACGAACTGCAAGCACTTGTGCCCCCTCGACGTAAATGCCCCTGACAAACCCGAAAAGCAGCTAAGTCCACCCCTTCACAGTAGAGATCCCTATATGCAAGAGAGCCTCCTACTCCAGTAGTTTCTTCCCCAGAACAGCTAAACTTTGGAATTCCCTTCCGGGTCCCTGCTTCTCCAACTGTATTGACATGCAGAAGTTCAAGTGTAACGTGAACCGACATCTTGCTGCCCAACTCCCTACATAGTACCCATGATGGTTATGTTCCTGATAGGAGCCTCCTGCAACAAAGTGGCTTGTTTGGGTGAAAATGTAATAAAAAATATGTATTCTACTATATATATATATATATATATATATATATATATATATATATATGTGTGTGTGTATTCTACTATATATATATCTATATATATAAAAATGTAAAGTTGGTTCGTTACAAAAGAATAAAACCATATTTCTACGTTACCAATTTATTTGAAATTTTCAGACAACCCATCTTTAGAGTCGAGGTATGTTTTTATGTTATTAAAATAAATTTACCTCGCGAATTATTAAAATATTAAATAAAATAAATATATTCTTTTAACCGTTACTGCGAATCTGTTCTGTTGATAAAACTGAACTTCCGGTTCGATTCATTTCACGGCCACGAATTGACGAAAGATTTCATTTTCTGTTAACTCGATAAGTAAAAAAAAAACAAAAAACATAATTCATTTGTTTATCTTCCAAATTTTTTAATTTACACATCTTTTCTTTATTATAATAAGGCAAAAAAAAAATGTTTGCGCTTGCTATGCTAAAACAAAGTTTTTTTGTTTTTTATTTTTCTAATTTCAAAATATGTTGCACCATTATTGTGATGTTTAATTTGCAGTATATTTCAATTTAACTTTTATTATAAAAAGTTTGAATTTATGATTTGTTTCCTGCAAAAAAAAATACCCTCTCTGAAAAAAAAAACATGCAAAACTAGCTGATAAAATATGTAAGCCTTCTGGGGAGCAAAATGAATGCCGACGCTCAAAGTGTATACACATCTTGACTCCTGCCTTTTAATTAAAAATTCACCAAAAATCAGGAAATTAACGAATTTTAATGAAAATTGCAGTATTTTTCAAATAATGATCGCAGAATATAATGAACTAATTATTTTTTACTTAACTCTTAGTGAAAATGTTTTATTTTGTTTAAACAAAACCATAACTTTAGTAAAGGTATCTTTTCAGTAGTAAATAAAAAACGCAAGAATTTATTTTTGCTTTTTTTAAAGCATCGTAATTTGTAACAATAAAAAATAATTTTTACAGTAACATTACGAAAAAAGCCCCTAAAGTCCGTATTAATGAATCCGATATAACTCGAAGAAAAATGAATTCTCGCATACTATTCAGGAAATTAAAGATTCAATTAGATTCCTATTTAGTCACCTAAATTATTTAGGGTGAAATGAGTTTAGGAATTTATAGCCAAACCTAAATATTTTTTTTGGTAAATATCCAGATACGCTACTACAGAACACCGACCACTCTAATTTGTTTGCGCGCCCCAACATCACATCCGCCTCCCCCCCCCCGCTCGCGCCCCCAAAATCTTCGGAAAATGTTAAATGGTGTTCTAATTGGTAAATGTCGGTGCGTTACTTACGGAAAATTTGAAAATTCTATGTTCCAGGTAAAAAAAAAAACCCAGATAAATTACCCCCCCTACTCCAACTTGGTGTGCTTTCCTTTTCTTATTTTATTTCTTTTTCAGCTAATTTTAAATTTTCCACCCAAAAAGCACTATAATGTATTTTTAAAAATTAGAAAATTCTATGTCCTGGAAAAAAAAAATCCCCTTCCCCCAACGTAGTTTGCTTGGTGAAGCCGTCGTTTATGCTACAGCGTGCATGCGCGTAGCATAAACAGAAGCTGCAAAATGGTGGAAAGAAGTTCGTGGGTTCAGGGGTAAATACCATGCAAACGGTAAATTTGCCCCAAGTTTGACTATCAGATTCGTTGTCAGCGACCTCAATTACCTGTAAAAAAACAAATTAGAGTGGTCGGTGTTCTGTAGTAGCGTATCTGGATATTTACCTTTTTTTCTTGCTTAAAAGAATAGCATTAATACAGTAAGTTAGGTAAAATTTGCATAGAATGCTCTGCTTTACGGTTGTAAAATTGGAACGGAAATTTGAATTTCGTTCCCTTTTAAATTCGGTACATTTTTACATTACGTCCAACTCATCGTTCACATTCGACACGTCAACTTTATAGCTTTTCGGGTATTCTGGCAAGGTTAAGGGTGTCTATTCCGAAAGCCGTTCTTAACATGGGTAGATTGGTAGGTGTGTAAGAAATTTCGTGAAAAATAGTGAATAATTCCACCCCGTCTTTCCAAGCTTATAACTCCTCGAAAAATGTAACTCAAGCCCTAATTTTTTTCCAATTAAAGGAGCAAGGACCAAGGTTTCATTAAAAACACAAAACAAAAAAAAAACATGTTTTTTTGAAAAAAAAAAAGGTTTTAACTTCGGACTTTACAGGTAAATTTCTAAAAAACACCACTTTTTTTTTTAAATTTAAATATATTATTTATTGACCTTTTCTCTTCAATTTGTGATATATAACACTTTGGTGAATAAATTATTTACTTTTTAATAGACATTTCAAAATGGGAGGGGCGTGAATTATTCTACCCCCTGTCTTTCCAAGGTTATAACTACTCGAAAAATGTAATTCAAGCCCTAATTTTTTTTTCAATTAAAGGAGCAAGGACCAAGGTTTCATTAAAAAAAAAAACAAAAGAAAAAACAAACAACGTGGTTTTATAAAACAGGTTGTAAACTTCGAACTTTACAGGTAAATTTATAAATAACACTACTTTTTTGTTTTAAATTTGAATATATTATTTATTGACCTTTTCTCTTCAATTTGTGATATATAAAACTTTTGTGTGTAAATTAATTATTTACTTTTTATTAGACACTTGAAAATGGGGGGGGGCGTGAATTAAAAAAAACGTTTGTCTAAAATATTATATTCGGTTTATTGGAAAGAGCATAAAATTTCAAATTGACCCTGAAAATATCGTAAAAATAGAATCAATAGAAAAATTTTGATAGATTTTTAAAGTTTAAAAATTGAAAAATATTGAGTTCGTAAAATTCATTACTGTTTTTTAAAAAATAAAAAAAAAATATTTCTATTTTTTTTTTTTACATAGGCATCACCACATTATCAAGGCCAAGAGGCCACTCAAGGATAAGGGTTAAAGAGTGTACAGTAGAAATTGGACAATATAGTAATCATTAGTAATGAAAATTTGGTAAATTTGATAACTTATATGGAGCGGCTCATCAAGAACTTATTTACGTTAGACTTGAACACAACCATATTGTAGTCAGCCGGAAAGCAGGAAAACGGAAGACAATTCCACAGGCGTGCAGTTCTAAGAAAGAAGCTTTGTTCATGGAATCTACGTTTAGGTTTAGACACAGATAAAGAGTGGGGGGAATTATTGATAGTGTTTACAGCTAGACGAGTGTTTCTTGTGAAAGTTTGGCGAGGGGGGACCATAGATTGAAGCTCAGTCGAACACTTTCCATGAAAATAACGATACATCAGAGACAAACTCGCAACATCTCTTCTGTGAGATAGAGGTTGCAAGGAGGAGAAAAGGACATCTCCTACGAGGCTACGAAGTCTATTTTGAACTCTATCAAGGCAGGACAAGTCCTTTCTAGCAGCTCCTGCCCAGATGTGGCAACAGTATTCCATCCTTGGACGTACCTGGCTCTTATATAGATAGAGAATAGCATCAGCAGTGAGACATTTACCGGATCGATAGAAAAATCCCACCATTTTTCCAGCGGCCTTGACAACAGATTTGATGTACGTGTTCCATTTAAGGTCAGGAGTGATGGTCAAGCCCAGAAGCTTGTCAAAACTAGAGGCCTCCTGAAGACGAGAGCCATTCATTTCAATTGATGCCAGATGTGGCTCAGAATGTTGATGATGTAAAGAGAGAAGCTTGGTTTTAGATGCATTAAAAGTAACCAGCCACTCCTTTCCCCATTGTACTACATGCTCAAGATCAGAGGAGAGAGAATTGGAGAGAACTTGGTCGTTTACTGTCTTAGATGTGCTACCATAAATGGTAGTGTCGTCAGCATAAATGTCTACAAATGATGTAAGGATGTGATTTGGAAGATCATTAATGTAGATCATTCTATTACATTAAAAACAACTTTAATAGTTTATTTTGGAAGTATAATCCATAAAGAAAATAAACAACCCACTTTTAAAAGAGAAATTACGAGATTTTTATATTTTATTCGCAGTTTCGTGATAGGGGTGTAAAAAATTCCTACAAAAATTCTGATACATCTACTAGATTGGAGTGTTTATTCATTGTAAACGTACCCGACAACCTATAAATGGCGACATTTCCAATATGAATGGCAAGCTGGACTTATGTAAAAAATAACAAAAAGATATACCAAACTGACTTTTTCGTTTAAAAATGGAATTATTTCCCTTTCGTAATTTAAAAAAAAAATTTATTTTTAAATAAATATTTTGTGTTTTATATACATAAAGTACAATTGTTGAATGTTACTGTTTTGATTATATTCGTTTGAAGGAAGGCACAATTAATAAATTAAGAAAGATTAAAACGAAGTGAAACTTAAGTTTCCGTTCCATTTTTACAACAACCGTAAAACAGTGCATACTCAGCGAGTTTTATCATAATTTATAAGCATATTGAAACACTAAATCAACATTTAATTTATTTTTTTTGCATAATTAATGATGGAAGTATTTTTCTGTTTATTTTCTTAAAATCTATTATAAAAAATAATTTGTACATTCTCTTGAAAAAAAGAATAAAACTTTTATCTACTTTCACATGTGTTCCATTTTAACAAACTGAGCCACAGCAACGCGTGGCCGGGTACAGCTAGTATATATATATATATATATATATATATTCTACTATATATATATTCTACTATATATATATTCTACTATATATATATATTCTACTATATATATATATATATATATTCTACTATATATATATATATAATCTACTATATATATATATTCTACTATATATATATATATATTCTACTATATATATATATATATTCTACTATATATATATATTCTACTATATATATATATTCTACTATATATATATATATTCTACTATATATATATATTCTACTATATATATATTCTACTATATATATATATATATATTCTACTATATATATATATTCTACTATATATATATATATATTCTACTATATATATATATATTCTACTATATATATATATATATTCTACTATATATATATATATATTCTACTATATATATATATATTCTACTATATATATATATTCTACTATATATATATATATTCTACTATATATATATATATATATTCTACTATATATATATATTCTACTATATATATATATATATTCTACTATATATATATATATATATTCTACTATATATATATATATATTCTACTATATATATATATATTCTACTATATATATATATTCTACTATATATATATATATTCTACTATATATATATATATTCTACTATATATATATATATATTCTACTATATATATATATTCTACTATATATATATATTCTACTATATATATATATTCTACTATATATATATTCTACCATATATATATATATTCTACCATATATATATATTCTACTATATATATATATATTCTACTATATATATATATATTCTACTATATATCTATATATTCTACTGTATATATATATTCTACTATGTATATATATATATTCTACTATATATATATATATTTTACTATATATATATATTCTACTATATATATATATTCTACTATATATATATATATATATATATTCTACTATATATATATATATATATATAATCTACTATATATATATATAATCTACTATATATATATATAATCTACTATATATATATATATTCTACTATATATATATATATATATTCTACTATATATATATATATATATATATATACTCTACTATATATATATTTTACTATATACGAGGGACCTTCAATAAGTAATACCCCTGACCCTATTCCAGTTGTCTGATCTAGCTGAAATTTTGCATGTGCAATGATTTATATCTCTACGGGTTATGTGGCAAATTGCAGCTCTGAACTAATTGTGGTTTCTGTTTTACAGGTGTTTGAACTGAGTCAGGTGTGAAGTGGAGCCTGTTGAATGTCGAGCAGTGGTCCGGTTTTTGTATTTGAAAGGACGCACATCACAGGAGACTTTTGATGAAATGAAAGAAAATGATGGTGATTATGCCCCATCATATGACCTTGTAAAACGCTGGCATCGTTAATTCAAACATGGCCGGAAGTCCGTGGAAACAGCTCCCAGACCTGGTCGCCCGCCTTCTGCCATTGATGAGTATCTGTCAAGTTGAGGCTGCTATTTTGGAAAATCGGCTCATTACTATTCGCCAAATAGCCCAAGATGTCAAGATTATTTCAGGGTCTGTGGAAACTATCATTCATGACCATTTGCATATATATAAGGTGTCTGCCAGATGGATTCCCAGGTTGCTCACACCATTCCAGAAGCGAGAACGCGTCGAGTGCTAGAGGATGAATTTGGAGATGTGCCAAGAAGATGAGTCAAAGTTTTTCGAAAGACTGATTACACAGGATGAAACCTGGGTCCATCACTATGACCCAGAGACCAAAGCCCAGTCAATGCTGTGGAAGCACTTGGACTCACCACCTCCGAAGAAGGCAAGGGTGCAGCCCTCCGCTGGCAAGGTCATGCTCACAGTTTTCTCTGACCAGCATGTGATGACAGATTTCCTGGCAAATGGTACAACGATTACAGGAGCCTATTATGCTTCACTTTTGAGAAAATTAAGGGTAGCTATCAAAATTAAGAGGCGGGGCAAGATCAGCAAAGGTACCCTCCTCCTGCAGGACAACGCTCCGGTCCACAACTTGCATGTCGCCAGATCAGAAGCACGGGCGCGTGGTTATAAAATCCACACCCATCCTCCCTACTCTCCTGACCTTTCACCCTCTGACTTTCACCTCTTCCCAGCGATGAAGTTGTTTTTGAAAGGAAAGCGTTTCCCAGATGATGCAGCCTTGATTTCTGAAGTCACGTCGTGGTTGGAGGAACAAACTGGGGTGTTCTACAAAAACGGTCTCCAGAGCTGCATCAAACGATAGGAGAAATGCATAACTCTGCGTGGTTCCTATATAGAGAAAGACTAATAACTGTGCCAAGTTTCGTTGCTCTACTCTAATGGGTAGTGGGTCAGGGGCATTACTTATTGCACGCCTCTCGTATATATATATATATATATTATGCTCTATATATCTTCTGCTTTATATATAATATATATTCTACTATATATATATATATGTATTATATTATATATATATTACTATACATATATATTCTACTATATATATACGATATATATATATATATATATATATATATATATATATATATATATATATATGTATATGTATGCGTGTGTGCGTGTGTGTGTGCGTGTCTGTATACAAAGATATACTGGGGTTTTCTCAACAAATTTTTCATCTACAGATTTTAAAATTTGTATATAGGGTATTCAGACATATGGAAATATATCTAGCATAATCTATCTATTATGTCTATAAAAGTGAGAATGTGTCTGTGTGTGTGTGAGAGAGAGAGAGAGAGTAAGAACAAAAAACAAAAAAGACAAAATGTATATTACCCATGTTTATGTTCGCAATGTGCAAATGTAGAGATTGTCTAATTTTCCGAGTGTAGAACACGCAACATATATTTGTCCATGATGCAAGTCACGCAAATGTAAAAATTGTCCCTAAGCCTTCTTAATGTTAATTGTAAATGTCAAACGAATTGTGAGGTGTAATATCTTAAATTAAAATCATACAATAAACGTTCTTCCTGAGGTTGACAGAGGGGAAACATTTGGGTTTAATTTTACTATAGACATGTATGTGAGTACGCACTGTAAAATCCTGAAATTAAAAAAAATTAGCCGATTTTCGTTTTGTATGAATGTTTGTGCGCGTCGGTGTGTTCGTGCGTGCGTGTGTGTGTGTGTGTGTGTGTGTGTGTGCGTGTGTGTGTGTGTGTGTTTGTATGTGTAAGTATTTTACTTGGACTTTTATATAGGTTTGACACCATGTATCACTCTCCCTCTTCTCTGGTCCTTGTTTCATATGATTATTATTTCAAAATAATCATCGTTATTAAATTTCCATCGTTCTTTAACTTAAAATGATGTATATATTAATACTGTTTTACGTTATCATCCAAGTGACTATCGTTTAATTGTTACGGACTTCCATTTCTTAAATAATTTTACCAAGAATTCTTCAAAAGATTTGGGGTTTTTTCGTATATAGCTGATAGCACGCAAGTCATTCATTTTTTAAAAATAATTTTATCAAGAATTCTTACCAAGTATTTTGGTTTCGGTTGCGATTATAACTGAAGGAACTCAAGTTACATATATATATATATATATATATATATATATATTAAGGATTATCCACTTATTAAGCGTTTCCTTTTCAGATTAAATATGTTTTAACTCTTTTTCAAAGTGTTTTTTAACATGTTTTATTAACTGTTTTCTCTTATTATAAGCTCTATCTCCTACTTAATTTCACCGAGCTTTTACATCTGGTTGAGATTACTTTATAAATATTAATTCTTTAATATTTATAATATACTTTAGTTTTACCATCTTGGATCATTTTGGTAAATTTAATTGTAATTATGATTTTATTTATATATATATATATATATATATATATATATATATATATATATATATATATTAATGTGCGCGCATACGAATAAAATATCAATACGAAAAATATGTAAATGTTTATAACTTTTCTGTATTTATTTCCTATGTGTTGACGTGTAGGAATAAAAAGTCTTTTAAAAAAAAACCGAAAATGTTTCTTGCAAAAGCACATAATTTTCGATTGATCCTTTCCTCAATGAATATATATATATATATATATATATATATATATATATATATATATATATATATATATATATATATATATATATATATTACGGTTAATTTCTTAATAACATTTTGTATCGGCAGCCGTGTCAAACGCATATCTTATTTTTCTTTTATTAATATTATTGGAATTTTTTTCTCTTTCCCTTGTACATATTTGTGAATTATTCCATGGATATCGGCCTCTTGGATTATCTTGGACCATCTTCCAATTACGTGATTTCCTTGGATTTTACTTGTACGAATGGAAATTTTATTAACTTTCTTGGATTTGCATTTTTGGATTTTACCGTCATTGGATACTTTACCTTTCACACGACTATCCATTCATGTGTAATCACCTTTTTCTTCACCATATTCCCTCTGCTTCACTTTTTGTTATCAAGTAAGATCTTTGACTTACTTGCAGTTTCATCAAATACTTTGTATGCAAAATCCGATCCCGCATTTTGCTAATTCCTACCCTATGATGAGAAGGAAAGTATTTCTTCGAAACTTCGCGGATTAAGGACTATCCACTTATTAGGTGTTTCCTTTTCAGATTAAATATGTTTTTAACTCTTTTTCGAAGTGTTGTTTTTGACATGTTTTATTAACTATTTGCTCATATATATATGATGCACCCAAGTCATATGGCTATATTTTTAATTATTTTCTGAAATCGCAACTTTATAATATATAAATTCTAAAGAACATTAATTTTATAATAATATATATACGAAATCTGCAAGAATTAAAATATCATATATAAGCGTACTTTATGACCGCGCGTCCCTACTAGCTTGGGTAAACATTTTGCAGTTTTAACAAAAGAGCTACAATAATATCATTTACGCTGAACATCTACAGAATTACAACATCAATATATTACATATGAATGAGTTCCTTGTGAAATGTCCACAGTTCCCGCTAGTTAATAATGATTCTGTTAAAAAATTATAGTCCGTATCGTGATGCCTCGCTTCACTTGTTCTCTTCATCTTGTTCCATGTGATTCTTCTTTTCAACATGACCCGTTCAGGTGTGCATTATCCAAAATGATTCGTGACTTATTACTAAAAATGACTTTCGTGCAATTACTTCCTTGCCGGATTAATTCAATTAAGCCAGGTGGCGAACATTCCTTAACCTTTTGTCACGCTTAGCACTTATAATCACAACAAATACACATTCACAACTTAATAATCCTTTTTACGAACCTGTTTCAGTCGATGTACATCGTTTTGGGATTGTTCATTAATCAAACTAACCACTTAAAGGATTAGCAATCTCTTTGTTTACTTTTCCGGTACCACTAGACATCTATTTTTCCCATACAATGATACAAAAAGAAAGCTGGTTGTTATTACAAGCAACTTATGATATATGCGGAATTTTCTTTGTTTGTCTATCTGTGCGTATTTTGAATGTTTTCAACGAAGATAATTACGAACTTCCGGCTTCAAATAGCGATGGTGTTGTGAAGAACAGATACTACACTTTGAAATCTTTGTTTGCAAAAAAACTTTTTAAAAATACATTTTAAACAAATTAGAAATAAAAGTTTCCTCGTAAGTATGGGAAAACGGGTGTCGTTAGTCACACTTTGTCACCATGTTTAGAAAATATATATCTTCCTGTGAACTAGAAGAACCGAGGAGTTGAAACAATACGGAATATATTGCATTTAGATTAAATGAAACATCCTTTATGTTAGAGGGATGTAATCTGTTTAAAAAAAATTGAAAAATAAAAAACGAAAAGAAAATATACAAGGAGGGGGTGTACTGTACAAGTCCATCGGTAGATCCGATCTTCGTTAAAAAAAAAAAAAATTAGAACTAACTGAAAATACACCAAACCTCAATAAAGAAAATGACAACAACAATTGCTCTTGGCGACGATCGGATGTACCCATTGAAAGAGCTTGAGAAGAATATGGACGAACAACAACTACTGGGCGCCATAGTATACCACATGCCAACCGAAAGAAAAAAAAAACGCTCGGCGAATTGAAAAGTTATCCAACAAAATCGGAAAAAAGAACTCCGTCATTTTCAATCAGACGTGTTTGAATTATGACTTGCTGACAATATATATATATATATATATATATATATATATATATATATATATATATATATATAAATAATTATTTACTATAATAATTAATAAATACCTACAGACACACTAGTGTTTCATCCTTTCAGGAATCTTCAGTACAGGGTGTCATGATTAACACCAGTCGAAAGATTCGAACCAGGCGATCGCTGGCTTCATTAGCAAAGTCGCAGCTCACAAGAGCGACGTTGTCTGGCTGTGGAAATAATTATATATTCTCACTCACATTCTAATATATATATATATATATATATATATATATATATATATATATACACACACATATATATATATATATATATATATATATATATATATATATATATATATATATATACACACACATATATATATATATATATATATATATATATATATACACACACACATATATATATATATATATATACACACACATATATATATATATATATATATATATACACACACACATATATATATATATATATATATATACACACACACATATATATATATATATATATATATATATATACACACACACATATATATATATATATATATACACACACACATATATATATATATATATATATATATATACACACATATATATATATATATATATATATATATATATATATATATATATAGTGTGTGTGTAAGTATTTTATTTGGAGTTTTATAGAGGTTGGATACCAAGTATCGTCCTATTAACAGATGTGCACGGTCTTGCTTCGTCGTAAAATACGTTTAAATATATTTTAATCTATGCAGATATTTTATCGTTTGCTATCGATTATTTTATATTATATTGTAGTCAGCATATGGTAATGATTTCGAAAGCAAACAAAAAATATGCCGTAATTGCCATCAGCTAGAATTGAAACCCAAACCAAAACTTATGAAGAATTCTTGGTAAAGTTATACCTTACAAGATTCAAGCAAGCAAGGACGGCCGGACGGGCCACAGAGTTTTATGATTATTAAGACAAGATTCAAGCAAGCAAGGATGCCCGGACAGTTCACAGAGTTTTATGATTATTAAGACAAGATTCAAGCAAGCAAGGATGCCCGGACAGTTCACAGAGTTTATGCACACTACCAGGGAGACTGGACGTCCCCCGGGATTGAATAATGATCAACGAATGTTTCACACTCGCATGTTTTTATGTCAAAGAAATCAGTGAAATCGTCCAATCAAATCGATTGATTGCCTGCTTTAGTCGGGAGCCCATCACGGTGCACCGAGAGAAAGCTTCACATGCCTCTCTGCAATGAGACAGGTTTTAACCCGGCGACGTTGTAGATTACATTGCACTGTAGAGAGGATACTGTTGATTTTATTAAAATAATTATGCATAATGGCTTTAATTTAAGTTTAAAATGTAAATGTCAAGTACCATGGTGCAGTTATGATCTAAATAGAAACATTCATTTCGAACACGTCCCTGTCATATCAAAGAACCTATCGCTGATTTTATATGCTGGGTCTTTCTGCTTGTGTTGTAATAAAACTTCTCAGGTCTACTTGTCATGTTAGGCTGTGTAAGGTGTTAACTTTGATCGAAATCGCCTATTCCATCTTTCATCGGATATTTTCGATTATCGATACTTACAGCAGACATTCCGATGCAAAACCGATCTAAGAACACTGCCAGGCACATAAAATACCTTTGTGTGTAATTTCATAAAATCGGCCCAGCCGTTTCGAGTCCATAGGGAACGAACTCACATACACAGACACATTGACAAAGTTCCTTTTATATAAGACATATATATATATATATATATATATATATATATATATGCATGCGATGGGACGATTAAAAAGAAAACATACTTTTGAGGGGTGATCTATAGATTTTAGTTTTACTGGAAATTTAAATCAATAAATATTTATTTTATTATTGCTACAGGCAATAGAAGACTTTTTATAAAAACAAAATTAAATAAAACAGATAATTAAAGGAATCGGTTTTGGCATCGGAAAACAGGCTCAAATTTTCCCGATTCCGATACCGATTCCGACACACCAAAAAGCTCCAATGTTTCCGATTCTCGATTCTGATTCCGATAATCGTCCCAACACACACACACACACACACACACACACACACATATATATATATATATATATATATATATATAGAGAGAGAGAGAGAGAGAGAGAGTTAAAGTGTCTTTTATATGACAAACAAAACCACCATTATTCTCGCGCCATTTATTTCCGGATACTTTACCAAATAACAGTAATATTTTCTCTTCTTTCTGACTTCTGTTCTCTCGAACGTCTTCTATGTATTTAATGTGATCATCTTTTCTGACTTCCTGTCTCTCTCTTTCCTCTTTATAGTGTTTCCTTTTCCTTGCCGTGACGTCATTATGCACACGGCTCGATATTTGCATATAGCCGCCATACGCGCTTTGTTACACCAGCAAGGGGGGTAGTGTATCGGGAATCCGTCATAATGATTCTTGGACGGAAAGTTAAGGGTAACTAAACCGGCAGAGCTAACATGAGTAAGGAGGATGGATATTCCTAGGATATCTATGAGGAGGTCAACAATTGCTGCATTTACTTCAAAACTAGGAGCTTGTACTGAAATAATCCTTCATGTGTGGCGAATATTGTGGTGTATCAGTTTGATTCTCCAATTTCTGATTGACGATAAGTATTCGGGAGGTGAACTTGCCGAACACTATAGAGCCGTTTAGGTATGCAGTTTAATCGTCATTGGGTGTTTTATCCTTTGGGTGCCTTTATTTGCCTTCCTCATGTCGATACAAATGTGCACACCGTCATTTTTTAGGAATCTGCTGTAGTTTAATATACAATGATTGGCATATCAATGAGGCTTAACCAAAAGACGTTATAAAAATGTCAAGAGGGCAGGTAGTCAAGTTTTTGGACCCGAATTGAGTAGGTCGAACGGTAGAAAGTAGTATAAACGTTGAGAACTATTCTTTTTTTATGACAAGCTATTTCGGCATGAAATATAAAGTCGATGCGATCGAGACAAAAGTGGACTTTCGTTAAAATGGCAATAGCGTCGAGAAATGATAAAAAATATTAACCGATTCGTATCGAACGTTTAAAGTTGAAAGCATCAAAAAGTAGAAAAATTGAAATGTGATTCGCGTTAGATTTTTTTTTGTCGTCGTATAATGGAGAATTGCGATTCAACTGACTTTTATTGCGACTGAGAAGCTAATAAAGTCTATCAGTGCTCGAGAGGCTAGTTGTGTCTAGCGGTGCTCAAAGTTTATGTGAGAGCCGATCTGGACACAGGGTTGTGAGATGATCCTTAAAGATTATTGTAGTTTGATATGCATTGATTTGCATATCAATGAGGCTTCTCCCGCCAAAAAGACGTTATAAAAATGTCAAGAGGGCAGGAAATCAAGTTTTTGGACCCGAACTGAGTAGGTCGAACGATAGAAAGTAGTACAAAATTGGAATTCTTATTGAAATGAGTAATTTGTATTATTTATTAATTTATTTATTGCGGACTATTATCCTCATCTTTTTTTTTTTTTAGTTGTTGTTTCCGTCGTGGTGTCGCGGTGTCGCGGCGGTGTCGCGGTAACCACCTGACGAAGGCCAGAAGAATAGTTGGACGAAACCTCATGAACCAACAACTAAAAAAAAAAACAAATAAAAAAAAAGCAAACAAACAAAAACATGAGAATAATAGTCCGCAATAAATAAATGAATAAAAAAAAAAACTCCTGAAGTTGAAAAGGCGGGGAGTCGAGTTTTTGGACCCGAACTGAGTAGGTCGGATCGTAGAAAGTAGTACAAGCTCTTTCTTTTTATTCGAGTAGAACTGCCATAGATCTAGTGGCATCTTCAATCCCGTGCATTTCTCGGAGACGCTTTAAGTTTGTATCAACGTCCTTCCTCATGTGGAACGGTATTCTACGGTGTCGTTGCGTTACTGCGTTCATCGAGGAGTTATGGGCTATAGAGCTGTTGGGTTCATCAGGTTTGTGTCTAACACTCTGACTCCATAGAAATAAATTAAAAAAAAATCAACATATTTTAAGGGTGAAAATCCGTCTTCTATAGCATGGAGTGCATCTTACAAAACAGAAACATGAAATGGAACACAAAAATCAAAATCTTGAAGACGTACATATGATATGGGCTATGGTGGTTTATCAGGTTTGTGTCTAACTCTCTGACTCCATAGAAATAAATTTAAAAAAAAAAAACATATTTTAAGGGTGAATAAAAAAAAAACGGCAACTTTATTTACTATTGGGAGGTATATAGAGAAGGTTCGTTTTGTGGCAGAAGAGAATGTTTGTGAAATGTGTGTGAGAAAATCAACAGAAAGAATGTTATCGGTTTAGGTGGGAACAAAGTCGGTTTGAATTTACTTCGGTGTCTTCCTTTTCTGGTTTTCGTGAACGGAGCAGTGTTTAGTCATTCAAGGCGTTCGGGCCATAACGTGGGGCCAGTACGTCGTTTTTGACTTTCATAACCTTTTCGGGGCTCCTCCGGCCGCGTGGAAAAAATCAACCGTCCTTTCTTTTCTTCTCCTTCAAAACTCCAGAAAAAAACGCGCCAAAAACCAAACTTCCTTTTTCCACCGGAAGTCCCGCATCTTCCAGTCCGCAGTCAATTCTTATTAATCCCCACAGAGTCGATGTGGAGATTGATTGTACATCCAGAAATTCGTTTTACATTTTTCCGCCAAACAGTGTGGAAAATACTCCAGGAATGATAATCGTTACGTGAGAATGAAAAGTTGTAATCTGTCGTGTGACCCGCAACCCTTATCCTCGAGTGGCCTCTGGGCCTTGATAAGTGGTGACACCCTTGTAAAAAAACAAAAAAAAAAACAAAAAAAAAACAGTTCTGTTAGTTATTCGATATCAGGGACTATTAGTCGGTTGCACTCTAACGAACTACATCTTGTATGTTGGCCTGGTTGTGTTTTCTGAATTACAAGCAAAGTGTTTTAAAGTCATGCCAAAAACGAAAAGATAGAATTAATTAGACTCAATTTTTCTTTATAATACAACTTACACGTGTTTCGTTGAATAGCGGAAAGCCACTAAACAACACCTCAGAGATGAATGCATGTTCCTACAAAACTGCTTGAAAGTTTATATATATATATATATATATATATATATATATATATATATATATATAAAGAGCAAATAGTTAATAAAACTAGGATTCGTCAGGCTTATAAATATATATATATATATATATATATATATATATATATATATAAGAGCAAATAGTTAATAAAACATGTTAAAAACACTTTGAAAAAGAGTTAAAAACATATTTAATCTGAAAAGGAAACACTTAATAAGTGGATAGTCCTTAATTCGCGGAGTTTCGAAGAAATACTTTCCTTCTCATCATAGGGTAGGATTTAGCAAAATGCGTGATCGGATTTTGCATACAAAAGTATTTGATTAAACTGCAAGTAAGTCAAAGATCTTACTTGATAACAAAAAGTGAAGCAGAGGGAATATGGTGAAGAAAAAGGTGATTACAAATGAATGGATAGTCTGGTAAAAGGTAAATTATCCAATGACGGTAAAATCCAAAAATGCAAATCCAAGAAAGTTAGTTAAATTTCCATTCGTACAAGTAAAATCCAAGGGAATCGCGTAATTGGAAGATGATCCAAAATAATCCAAAAGGCCGAAAACCGCGGAATAATTCACAAATAGGTACAAGGAATATATATATATATATATATATATATATATATATATATATATTACTCGTTGCCAAATTGAATATTGAAATGCTCATATCTTTGGTTCTACTGAACGAAACTGCATTGAAATTTGCAGGCTTTTTGAAGATTATAAGTGTCAAAAGTTTATGGCAAAATTGATAAAAAAAGGACCTGAATTTTCAAACCAATAAAATATGCCCAAATTTGCTTACATTTTTGTATATATAGTGTCCTGACGGGCCAGCTTTAGTTTTGCTGCTTCTGTTGTCTCCCTCGTGGCCTTTCATGCTCCTGTTGACAGTTGGGAGTCCCTAGCGCATAATCGTAAGCAGTGGAGGGCACTGATATGCAGAGGTTCAGAACACTTTGGGTTAGCTAAGATAGACCGAGCGAAGCTCCAGAAGGCATGTACGAAGCACCAAACCTTGCTACCCAATCTGTGGATCTGTGAGGTGTGTGACCGAGCTCTGTTGTCCAGGATAGGTCTTGTTAATCACGTGAAAGTGCACAACAATAAAAGTACCGTTGCGTGAGGTTTCATTCAAACCAATAACCGCCATCAATGTCATGTCTGCTTGAGGGTCACTGGCAGGACTGAAAACTCATCTTCGGGCTCATGGACACTCAGTGACTGAGGGAGTGACATTTCTCTGACAAGAAATGGCAATCATCACACACACACACACACACACACACACACACACACACACACACACACACACACACACATATATATATATGTATATATATATATATATACATATATATATACCACCTTTTTTGACAATTTTATAAGTTCGAAATTTCAGCGACTAATGATCAGAATTTAATAAATGAAGGCTCGTTGGAAAGCTAATTACGGAGTAGGCTATGTGACATTTGCCCTTAAGGTCGCATATTAAGGGGATTATCCATCACCCAGAGCCTATGTATGGCACTTTTTAAAGCCATAAAATGTTTCGGTAAAAGTGCAGTATCTTTCCTCCCTCAAAAATCCTTTAAAATTACGACTATTATAGGCTTTCGAGGATGCTGAAAACGAACATAACGTTTAAAATTCCAGGAAACGAGTAATTTCCAAGATACGAAGAAATTATAGTTTCAAAAGTGGGGGATCACTTTTCTATATAAATTTAATGTAGAATAAACACCAACTTTATGGTCACTTTTTTAGGGGGTGGGGGCTGTTATGTTTTTATGGGTGATGTTTTATTACGGTCTGGTAGACGAACACAAAACCAACCTTAAAAACTTTTTTTTTTTGGGGGGGGGTGCTGTAAACGAATATCGCATTTAAATTTTCCGTAAATAAGTATTTTTCCGGTTATTATATAAAAATGCATGCCATTAGCCATCACATAACACACACAATTAAATTGCTTAATACCCGGAAAAGTAATTATTTGCGGAAAATTTAAATGCGATATTCGTTTTTAGCACACCCCTACCCAAAAAGTAGCTATAAAGTGGGTGTTCATTTTCGGTTGAATTAATATAGAAAAGTGATTCCCCACTTTTTAAAACTACAATTTATTCATATCATGAAAACTATTCATTTCCTGGAACTTTAAACGGTATTTTCGTTTTCAGCACCCTCGAAAACCTTTAGTAGTGATTATTTTAAAGGATTTTTTGAGGATGGAAAGATACTGCACCTTTACCAATACTTCAATCATAGTCATTTGTTTTACTAGTTTTGCACCTAAATTACAAAATATCTGATATTTTCCCAAAAGACTCTGGTCTTGATGGGGGGGGGCTTGCTGCTATAGGCCTAAAGGATCTGAAATAACAGCAAGGAGAGACTTGATTCCGAATATTTCTCATACGATTTTGGAGATAGGATACGATTATGAATAGCTCCAGCATCAGATTATATATTGTGAAATATTTTTTATGTATGAAAACTAAAGAGGGGAGATATAACATATGAGAAATATTGGCATCAACTCTCCTCTTGCTGTTATTTCAGATCATTTGAAACCATAGCAGCAAGTTTTAATCTCCCCTTTATCAAGGCCAGAGGTTTTGGGTATATATATATATATATATATATATATATATATATATATATATATATATATATATATATATATATATATATATATATATATAGGTGTGTGTCTGTGAAACAGCGAAATAGTACTGTATGTGGATGACTGTAATGCTCCCTATTCTGGGTTGAGCATATTGGGAAGTGATATACAAACTACCATTAGGATATTAAGCGATGCTCTTTGTGTAAACTCATTGAGCTTAGGTATTTGGACAATGTCAAAACATTGTTAATTCACTGCCAGCATAGCAGGAGCCGAATAGCGCAACAGTTAGAGGCTCCGACAGTCATTTGGATGACATATATATATAATTGTGTACTACTAAATAAAAGGTGTTGTTTTTCTGATTATATAAATTATATTGCTCTGAATTCTCATCGAGCTAAACCGAGGTTAATATTGGTACAATTATCAATAAAATACCATTTAAAAGGTATTAAAATTGATTGTTAAAAAAATACACATATATATATATATATATATATTATAAGTATATGCGTATATTTACTATATGTATTTATTAATATATCTATCTATCTATCTATCTATATATCTATCTATATATATATATATATATATATATATATATATATATATATATATAGATTGATTGATTATATATATATATATATATATATTGAGTGGACGATTATATATATATATATATATATATATAGAGAGAGAGAGAGAGTGAGTGAACGATTAATCGGAATCGGAAAAATCGAAACTTTTGATGGTATCGGAATCGGAGTAATATTTTCCGACGCCGAAAACGATTCTTTGTTTTTGTCTTTTTTATTTGATTTTGTTGAAAGCTAAATCTTTCATTGTCATAATCATAAAATCAATAATTTTTTATTGATTTTAAAATACCAGACGAATATTGGCTGAAGAGAGCTCGATAAGGATACCTTAAACGGGCCTTATTATCGGGCTTGAAACCGACGGTACCAATGACCTGTCTCAACTAACAACTTTCTGTACACAAAATATAAAATATATATATATATATATATATATATATATATATATATATAATCTATACTCCTTTGAATTCGTTTTTCTTTTGTGTGTATTGATATTCATATTAAAAACCCTCTTTTCTATTTATTTAAAAAGAAAATACAACTTTGTTATATATGGGTTGTGTAATTGCATTCACTAGCAAAAGATCTAGCTAATTTGCATATTCTTTTAAACATTCATTTTAATTAATTCCCTATTCGTTTTTTCGGTTTTCTTATGGAATGATCATCTTTAGTTAACTATTACGTGTGATTATATACATGATTTATACTTACATAATATTTGCATAAAAAGTTTACAGGAAACATAAAATTGTTTCCATATATATTTATGTATACGTATATGTTTGTTGCATCTATAAAAGTGAACGTGCCTGTGTGTCTTTCTGTCTGTCTGTGTACATTTCCCTACGCAATAACTCTGTCAATTTTAAGTCTACAAACTTGAAATTTGATATACAGAGTACTGAGATGTGGGAAAATGGATGTGATCGATTTTCGGCCAGAAATTTGATGATAAAGGGGTTAAAGTTCAACGATGTGACCTTTGAGAACTCTACCAAGCTCCTCCGACAATTTTGGGTCTAAACACCTGAAATTTTAGATATAGGTTCCTTGCACATAGATCTAACTTAATAACTTGATTTGAGCCCAAAACAATAAATTTTAAGGGGTCATAATAGGGGTCAAAGTAAAAAAACTTGATCGCTTTTTTATTTTTGCTCAACATACACCACCAAATACCCGGGCAACGCCGGGTACCCATGCTAATATATATATATATATATATATATATATATATATATATATATATATATATATATATATATATATATATATATATATAAACACTTTCTATTAACATGAAGCGCAAAAAAGACGCGTCTCAATAATAATAAGATTGATGTTCGTTACGTGCATGACTAATCACTCACTTCCGGTTGCGCACTTCCCTTACTGCGCACCCCCTTCAGCAACTCTATTTTAATGCAAATGTTTTTGTACCTCCTTCCAAATTCTGAATTTGCATATGTTTTTAAATGTCTTTTTTTTTTTTTTTTTTTGCAAAGAATAGCTAAACAATTTACGAGTCGAGCGTTTAGAGCTTGATTTGGGAGTGACTAAAGAAAAAAAAGGTGAAAATCACACCATGAATGTATTCAGGAGGTTTGGATTCAATTGGACGGAAGAAGAGTTTGGCGAGAGATTGGTGGAGTAAGGTTAAGCTTGCGGCGAATGGGTAAGTAGAGTTTAGAAGGAGAAAGTGAGAGAGATTGGAGATATAGAAGAGAAAAAGAGAAATGAAGAGAGAGGGAGGAAGAGAAACAAAAACAGAGAAAAAAGGAAGAGAAAGAGAAAAGGTGAAAAGAAATGAGAGAATGAGATAGAGAGGAAAGGGGTAAAGGAAGAGTGAAAACAAGGTTAGAGATAGAGCGACGAAAGAGGAAGGTATATGTAAGAAAATGGGCGAAAAGAAGTGAAGAGGAAAAACATGTAAATACCTAAAAAAAGGAAGAGAGTGTGAGAGAGAAAGAGACAGAGGGAGAAGGAGGGAGAGAAAAGGCAACACTGCACTACGACATTTAAAATACAACTTCTACCCAGTAATGGCTGACAAAACGATGGCATGCTACTCTCGTGGACTAAATAAAGAGTTCCGTTCGTAATTCCATACAACATTCCGTAAAGATTCCCGAGTTCAACAAGAATGTCTAAGGTCACATCGATCAACATGTGAGATTAAAATTCAGGATGAGAACAGTCGTTCGAAGAATCCAAATAACACGAATATATATATATATATATATATATATATATATATATATATATATATATATATATATATATAATTGTACAAAAGTTCAGAAAACATTGGTACCGTCGGTTTCAAACCCAACATAAAGGGGACCAATTAAAGTAGGCCCGAATTTATTTTTTATAATGATGTTCATTTTTATTTAACTATAGCTTATTCCTATCTCTGTATATTTTATTTTATTCTAATATGAATTTTCTAATTTTTAAAATATTTTATTTAAATCATCTTTAGTAAATATGTACTATCCTGTTTTTTTCCGATCCGCATGGTTTCCGATCTGCCTTTTGTAAATTTTAGCTGGTCCAAGGGAGGTCATTAATTTATCTTATTAATTTTTCTTCTTTCTTTGTTTTAATTAAGGTGAGGTAATACACGTTCCAGTTGGTCCAAGGGATGTAATTAATCTATTTTTTTTTTAAATAATAGTTGAGGGGAAGTATGCAGCTATTTAATTCCTAGGTCTTTTTGTTTTTATATATGTGTATTCTTTAAGGTAGCCATAATTATCTTAATTTTTATACTTACAATTACCTTAATGTCCATTTACTAAATTATGCGTTAAGTTTACTGCATCTAGAATACTCTTGAAGAAATTCCTTTAGATGGCGTCTCTGTTTGTTGTTCGGTCTTCCCAGTTTATTAGGAGCGCTTGTCTCCTATGTATACAGGCTATACGGGTCTCACTGCGGACGTTCAAACAGGTCTTTTGAGGGTCATTAATAGTTTTTATAATGTGGTATTTCTCCGCATCACAAAGGGGACACCGTTTTGACGCTGGTGAGTATGTTGGTCTTCTCTCTGATCCTTCATTTAATGCTGAATGGTGTTTCGTTGTCTTTTAGCTGTCATACTCGGGTGCTGTCTTAGTTAAATAAAAATGAACATCATTATAAACAATCAGACAGAAACAACATGGCTGACGAGAGCCTAACATTATTTACGATTTACCATTAACTGGTCTCCTTTATTTTGAGCTTGTTTTTCTGAACTTCTTTATAATTAAATAAATAAATATTAAGCTCTTATATCGAAAAGGTTTTTCTTTATAATCGAACACTTTGTGGAATTATCCCCGAAAAACAGTAAACATATATATATATATATATATATATATATATATATATATATATATATATATATATATATATATATAAGTAGGTTGTAGTTTGCTTGAAGCATTGTTGAAGAAAATTATAAGGTAAAATTAAAAGCCAAGAACAATGCGAGATTTTTTTTATATAGAGTAAAATTAAATGCAAACAAAAGAAATAAAGTTCTTTTTTTTGTTGTTTGTTTTTTCTTTTTCACACAAATTTTAACTCTAAACAACAGTAATTTTTTTTTCTGTTGTATTCAATGGTGATATATATGTGATTATATCACCATTGAATACAACAGAAAAAAAAAATTACTGTTGTTTAGAGTTAAAATTTGTGTGAAAAAGAAAAAACAAACAACAAAAAAAAGAACTTTATTTCTTTTGTTTGCATTTAATTTTACTCTATATAAAAAAAATCTCGCATTGTTCTTGGCTTTTTATTTTACCTTATATATATATATGTGTGTGTGTGTGTGTGTGTGTGTGTGTACTAGCAGCAGTGTAGACGGAAACCTCGAAAAGTGGTCATTGTAACGAAAAATGTGGAGGTGGGCGTAATGTAAAAATTTACCCCCCGCCCCCCCCCACCAAAATGTTAATGTGTGCGTGTGTAAAAAGAAATCTAACCGTCTACCGCACTACTAAAAGGCAAAAGGCAAAAGTCGTAACTTTAACGAAAAAATGTGGAGGTGGACGTAATATTTTAATTTACCCCCTTCCCCAAAATTTACCCCCCGCCCCCCCCACCAAAATGTTAACGTGCGCGCGTGTAAAGAAATGTAGCTGTCAACCTTGATAGTAAATCGCAAAAAAAAAAAAAAAAAAAAAAGCTAAGGTTTTGGTTGATTCAGGTTTAAAATTTCGGTGTTTGAAAAACAGTCCATAATATATATGTTGTTATGACAGTTCTATTTTTGATAAAAATAAAAAATAAAACCGTTAATAAATACAAAACAAAACAAAAAAACAGTCCATAAAGTTCAAATAAAGACTGTTTGAATAAAACTTATAAAAAAAGGTTAATTCTATACGATTTGGGCCATTCGTAGATAAAAATATGTCTGCAAGGTTTTTATCTGTGAATGTATGTAGCGTTATATGAAGGTAGAAATACGGAACTGTCTGTTTCTGAATAATCAGTAACTTTTAGTCGTTTTAACGTTAGTGTATCCTGTATTCGAGGGCAACGTCATGTTTCTTAAATGTGCAACGTGTTCGTTAATGTAGGAATTCGTTTTATTCTGGAATATCAGAATGTCCGGTTTCAGCAGATCGTAAAAGCCGGAACATTGTCGGGGGGAAGTTAATAATTTTGATGCAGAAATCGGAATATGGAATATGTCATGTCTATGCATGTAATCTTGTAGTTACGAAGGGTGTAATCGCACTGTAGTAGAAAAAATCAGAATCGTATCCGATGACAACTGGTAGCGGTGGTAGGACTAAATATATAGAGGGAAAAGTAAGGACTCCTTCCTCTTATGATGTTGCGATTATTATGGTGATCCTCCATGGATGGAATCTAGCGATTTTAATATTACAACTATATGTGTATGTAACCGCGTGCAAAAGTTACATAAGATGGTGGGTAACAGTCTAGAAATAATAAATTTGTATGCGGCATCTGTTAATGCAAACCTACGGTAATTTATTTAAAACGGGAATTTCTGCTATCAAAATATTATGTATATATATACATACATACATGATGATTGCAACGTCTTCTCAGACGAGTGCCACTCCCTCAGACATGAGCCCAAAAATGACTCTTTTTAAAAGCCTACCGGTGAATACACACGCTCAAACAGTCATGACACTGAGGACGGTCATTGAGATCAATTATTACATGCTTCCAGCATTTCAAGCTTCCACACGTCACAACTTTTCCAATCGCCACAGGAGCATTTTTATAGACAAATGCATGAGGGAGTATCTATACACATGTGATGTTACAGAGTCTTAGCTTTGTACGACAGCTAAGTCTCCCTCTCGGTTCAAAATGTTGAGATCCAGCAACAAGCAAGAGCAAGATAGCCAGCAACAAGTCAAACTGCAGACCAGCTTAATGCGGGTACGGGTCTCCCGCTTTATGTTTTCTTTTTTAATCAGAGATTTGCTTCTCCTAGAAAGGTTGCCTTCACCACGGCTTATGGGAGCCCTCTCCACCCCAACACACATATACACACAAACACACACGGTGCTAGTTGGCCGTTGACCCCCCAAAAAGGGTTCATTCGCGCTTTGGAAGGTCTTGTTTTTAATCATTCAGGGAGACTAGCCATCCTCCTCAACAAACAAGTCTGGTGGGGGAACCAGTTTAGTCGCTTGTGACCCGACCATGAGGCAGGTAGTACTGGGTTACATGGTACCAGTAGCATATGACATGACCTGACATACATACATACATACATATAACGAATGAATGAATGACAAAAGTCTATATCAAAAAGTTCATGATGTTGACCATCTTACAATTTATTCCTTTAATTCAGTTGACATTTACAATGCTTGAGAGTATCTGTTTCGCAGCACAAAATCAATCACTTAATTATTGTATGAATCAGTGAATCTATTTTGCCTCTAACTCATCAGAAGAAATAGCAACAATCAATCCATCATCCATGAAAAAATGGCGTAATGTAAACATATTATTAGGTATTTACAGCTTCTCTTCCAATTTTCGGATTTTTAATCATGTCAAAACGCACTTTGCTCCCTTTGATGGACTTGTGAATATAGACTTTTGTCATTCACTTATTATATTGCTCTGTAATTACATTGAACTTATTATATATAAATATATATATATATATATATATATATATATATATATATATATATATATATATATATATCCACAAAGCTGTTCTAGCTTTGAACACTTTCCTAAAAAATATGAGGTCGAAGGCTTATCACCATGACTTAAGTATTAACAATAAACTTAAAGCGCCTATTTCCTCTGAAAACAAACCTCGCCCAGAAATCTTAACAAATGAACACCCTATCAACTCTCATAGAGAACAAAACAATATCGAAAGAATTGCTGCCAAAATTAAAAGCCACTGCTCACCCCAAATACAACCCTAAGAATCTTAACATCTAATAACAAAAAAAATTAAATCAGTCCAAGAAATCCCTTTCTCAATTAAACCAAAAACTAACTGTAATTGTAATAACAAGCATCTTTGCCCACTCAATAATGATTGCATCCATAAAGATGTTATATATTCATGCACAATTACATACCTCCCACGCAATCCTCCCATAAGAGACACTAATATTTTGTCTCCAAGTTATCCTTCTTCCCATCCTCCATCTGATATAGTTACTAATCCAATACACCACTCGAGCAGCCCCACCATCTACAATCATAGAACTAGCAATAATAATAATAAGAAGAAGAAGAAGAAGAAGAAGCAGAAGAAGAATATTTCGCCTAACAGCCATCCTAACACTAACAAAACTCATTATCCCCTCCAAAACAGTCCTCGTACAATCATTGCCCCATCCTTTGTTGAACACAATGAACAAAATTCAAACTATTTCCTTAATAAAAATCAGCAAATTAATATTAATAATATATCGAGCTTTTAATAAAGTACATACATATATCAGCGCTACTTGAAATTTAATTATGGTAATTTTGAAATTACATAGAATCTTTATGATATATATTCCATGAACAAAACTTCTTTCTTAGAACTGAGCGCCCGTGGAACTCTGTTCCGTCTGCTTGCTTTCCTCCTGGCTACAACTTGGATGTCTTCAAGTCCAACGAAACAAATTCCTGATGAACCGCCCTCTTAAGTAGACACTCTAAAATATCCACACTAACGTACTGTACTTACAATAACCCTTATCTATGAGTGGCTTCCGGGCCTTGATAAGTGGTGACCACCTTGTAAAAAAAAAATAAAATAATAATAATAATAATTTTTCTATAAAATTATTGTTTTTTTTACATACTTTCTTAATACTTTAACTTAATCCTTTATTTTAATTCTTTCTTTGGCCGGTTTTTATCTGCAATTTCCGTTTTAGTGCTTAAATATTCCTATCTATCAAATATATCAATCTATCTACACATTCATTTCCTGTATGTATATTTACTTATATTTTTCTATATGCATTTATTTAACTACTTACTTGCTTTATCCGGAATTTGCAGATACCGGCCATCCTCTTCCCTTAAATTATTTTTCATTTCATTTGGTGTCTTTTAATAACTCCTGCTGATATTTTCTTAAGTTTTCTTAAGTAATAACTTTTACATTTCAGTTGACCTCTTTTTTACGCTATATTTCGACGCCTTTTAACGTCATCTTGTCTGAGTCATTTTGACATTGGCTTTTCTATTTCATTCAATCGCCATTCAATTTTTTTCTCCTTCTCCACTTATTTTTTTTCACTAATTCTTTTCTCTCTTCATCTTCCTCACCTATTTTTCTTAATCACGCCTTGCCTCGGCAGCAGAGTCTAACGCCTATCTTATTTTTCTGTTAATAATATTATTGGAATTCTTTTCCCTTTTCCTTGTACCTATTTGTAAATTATTCCACAGATTTCGGCCTTTTGGATTATTTTGGACCATCTTCCAATTACGCGATTCCCTTGGATTTTACTTGTGCGAATGGAAATTTAACTAACTTTCTTGGATTTGCATTTTGGGATTTAACCGTCATTGGATACTTTACCTTTTACCAGACTATCCATTCACATGAAATCACTTTTTTCTTCACCCTATTCCCTCTGCTTCACTTTTTGTTATCAAGTAAGATCTTTGACTTACTTGTAGTTTCATCAAATACTTTTGCAAGCAAAATCCGATCCCACATTTTGGTAAATCCTACCCTCTGATTAAAAGGAAAGTATTTTTTCGAAACTCCTGAGCACGTAGTACAATGGGGTAAGGAGTGGCTGGTTACTTTTAATGCATCTAAAACCAAGCTTCTCTCTTTACATCATCAACATTCTGATCCACATCTGGCATCAATTGAAATGAATGGCTCTCGTCTTCAGGAGGCCTCAAGTTTTGACAAGCTTCTTGGCTTGACTATTACTCCTGATCTTAAATGGAACACGTACATCAAATCTGTTGCCAAGGCCGCTGGAAAAATGGCGGGATCTTTCTATCGATCCGGTAGATATCTCACTGCTGATGCAATTCTCTATCTATATAAGAGCCAGGTACGTCCAAGGATGGAATACTGTTGCCACATCTGGGCAGGAGCTGCTAGAAAGGACTTGGCCTGCCTTGATAGAGTTCAAAATAGACTTCGTAGCCTCGTAGGAGATGTCCTTTTCTCTTCCTTGCAACCTCTATCTCACAGAAGAGATGTTGCGAGTTTGTCTCTGATGTATCGTTATTTTCATAGAAAGTGTTCGACTGAGCTTCAATCTATGGTCCCCCGTCGCCAAACTTTCACAAGAAACACTCGTCTAGCTGTAAACACTATCAATAATTCCCCCCACTCTTTATCTGTGCCTAAACCTAAACCTAAACGTAGATTCCATGAACAAAGCTTCTTTCTTAGAACTGCACGCCTGTGGAATTGTCTTCCGTTTTCCTGCTTTCCGGTTGACTACAATATGGTTGTCTTCAAGTCTAACGTAAATAAGTTCTTGATGAGCCGTTCTATATAATTATAAAATTTACCAAATTTTCATTACTAATGATTACTATATTGTCCAATTTCTTCTGTACACTCTTTAATCCTTATCCTTGAGTGGCCTCTTAGCCTTGATAATGTGGTGATGCCTATGTAAAAAAAAAAAAAAAAACTCCGCGGATTAAGCACTATCCACTTATTAAATTTTTTCTTTTTAAATTAAATATGTTTTTACTCTTTTTCAAAGTGTTTTTAACATGTTTTATTAACTATTTGCTCATTATATATATATATATATATATATATATATATATATATATATATATATATATATATATATATATATATATGCTCCTTCAGTCTTTGCCAAACTATGGATACCCACGAAGGGATGCCTGCGAGTGAAATTTTTGTGGTGCGCAACCTCCAACCACACCTTTGACGAGAATCGATGTGTCAATGCGATTATGCCGTCCGTCTCGGGAAATTTTAGGCTAAGTCACTGCGAGAGGTATCTGAACCTTGCTCTTGATGCCCCATGATGGGTCCCCAGCTAAAGCAGGCTGTAATTCGATTCATTTGAAAAATGAGCGATTTACCCGATTTAGATGACAATTACAATATGGGAGTGAAAAAATTTGTTGATTATCATTTAATCCTGGCCAACGTCGGGTCTCTCTGCTAGTATATATATGATCCAAGATGGCAAAATAAAAGTATATTATAAATATTAAAGAATTAATATTTATAAAGTAATCCAAACCAGATGTAAAAGCTCGATAAAACTAAGTAGGAGATTGAGCTTATAATAACAGCAAATAGTTAATAAAACATGTTAAAAAACACTTTGAAAAAGAGTTAAAAACATATTTAATCTGAAAAGGAAACACTTGATAAGTAGATAGTCCTTAATCCGTGGAATTTCGAAGAAATACTTTCCTTCTCATCAGAGGCTAGGAATTAGCAAAATGCGGGATCGGATTTTGCATACAAAAGTATTTGATGAAACTGCGAGTAAGTCAAAGATATTACTTGATAACAAAAGTGAAGCAGATGGAATATTGTGAAGAAAAAGGTGATTCCTTTTCAGATTAAATATGTTTTTAACTCTTTTTCAAAGTGTTTTTAACATGTTTTATTAACTATTTGCTCATACACACACACACACACACACACACACACACACACACACACACAGAGCGGATGACCCCCCCCCAAAAAAAACGGGTCTTAACTCTAATTAGGCTCCGTTTCTTAGTGTTTTGTCCGAATGAAATGAAACTTTGGCCGTAACTAGTTTATTATATTCAAAACATCACAACAAAACACTCGGGTCTTTGGCCTTTTTTTCTCCGTTCTCCAGCATATGTTCTAGATGGCCTCCATTTAGCTTTTGTTTATTTTTTTGGGGGGGTCACCCTGTATATATATATATATATATATATATATATATAAAATAAGTACAGGCAATAATAACGGAAAAAGACAGGGGGACATAGTTTTGAAAGCCGGTTTATCGTATTTTGTTGTAGGTTTCCGACTACTTTTCGATTGTATTTGAAAGTTTAACTCCTAAAGTTAATTTCCAAAATGAAAAAAAAAAAAAATTTACGTGAAAAAAAAAAAAAAAGTTATAATGAAAAATGTTTTCACGGCGACATTCGGAAGTTGACAAATTCAGCTAAATTTTGAAGTTAAATAAATTCAATGTAAAAATCCTTTGAAAGATAAATATTAGTTTCCTGCATCTATTTCAAAGATAATTAGTAAAGTTCTAAGAAATTGAATTAAAAAGAAAACGACCTTGTTTATACAAGAAATAGCTTAATTAACCTCCAAAAGCGAGAGATTCTAGCTTCGCTTAAGCAAAACGAACGAAGTCGTCTAAATGTGGATTCTACGGAAGCCCAAAATGTCAGAAAGTCAAACAGCTGTCTAAAAATGACGTCAGTTGGAGGGAGAAAGAGAATCCTGGGTTGACTTTTTTCCCAAACCGTGCATGCGTACATTCCTATCGTGAACGTTTGTATAATTAATTTTTTTTCTTTTAATTTAATTATTTTTCTGTGTTCCTGCTTTAAAATTTAAACAAAAAATATTATTTTTTAAGATTATATAAAAATTATGTTTAAATAAAAAAAAAAAATGTTTTTCAAGATTATATAAAAATTATGTTTCACG
>NC_136521.1:66270751-66278251 GCF_053919585.1 Euprymna scolopes | reverse complement strand
TGCAGAACATGGATCGTGTTATGTTTACATATTATGTTCAAGTAAACTTATACTGTATACGGAAGGTATTGTAGTCTTAATTGTTTTGTGCCTCCTATGTTAAGACTGGGTCAATAAATAATAACGTTAGTATTTCAGCACGGTCCGTATTCTGCATAAGTACTCATATGTAAAATGATAAGAGCCTGAATGCGAAAGCCGGTTTATCATAAGTTTTGTATGTTTCCGACTACTTTTTATTTATTTATTGTATTTGAAAGATTAAAGTTAATTAAAAATATATATATTTGTACACGTGAAAAAAAAATAGTTATAAAAATGTTTTCACGGCGAGCTACCAAATTCAGCTAAATTTTGAAGTTAAATAAAGTCATTGCCAAAACCCCTTTAAAAGATTAATATTACTTTTCTGGGTCTATTTCCAAGATAATTAGTAAAGTAAAGTCCAAAGATATTGAATTAAAGAAATTAAAAAAAACACTTTGTTTTGTACAAAAAATAGTATTATTATCCACAAAACGCCAGGGATTCTGCCCTTTGCAAAATTGCAGCAAATGGAAGTTTTGTAAACACGGATTATACGGAATCCCAAAATTTCAGCCAGTCGAAAGGCTGTTTGAAAATGGCGTCATGTAATTAAAAGGAGGTTGGGGTGCTAGTTCTCCTCCCCAGACGTGCATCCGTACATTTCTATCCTGAACGTTTGTATCATTTTTACCATTTTTTAATTGAATTACTTTTCTATGTTCCTGTTTCAAAATTAAATTGCTTTGTATGATTGTTCGATATTATATAAACATTTATGCTACGCTGAAGTTTCACATTCATGCAATGGAAAATATTAAAATCTTACATATAAAAATTATGCGGAACCTGTAATTTAAAAAAAAGTACGAATATTTTTTGCTGTCTTAACTTTTTTTTTGTATGAAAATATTAAATAAACAATGCTTAATGCAATGATAATATCCGTAGTTCGAGAAATTACTTTTCCTTCGAGTTATATCGAATTCATTAGTACGGAGTTTAAGGGCTTTTTTCGTAATGTTCCTGTAAAAATTATTATTTTTTAATTGTTATAAATTACGATGGCTTATTTTCATAATTTTAATTGTTATAAATTACGATGGCTTATTTTCATAATTTTAATTGTTATTAATTACGATGGCTTATTTTCATAATTTTGATTGTTATACATTACGATGGCTTATTTTCATAATTTTGATTGTTATTAATTACGATGGTGTATTTTCATAATTTTGATTGTTATAAATTACGATGGCTTATTTTCATAATTTTAATTGTTATAAATTACGATGGCTTATTTTCATAATTTAATTGTTATAAATTATGATGGCTTATTTTCATAATTTTAATTGTTATAAATTATGATGGCTTATTTTCATAATTTTAATTGTTATAAATTATGATGGCTTATTTTCATAATTTTAATTGTTATAAATTATGATGGCTTATTTTCATAATTTTAATTGTTATAAATTACGATGGCTTATTTTCATAATTTTAATTGTTATAAATTATGATGGCTTATTTTCATAATTTTAATTGTTATAAATTATGATGACTTATTTTCATAATTTTAATTGTTATAAATTATGATGGCTTATTTTCATAATTTTAATTGTTATAAATTATGATGGCTTATTTTCATAATTTTAATTGTTATAAATTATGATGGCTTATTTTCATAATTTTAATTGTTATAAATTATGATGGCTTATTTTCATAATTTTAATTGTTATAAATTACGATGGCTTATTTTCATAATTTTGATTGTTATAAATTACGATGGCTTATTTTCATAATTTTGATTGTTATAAATTACGATGGTGTATTTTCATAATTTTGATTGTTATAAATTACGATGGTGTATTTTAATAATTTTGATTGTTATAAATTACGATGGCTTATTTTCATAATTTTAATTGTTATAAATTACGATGGCTTATTTTCATAATTTTGATTGTTATAAATTACGATGGCTTATTTTCATAATTTTGATTGTTATAAATTACGATGGCTTATTTTCATAATTTTAATTGTTATAAATTACGATGGTGTATTTTCATAATTTTAATTGTTATAAATTACGATGGCTTATTTTCATAATTTTGATTGTTATAAATTACGATGGCTTATTTTCATAATTTTAATTGTTATAAATTACGATGGTGTATTTTCATAATTTTGATTGTTATAAATTACGATGGTGTATTTTAATAATTTTGATTGTTATAAATTACGATGGTGTATTTTCATAATTTTAATTGTTATAAATTACGATGGCTTATTTTCATAATTTTAATTGTTATAAATTATGATGACTTATTTTCATAATTTTAATTGTTATAAATTATGATGGCTTATTTTCATAATTTTAATTGTTATAAATTATGATGGGTTATTTTCATAATTTTAATTGTTATAAATTATGATGGCTTATTTTCATAATTTTGATTGTTATAAATTACGATGGCTTATTTTCATAATTTTGATTGTTATAAATTACGATGGCTTATTTTCATAATTTTGATTGTTATAAATTACGATGGTGTATGTTCATAATTTTGATTGTTATAAATTACGATGGTGTATTTTCATAATTTTGATTGTTATAAATTACGATGGCTTATTTTCATAATTTTGATTGTTATAAATTACGATGGTGTATTTTAATAATTTTGATTGTTATAAATTACGATGGCTTATTTTCATAATTTTGATTGTTATAAATTACGATGGCTTATTTTCATAATTTTGATTGTTATAAATTACGATGGCTTATTTTCATAATTTTGATTGTTATAAATTACGATGGCTTATTTTCATAATTTTAATTGTTATAAATTACGATGGTGTATTTTCATAATTTTAATTGTTATAAATTACGATGGCTTATTTTCATAATTTTGATTGTTATAAATTACGATGGCTTATTTTCATAATTTTGATTGTTATAAATTACGATGGTGTATTTTCATAATTTTGATTGTTATAAATTACGATGGTGTATTTTCATAATTTTGATTGTTATAAATTACGATGGTGTATTTTCATAATTTTAATTGTTATAAATTACGATGGCTTATTTTCATAATTTTGATTGTTATAAATTATGATGGCTTATTTTCATAATTTTAATTGTTATAAATTACGATGGCTTATTTTCATAATTTTAATTGTTATAAATTACGATGGCTTATTTTCATAATTTTAATTGTTATAAATTACGATGGCTTATTTTCATAATTTTAATTGTTATAAATTACGATGGCTTATTTTCATAATTTTAATTGTTATAAATTATGATGGCTTATTTTCATAATTTTAATTGTTATAAATTATGATGGCTTATTTTCATAATTTTAATTGTTATAAATTATGATGGGTTATTTTCATAATTTTAATTGTTATAAATTATGATGGCTTATTTTCATAATTTTAATTGTTATAAATTATGATGGGTTATTTTCATAATTTTAATTGTTATAAATTATGATGGCTTATTTTCATAATTTTGATTGTTATAAATTACGATGGTGTATTTTCATAATTTTGATTGTTATAAATTACGATGGCTTATTTTCATAATTTTGATTGTTATAAATTACGATGGCTTATTTTCATAATTTTAATTGTTATAAATTATGATGGCTTATTTTCATAATTTTAATTGTTATAAATTACGATGGCTTATTTTCATAATTTTAATTGTTATTAATTACGATGGCTTATTTTCATAATCTTAATTGTTATAAATTACGATGGCTTATTTTCATAATTTTAATTGTTATAAATTACGATGGCTTATTTTCATAATTTTAATTGTTATCAATTACGATGGCTTATTTTCATAATTTTAATTGTTATAAATTACGATGGCTTATTTTCATAATTTTAATTGTTATAAATTACGATGGCTTATTTTCATAAAAAAATAAAAAATCAATTAATGTATTTTATTTTTTGATCACATAAAACCATAACTTTATTAAAAGTATTTTTTTTTGTTTAAACAAAATAATACATTTCCACTAAGATTTAAATAAAAATAATGGATTCAATATATTCCGTGGTCATTATTTGATAAATACTAAACGTTTCATTAAAATTGGTTAATTTCCTTATTTTATTTTTTATGAATTTTTAAGTAAAGGGAACAGTCAAAATGTTTATACATTTCGAGCATCGACATTTTTTTTGCACGTACCTATTATTATAGCACAATTTGTAAAAGTATATGGTTTCAAAAAAGTATTATTTACATTTATTTTTTTGAAAAATATTTCTTAATTACGTCTAATTACGTTGTATTAATGCAGGTGAAAAGCTTGTCTGTACTACAGCATTCATGTACGTTTCGAAAATATAGAAATGAATGTTGAAGCATTTAAACTGGCGAATAGAAAGTTATACCTGAGAAAACCTCTTTATTTAATCTATATCGTGTCTTTTAAACATCTTTTCTTTCTTTCTTTATCCCGTATTTATAAGTATAAGTGAAGAAGAAGAAGAAGAAGAAGAAGAAGAAGGCCAATAGGTTTTTTTTTACAGTGATCACCACTTATTAAGGCCCGGAAGCCACTCAGGGATAAGGGTTATTGAAAGTACATTACGTTAGTGTGGAGATTTGAAGTGTTTAATTAAGGGGGCAGTTCATTAGGAATTTGTTAACGTTGGACTTGAAGACATCCAAGTTGTAGTCCGGTGGGAAGCAGGACAGACGGATCAGAGTTCCACAGGCATGCAGTTCTAAGAAAGAAGCTTTGTTCATGGAATCCGCGTTTTGATTTAGGCACAGATATAGAGTGGGGGAAATTTTTCACAGTGGATTCAGCTAGACGGGTGTTTTTCGTGAAAGATTGGCGAGGGGGGACCAGAGATTGGAGTTCAGACGAGCACCTGCCATGGAAATAACGATAAAACAAGGATAGGCTCGCAACGTCTCTTCTGTGGGACAGAGGTTGCAGGGTAGAGAAAAGGGCATCCCCCACTGCGCCTATTGTATCCAAATTTATATGGTTGGATTTCAAAGAATCGGCAATTGTTGTTCAAGAGATTGTGTAAAAATACGAGAAAGTCTTATGAAGCAGACATGGAAAAATTCAAGCGGGAACATGATTTATGTGTGTGTGTTTGTGTGTTATTGTGCGTGTGTGTTTTTATCTTCCTGTGTGTGTGTGTGTGTGTGTGTGTGTGTGTGTGTGTGTGTGTGTGAGAGAGGGGCCCTGCATATGACCTAAAACTATATCCGATGATGAGGCCCCAGCTTGCGGGCTTTAGGGAGTGTGGAGCCACCCTTTAATTGCCATTGCTCCCAGGTCCACTCTGACCCGGAGTGGTAGTACCTGTTAGGGTCCCAACTATGGGTTAAATAGAAACCGACTAAAAAAATATATATGTATATATATATATACTCTATTAAACAATTGTTCTTCAAAATCACTGGATTCGAGATAAAATAACTTGAAAAGGGTTGATATGCCGTAAAACAAAAACAACCAACCAAACGGAAACACGGTTTATGATATGTGTGTGGGTGTGTGCGCGCGTTTGTTTGTATGTTATTGTGTGTGTTTGTGTTTATCTTCTTGTGTGTTTGTGTATGTGTGCGTGTACTTATTTGTGCGTCAGTGTATGTATATTATGTGCGTATGGGTATGTAGGTTAGTGTGTGCATATGTGCGTGACTGTATATGTATGTGTGTGTCCGTATGTGTGCGTATGTGAGAGTGAGTGTATATGCGTGTGTATGTGTGCGCGTGAGTGTGTGCATGTTTGTGTCTGAGTCTGTGTGTATGTGTATTTGCATGTGTGTGTGTGTGTGTGTGTGGTATGTGTGCGTCTATGATCACAAAAGAGTATGTGTGCAAACGATGCACAAACAGGTACGCAAAAAAATAAAGAAAAATATAACTTGCCAGAGTTTGAGTAGGTGTGTTCGTACCAGTTAGAATACGTCCCCGACAATCAGTCCGATATTGACTTTTTGCTGTCGGGCTAGGTATAGTTCTGTTTAGGGAGTTTAACTCAGACCCCTCCCAGGCTTTACCTTCTTTCTAACAAAGCCAATGACGTACTGATTAGTAATGACGAATCCTCATCTCATACAAAGAACAACTGCTTAAGCTGATTATGTTGCCATCTAATTTACGTACGTGTTTATGGTTTGTACGGACACACATGTAAATGAAATAACAGCGTTGAAGGCAGTAAAAGAGAAGAAAAAAAACGTCTCTAAATGTTGCCAAAGATGGTAAGAAATATTTGGGAGTGGTTAAATCAACATAGAGTTAGAGAAGATACATAACACAGGAGTGACTTCTTGCTTCCAGTTTTTTTTTTTTGGTGTGTGTATTATGTTTTCATTACATGAAGATGATTCGACGTTAAATCGAAAGTGTTCATGATACTTATGGAAAATTCATTAACTATTTTTGATTTTGACAAAAAAGTTATTAGAAAAATCGCACAAAATAAACAAGGCGCTTATAAGGCAACGGGTTTCTGTTATGTTTAGCATAATTTCCCGTTTAAGCAATTTGGTACCCCCACATGGGGAGCGGTATATATATTGTTTTTAAAATATAATCATCCACTGATACGTGTATCGTCGTCTACGACTATACACATGTACCAGGGACATTCTAAACGTAATGCCTCCTATTTTTATTTCGCTCAAATTAGCCAGAAATACATTGTTACGATGACTGAACTTATGCATTCATGATCTAAAGTTGTCATACCTCTGTTGTAGATATTGACGGTGTTAGACCATGTAATGGATGTGCACAGGAAGCAGAGATGCGTTATTGAATTCCTCCACTCAGAAAAAATTGAACAGGTCAACATTCACCGGCATTTGTTGAACGTTTATGAAGTTGATGCAGTTAGGAGATGGATTTGCCGATTTCAGAGTGGCGAAGCACGCTCTAGACTTTTACAACGGAGGCATCAAAAGAGAGTGGCAAAAGTGCATTGAAACTATGTAGAAAAATAAATTGCGGAGCATAAAAGGTCGCTCGTTTTTATGATACCACTCCCGCCAGCGTAGTTCTTCAAGGGTTTTTTTTTGTTTAGAAAAAAAAAAAAAAAAAAAAAAAAAAAGAAACCCCTGAAGTTTAAAACTCAAAAATACACATCATAATATCTAACCTTTGATACATGGAACATAAGAACCTTGCTAGACTTCAGTCTCAGTGATAGTTTTTTTTATTATGGTTACTCGATGTCAACCCTAACAAGGAATATCACCACTTGGACGTAAAGGGCTACTATTTGGGACCATACCTAGGAAAGATTAACAAGATGTTTATTTACTCTACATTTAAACTTCTGTATATCAGTACAGTCAGGGAAACAGGTAGCAGTAAGGGAATGCCAAAGCTCAGCTGTTCGAAGGAAGAAACTACCAGAGCAGAAAGCTTTCTGACATTTGGGGACCTCAAGAGTGCAGGGGTGCGATTTTGCTGCTAAGCA
>NC_136521.1:66250751-66263251 GCF_053919585.1 Euprymna scolopes | reverse complement strand
TATACTCGCAATCTCAGTGTCTGTATTAATTAAAACATAATATTTATGCGTATTTTAAGATTTTACGACCAGGCAACGTCAGGGGGGTCTGCTGTATTATATAATTATGATAGTTGCATTTCATTTTATCATATACATATTTAGGCTTACATAGTCAATTGATCTGAGCGCACGATGGCGCGCCATAAATCTGGTTTTATCTTTTCCTGTGCGAACTATCTAACTATCTAACGATCGATAATGAAAACGTTTCGACTCCTTTTTTTTTCCTACCCGACCCTCTTAAAACTGATATGCGATAGAGATCGATATTGATTATAAAATCAACATTGGTTAGTAACCCCTTTATCGAACCCCAACATATTTCCTGTCGACTAGGACAAAAACGTATCACGCAAATGCATGATGCTGATGATGATGATGATGCTGCTGCTGATGATGATGACGATGATGATGATGACGATGAATAATAAAAAGTAAACACTTACTAAAAAAAAAGAAATAAGAAATAAATATTTATTGATATCAAAAGTAAAAAAATATTAAGAACAGGAGAAAGTGGAGAAGTATTTAAAATAATCATTATTATTAATTTATAATACTAATTATTATTAATTTATAATTATGATTATTATTAATTTATATTAACAATCATTATAAAATTATAATTATAATAATTATTAATTCATAATTATAATTATCATTAATTTATAATAATAATCATTACTAATTTATAATAATAATTATTCATTTATAATAATAATTATTGTTAATTATTATTAATATTATTAAGTTATAATTATTATTAATTTAAAATTAAAGTTATTATTTAATAGTTATAATTATTTATTTATAAATATAATTATTAATTAATAATAATAATTATTATTTATTTATAATTATAATTATTATTAATGTTTAATTATAATTATTATTATTAATGTATAATAATTTTTTATTAATTAAAAAATGTATAATAATAATTATTATTAATTCATAATAAGAAAATTATAATAGTATCATTATTAATTTATAATAATTATTATTAATTTATAATTATAATTATTATTAATTTATGATTATAATTATGATTAATTTATGATTATAATTATTATTAATTTATAATTATAATTATTATTAATTTATAATAATAATTATTATTAATTTATAATAAAAATGATAATAGTTATCATTATTAATTTATAATAATGATTATTATTAATTTATAATCATAATTATTATTAATTTATGATTATAACTATTATTAATCTAAAATAATAATTATTATTAATTTATAATAAAAAAATTATAATAATAATCATTATTAATTTATAATAATAATTATTATTAATTTATGATAAAAAATTATAATAATAATCATTATTAATTTATAATAATAATTATTATTAATTTATAATAACAACTATTATTAATTTATAATTATAATTATGATTAATTTATAATTATTATTAATCATGTATATAATAAAGGAGCCGCATTTTTTGCCTGTGGACAAAACTACCGTAGATTGACAACAACAGATGGTATATAAAAATATATTACATTTACGCCATTAGCTATATAACACAATCACACACACACACACACACACACACACACACACACACACACATTAATACGTAATATTAAAAAATTACATTCATTCTGATGAGCGCCATGTTCATCATCGTCGTAACCCATATAGGAAGTAGCTAGATTTTCATCCGAACGTTCACAAGTCCTCGTGTGACCTCATTCTACGTTGCGCCCATTTATTCTTTGTTTTTAACCTCCTTTGGTCTTCTCCGTTATTAAATGACTACTGATATGCTACACAAACACATATTCTTATCACTATCAATCTACATAAATAACGATTTCTCCCTGCGATAAATCCAGCGTTTCTGTTTAGCTGAGAATTATACATTCTATAATTTCTTTATTCGGTTATGTAGCCACTCAACGAACAGTTCAGAACTATATCAGTACGTCACAATATTCTTACGTGTTATATATCTGTTTTTGTTTACATTCGAGCACACCTTTTATTTATTTTATACATATCTAACAATTAAAAAAAACATAGATATTTTTCTTCACATGGGGATCACCACTTATCAAGGCCCGTAAGCCACTCGGGTATAAGGGTTATTTTGTGTACAATAATCAATGGGATAATATCGTAGTAATAGTTGGTATTGGATATTTGATAAAGCGTCTAACTTAAGGGGCAATTAATCAGGAATTTGTTTATGTTGAACTTGAAGACGTCCAAGTTGTAGTCAGGTGGGAAACAGTCAAACGGAAGAGAGTTCCACAGGCATGCACTTCTCAGAAAAAAGATATGTTCATAGAATCTACGTTTTGATTTAGGCACAGATAAAGAGTGGAGGAAATTACTGACAGTGGTTTTAGTTAGACGGGTGTTTATCATGAAGGATTGGCGAGGGGGCCACAGATTGGAGCTCGGACGAGCACTTGCCATGGAAATAATGATAAAACAAAGACAGGCTCGCAACGTCTCTTCTGTGGGAGAGAGTTAGCAGGGAAGAGAAGAGAGCATCCCCCACTAAGCTACGAAGTCTATTTTGTACTTTGTCAAGGCAGGATAGGCTGTTTTTTGAAGCTCCAGCCCAGATGTGGTAGCAGTACTCCATTTTTGTACGTACTTGGCTTTTATAGAGACAGAGAATTGCATCAGTAGTGAGATATCTTCTGGAGCAGTAGAAGAGTCCTACCATTTTCCCAGTGGCCCGGGAAACAGACTTTATATACATGTTCCATTTAAGATCAAACTTGATTTTTACTTGAAAATACTATTTACAAAAATAGCGAGGTACGCACCACTCCAGTGTTGACTTAATTGTGAATCCATTAACACGTTTTCGAGTACGGTAACGACCTAGAGGGAGAGAGGGATATATATATATATATATAGAGAGAGAGAGAGAGGGAGAGAGCTATCTGATTTTGTTTTCATTCGAACACACTTTTTATTTACTTTAGACACACCTATAAATTTAATTTAAAAAAGATATCGTAAAACTTGGATTTTACTTGAAAATACTATTAACAAAAAAAAAAAAAGCTCGCGTAAAAATTAAAAAAAATTTTTTTTAATTAAGGCACCATGTAAACATAAAAAATTTTAATAGAAAAATTAAACAAAATAAATATTGAACCCAGAAACTACGATCTACAGTAACAAGTTTTCTGTTTTATTTTATGAAATATTTGTTTATTTTTACTGCAATTTGCTTTTTTTTGTCCAACGAAAAGTTAAAAACAAAACAAAACAAATAAGCAAAGTTTATTATAATGATAATTGATTTTTAATTATAATTATTACTAATTTATGATAATTCATTATTAATTTATAATTAAAAATTTATAATAATTATCATTAATTTATAATTATAATTATTATTAATTTATAATGTTTTGTGTCTGCCTCTTTGTTTTGTTTTGCAGAGTGCATCTCCTCAGAGACAAAAAGGTCGCAGAGTGACGCGAGGCGAGTCAAATGATTGCATTTTTGTCGACCATTCTTGTATGTGTTTTTAGACGGTAAACATTGCTATAAAGAGTTTAAAAGTGAAACAAATTGGGACGTGTCAGTTAATTTTTAAAAACTATTTCTTATCCATCTGACAATAGCTCAAATGGTAAGGATAAGGCTGGCGCACTATATATTTTGCTTTCGATTCTAGCTGATGGCACTCAAGTCATACTTTTTTTTTAATAAATGTTGAAATAACTATTATATATTTGGGTACGATATAATAATCGATAGAGAATTGACCTTAGATCAATAAATACGAAATCTGAATGAATTAAAATATATTTAAGCGTATTTTACGACCGTGCAATTTAGAAAAACTTATTCATTGTTTTACCAGACACTGGTGTCGATTTCGTCAGCTGGATCAGTTTTCCTGAAGGGAAATAACTCTGGTTTTTAACCAAAGAATTAATTCCCTTATGCCGAATCATTCCATGGGAAATCTATAAACATGAGTTGTCTATGTGTGTCGGTGTGCATCTCCAGAGAGAGGAATAGGTTAGACGGAGGAAAAAGAAAGGGTGAATGAAGGGAAGGCGAAAAGAGATAAAGAAGAGATAGAATTTTTAATGGAAATATGTTACAGTTTTGTCCTGGGCAACGCTGAGTAGCTCTGCTAGTTATTATATTAAAGTTGCAATCAGGAATGCTATTTGTAAAGCTTGTCGTCGGGGTTCGAGCCGAGACAGTCAGGCTATCAAGTTTATTTGTCATTTCTGGCGCCGAATATATTTATTCCGATTCTAATGCATATCTATATTCACCCCAACCCACTCTCACACGCTTCCTGGCCCAATCCAGACTTCATTTACTTTTCTTATTCTCATTCGAATATAATCAGTTACTTTTTTTTTCGATTTTCATTTTTTATTTATGTATTTATTTATTTATTTTAAATTTATTTATTTATTAAATTTATTTATTTATTTGCAATCATTCAAATAAAGCAAAAACAACAACAAAAAAAATACTGAAATATTTTCGGTTACAAAACGTATTCATGAAAAATCAGATTTTCAAAGTTATGGATGCCTTAAATAGTTGTGAATGGCAAAATTGATCTGTAATTGTTCTCCATCTCTCCTGAACACTATCCCAGTTTAATAATAACAATCAATTAGATCAGAAAGTGGACCACCTAGGCTTTACTTTTAACAACATCCTAACTCTCGTTTCTCTTATTTTGTCATTTAGTACTCACATTCCATGACCAATGTTTCTGACGAATTTAGAAAGACTCATCCACGGAAAACTCGTCCATGGAAAACTCGTCCATTTTTGATGGACAAATAGACGAGGGTGCAGCCTCTTTTAAAAACAATATCTCCTTCAAGAAAGGCCATAAAATGTGTTTTCAATCGATATTTATTCAATAAGGCTCCCAGTTTTCTTACCTAGTAAAAATGGACAAGTTTTCCGTGGAAGAGTTTTCCGGGCATCGTTTCTGGCATGCGGGAAAGAATTGCAGTTTTCTGGGTCAGAAACAACCCATCTAGCTCTAGATTTTTACGACCTCTTGTTTGTAATAATAATTATATAAGTAATAATATTATTATATCAAGTGGCTTCATATCTTGTCCGGAGTGATTTCTATGAAAAAAAAACCTATCCCGCGGACGTTGGGAATCTGAGCCTTACCTTATGAATTCCACAATTTTCACTTTTTTGAAATTTTTTCTTGTAAATATCATCCAATAGAGACTTATGTATCAGATAATTTAAAAAAAACTTTTAAAAAATCATTTTTTATAACTTTTCACGGTTTGTTCAGTTTTCTATTATAACGTTGTAGTAAATTAAACACGAACTTAAGGTCCACCTGCACTCGTGGTTTCGCTAACTTTTTTTAACCAGACGTAACTCAGCGTAGTTAACCCCACCCTCCCAAAATTTACATTAATATAAGGTTTAATTGAAAAATATATTTTTAATCGGCTTTCTTGGAAGAAATTCCACGAATTTAAAAGTAAATATATTTAGAACATTTAAAATTAAAAAAAAAAATATAGATACATTCCAATATTTTTTAATTGGTTTTCTTTGAAGAAATATTGGAATTATCTATATATTTTTTTTAATTTTAAATGTTCTATTTACTTTTAAATTCGTGGAATTTCTTCTTCCTCAAATTTCAAATGAAAAAAAAAAAATGTCTCATATTTTCAGAATATTGTATTTTCACTTAAAACCAGTACAAACACCCGGAATGTCGTCGTCGTCGTCGTCGTCGGCCAGAGAGGCATTTTATTTCTGTACCAGTGTGAGAAAGAGAGACAGACAGATACCTCGTCCCACTTCGCCTAACTACACGACGACACCGCTGAAAATTTTTTATAGATTTTTGTTAAAGTAAGGTGTAACGACCTAACTATTATGGTATCCGTTCGATGCACAGTTGGGGATTAATAGGGCCGAATAGGTATTAGTAACACGATAGAAGTGCTTTCCTGCCCGAATACTTATCAGACAAGAAATAGAAAATCTTCGCCTTGAATCTCGTGGTTTCGCTAACTTTTAAAACTGATTCCGAAAGTGTGGATTACGTTCAATGGCTTTTGTTTGGGATGAGTGCCTAAAATATCGCAATAAGTTTTGTTCTTATGTTTCTGCGAAGTTTAGATATCTCCATTTCCTTTTATGAACATTTTTTTCCTATGCAAAATCCTTTCCATTCCAAGGGGGAAAAAAACAAAAAACTTCCCAACTATTTTCTGAGGACTTTACTTTTGTCTCTGATGAGTTGCGCCATCTAATGAAACAGAAATAAGACGTACTTCATAAAAAAATATGAATAAAATATCAGTGAGAATTATACACATCTGGACTTGGAATGTTGACTTAAAATATAATATGTATTTATGAGCGCAAAAGTTGGCTTCGTGGCTACGTTCGAATCTCATGACCGGCAGGAATTGTTTTCCTACACTGATGATACCGTAAGCATGAAACACTAGTTACTATTTAATTATAATTATTGAACCTCTTTTAGAATACTTAAGGATGTGCAATGTCTGCGGAGTTCTAAGTAAGTCAATCACCTAACGTCTATGCAATGTTCATGACTTCTGCTCGTACGAACACTCAGGATTATTCGCCCGAATTCAGCGTTTAATTGTTCTTAATTCCTTTCATTCGCGTGGCAATAGTTTTAGTAGTTCAGCAAAGGGTGCAAAAGGCGGCTTCTTGGCTGGGTTCGAATGTCCTGACCGGTAGGAATTTGTACCCTACACTGACGATAGCGTAAGCATGGAACACTAGGTAAAAAGGAATAGTTATTATCTATAATGTAAATCTCACCTCTCTGTTTAAATGAATGTATGCATGCATGTATGTATGTATGTATGTATGTATGTATGTATGTATGTATGTATGTATGTACGTATGTACGTTTGCCTAAAACTTTCGACAGCGGCGACGGAATTTTCACGAGATTGGTATCGTTTTGAAGCTCGACCCTTTGGACAAAAAATATGGAAAAAAATTTTTCACCCTCAACAGGGCACTTTTCTACAGGGAGGGGTCGCTTTTTTCCCGGATATTTTCGAAAGTCACCCCCTCTTCTTGATTGACTAGCCTTAATTTGATCCTTCGCCACTTCCAGTTAGGTGATGCACACAATTCTACCTTTTTTTTTTTTTTTCCAAAACACACCTCCAAACTAGTTTAATTATGATTAAATTTTAGAAACGGAAAAAGTTGTTGGAAATTCTTATATTTATCTTTAAAATATGGTTCAATTCATAATTTTTTTGAACAAATAATTCAAATATGGATGTGAATCTCAGTATATATATATATAGTCTTTGAAGTTTTTAACATTTGAAACCACACAAAAAATTATTTTTTATCATTCATTAAAAAAAACATCTAGTCAGTAAGTCATTTAATCACCTGCAATCACTGCATCAACTCTCAAATTTACTATAATACCAATTTTTATATTTTTTTAAGGGATCATCAGTTGTTTACCATGAAACACTGTTTCGGGGATTTAAAAACAAAACAGTGTATTACATCATGGCTCCCCAGCAGTGTTGATCAAACACCACCACCCTTAATCTTAGGAAGAAGACAAGTTACAAAAATTTTTTTCCCCAATTTCCTATTCTTAATTGTAATTACTAACCTTTTCATAGTATAAAAATGAATTTCTTACCTGTGCGATTCATCAATTTCCACATTTAAAATGGATACATTTTTTAATTTTTTAATTTATCAGTCTTGTATTTATAAGATTTGGATTAATCCATTTAACTACTTATCACCCCCACTATAGTTAGTAGTTTGTATATTTACATTCTTATTTATTTAAAATTAGATATATAAAGGTTAAAAATATTTTATTTTTACATATATACATTTTTTTTTTTTTTTTTTTTTTTTTATAACTGTATAAATTTATTATATGTAATTATAAATCCATTTATACATTGCTAATATAGTTTTGGATTTCCTTTATCAATATAGTCTGGTTTATCTTAAACGATTCAAAAGCATCAGGATAACGAACAAATGCTTTATTTAACTGTTTAAATATTTTATTTTTATCTCCACCTTGTTTTATCATCCTTATTACTAAGCTAGAAACTGGTGGTATAAAATCTGTTAATTTTAGAGTAACGCGAGCTATTCTCAAAAACTCTGACATAATGGTTACATAAAACACAAAAACGGGGCAGGTGCTATCCTTATGGGGCATACGTACTATTTTAAAGGGGAAAGCGTTTCTTTTATCAAATATTTTATAAAGAAAAATTCCATCCTCAATTTTTATATCTAAATCCAGAAATGTAGCCTGTTGTCCTCTATGTTCACAATTTAATTTTAGTTCGTTTGGATATATAAGATGTTTATTTTTTTCGAATTCATCATTATCGTTTATGCATATAAGGTCATCTATAAATCTCCTACACCCATGAAAGTTATATGTTTTAGATATATCTGTTTTTAATAATGACGACATATATATATACTCGAGTCTATGTAAATACAAATTTGCCCAAAATGGTGCCGGATCCAATCCCATTGGGATACCTATCGTTTGATATATATATATATATATATATATATATATATATATATATATATACGCACAAACATATATATATATAGAGAGAGAGAGAAAGAGAGAGAGAGAGATAAAAAGGAACAAACCGCGTTATCTGTTCATCAACGCTTCGTCTTTATTTCGAGACTTTCTTTGGATGAATGAGATTAAGAAACAAAAGTACAAATATTGGAAAATGTTTCATGTGCAAAAAAAAAAAAAAAAAAAGACGTTGAAAATTCCAAAAAGGAGGGAATTTTGCGTTGTTAAAAAGAGGGAGATTTTTTAATAACGTCATATAGTCGTTAATGTGTTTTTAAAAGATATGAACGCAGTTAATATTCTTTCTGGAAAGAATATGTATGTTAAAATTCAAATATAGGTGTGTAACAGTAATCAAATGAGTGTATTTTTGTTATGTAACCTTCTCACACCATAGAAACACCCCTGTCATAATAATACACATAATCTCAATCAATAAATTACATAACAAAAAAAATACTCATTTCTAATTATATATTCGTTTTATAACACGACAAAATATTATATTTAAGCAACGCCTGCAGGTAATTTATATTATTTATCTAGGAAACAAATTCATCATAGCGTAATAAATACTTATAGATAAAATTATTTATGTTAAAATGATTTTAATAGAAAAGAATTTTAGAACATAAACAAAATACGTGAATCATGCGATTTATATGTTTGATCACGTGAAGTCAATGACATAACGAGAGAGCATCAGTTAGTCAGGACTTTGGAGTCAGAGAGTAGGCTCAGACAGAGTCAGATGGAGAAAGACGGTTGTGGATAGTAATAGCTCCAAGTAGGGGAAAATGTTGATAGTAAGAATCAAGGACCAGCGATGCACATTTTCGATAGGGGGAACATCCGTAATAAAGCTGCTGCAAATACCATTAAGACTTCGAGTTGTACGACTCTTTATTTTGATCTTTTCTGGGGATCTGTTAAATGAAGACAAAAGATGGATAAGGTATGTTTCTCCATTGGCCGATGTAAAACCCAAGAGACTGTTATTTGTTTCTTAATATAATAATTGTTAGACGTTCTATTTAGACAAAACTAGACGATCAGATATATATATATATATATATATATATATATATATATATTTTTTTACACAGTGATCACCACTTATCAAGGCCCGGAAGCCACTCAGGGATAAGGGTTATTGCAAGTACATTACGTTAGTGTGGAGATTTGATGAAGGGTTTACTTAAGGGGGCGGTTCATTAGGAATTTGTTAACATTGGACTTGAAGACATCCAAGTTGTAGTCCGGTGGGAAGCAGGCAGACGGAACAGAGTTCCACAGGCGTGCAGTTCTAAGAAAGAAGCGTTGTTCATGGAATCCGCGTTTTGATTTAGGCACAGATATAGAGTGGGGGAGATTTTTCACAGTGGATTCAGCTGGACGGGTGTTTTTTGTGAAAGATTGGCGAGGGGAACCAGAGATTGGAGTTCAGACGAGCACCTGCCATGGAAATAACGATAAAATAAGGATAGGCTCGCAACGTCTCTTCTGTGGGAGAGAGGTTGCAGGGTAGAGAAAAGGGCATCCCCCACTAAGCCACGAAGTCTATTTTGTACTCTGTCAAGGCAGGATAAGCTGTTTTTAGCAGCTCCTGCCCAGATATGGCAACAGTATTCTATCCTTGGATGTACTTGGCTTTTATATAGATAGAGAATTGCATCAGTAGTGAGATATCTTCTGGAGCGGTAGAAGGATCCCACCATCTTTTCAGCGACCTTGGCAACAAACTTGATATACGTGTTCCATTTCAGATCAGGAGTAAAGGTCAAACCCAGAAGCTTGTCAAAACACGGGGCCTCACCCAGACGAGAGCCATCCATCAAGTGATACTCCACCTGAACATATAAGCAATTCAATTTTCGTTCCTTTTTTTTTTTTTACAAGGAAGTCACCACTTATCAATGCCCAAAAGCCACTCGAGGATAAAGGTTAATGAATGTAAGGTTGTAGTGTAGTAATCGTTAATGGTTTAATTTAGGTAGAATTTTATTATTTAAGGACACGGTTCAAAAAGAACTTGTTGACATTGGAGGCTACCATACTGTAGTCAGTCGGGAAGCAGGCCAGTCGAACAGTGTTCCACGGGCGGGCAATTCTTGCGAAGAAGCTTTGTTTGTGAAATCTGCGTATTTTATTATAAAATGGTGAAAAAAAAAAAATAAACATAAAATATATTTAAAATTTGTATCCATTTTTGTGCTTCCATACCTCAATTGACAGACGCGGACGCCGCCTGCCGGCGTGTTTGAAAGTTAGGGCCTGGTTTTATGCACAATTACCAGGATTATCATACGCAGACATTAACGACCACACATACATACAATTCATTAACTTTTCTGATTATCGTCTGCTCGTCAAAAATAAATGAAGAAACTTTCTTTTTTAATACTTCTAACATTTTGCAATTAACTTCCTACAATGAAAACAAATGAACATTGACTATTATTAATAACTTTCATTAAATATAAAATAAACAGTAGATTCTTTAATACGACAGGGGCGCGTTCGAAATTAATGTTTCTGTTTAAAACACGTTTACACCATGATACTTGACCTTTTTATTTTAAACTTAAATTCAAGCCATTATCACCGCACAAGCAGTAAGGCCAAGCATAAAATCAATAGTAGGTTCTTTGATATGACAGAAGCGCGTTCGAAATTAATGTTTCTGTTTAAAGCACAATTGAACCATAATACTGGACTTCATTTTAAGCTTAATTCCAAGGCATTATCACCGCACAAGCAGTAGGACGAGGCATACGAACTCAACAGTAGGTTCTTTTATATGACAGGGGCGCGTCCGAAATGAATGTTTTTGTTTCGAGCATAATTGAAGCATGATACTTGATTTTTGCATTTTAACATTTAATTCAAGATAGTATATACAAAAATTAATTTTATAAAGTCAACAGTAGGTTCTCTACAGTGCAATGTAAACTACAATGTATTGTGGACCAGGTCACTGCGGGGAAAGGGGGGGGTATGTGAAGCTTCCTCCCGGTGCAGCGCGGTGGGTTCCACACTGGAGCAGACAGGCAATCGATTTGATTGAAAAGTAATCGATTTCAACAATTTCGATGACCATAAAAATTTGGGAGTGTAAAACATTCGTTGATCATCATTCAATCCCGGACAACGTTGGGTCTCCCGACTAGTTATAACTATATTTTTTAGATGTATGTCTCTCAACTCATTATTTTCTTTTGACAGAGTTCAAAATAGAATTCATAGCCTAGTGGGGGGGCGTTTCTCTTCCCTGCAACCTCTTTCCCACAGAAGAGATGTTGCGAGCCTTCCTATGCTTTATCGTTATTTTCATGGCAAGTGCTCGTCTGAGCTCCAATCTATGGTCCCCTCATAGCCAAAGTTTAAAAAAACAACACTCGTCTAACTGAAACCAGTATCAATAATTTCCCCCACTCTTTATCTGTACGTAAACCTAAATGTAGATTCCATGAACAAATTTTCTTTCTTAGAACTGCACACATGTGGAACTATCTTCCATTTGCCTGATTTGAATTTGACTGCAATATGATCGTCTTCAAGTCCAATGTGAACAAGTTCTTGATAAGCCATTCTCTTAAGTAATCCAAGTCACCAAATTTCCACTACTAACGATTACTGCGATATTGTCTGATTGGTTACCGTACACACATTAACTCTTACCTCGAGTGACTCCTTTGTAAAAAAAGAAAAAATATAAAAAACCTTTCATTAAAAATATTTCTCTAAAACTGACTATCCTCCCCCCCTAAAGTTTTCCTCCCAAAGTCCTAAAACGGAACCTGTAAGGAGAAACCACAACTCATGAGAAACCATGAAACGACCTCGGTC
>NC_136521.1:66213251-66248251 GCF_053919585.1 Euprymna scolopes | reverse complement strand
AGATTAAACATAGAAAAGTAAAGGACTAGTTGTTAAAATTTGAAAAGGATAGGGCAAGATATTCTACTAAAAAATGTAATAAATTTATAACTTTGCAGCATTAAGAATTGATTATATAATGTTATAAATTGAATTTAAAAAAATCTTAATGCTGCAATATTTTAAGTTATAAATTTATTATATTTTTTACTAGAATATCTTGTTCTTTTCTTTTACAGTTTTAACAACTAGTCCTTTACTTTTCCATGTTTAAGCTTAACCATATTACTTTTCATGCTCGCGTTTTTCTATTGTAATCCATGACTTTTCCAGGCTTTTAATTAATTCACTTGTTCTTTGTTTAATTTTAGTCATTTCTTTTGCCCCCATAAACACATATGTAATGACAATGTACGGCACTCGTCTGCTTTCAATAAAATTCCTCCAATTATCTCCCTTTCATGCTTTCGTTATCTCTGTTCCACTTGTTACTTCGTTTTTAGCGACAGCAGTGAATTAGTAGCAACAGGAGTCGCTGAAGCGACACGGTTGCTATGGAAACCAGTCATAAAAAGCGTCGCCCACTTCCTTACATATTATTACGATTTTGAACACCAGAAAATTCATTATAACTTTTGTTTTACTAAACGAAAATTGATTTTTTTTTCCACAATATAGCTGAGAAGGTGATCTATCAACTGTAATAATTGTTTGAAATTTGGTCGAAAAATGAGTGAAGCTTTAAAGCAGTTCTAAATTACTAAAACTGCCACTTAACCATGTATTCACAAAGACTACCGCGTTTGAATGATATATTTCTCCAAAAATCCTTGACCTTTGGGAAGGGAAGACTAAAACTTGCCGCTATGGTTTCAAATGATCTGAAATAACAGCAAGGGAAGACTTGATTCCAAATATTTCTCCATCACCTCACTAAGGAGACACTTTTTTTTAAATCTCACCTTAAATAAAGAAATGATTTCCAATGAAAATCTGTTGCATGTCAGGCATATTACTATATATGCGTGTGTGTGTGTGCGTATGTATGTATGTATGTATGTGTGTCAGGTCATGTCATATGCTACTGGTACCATGTAACCCAGTACTACCTGCCTCATGGTTGGGTCACCGGCGACTAAACTGGTTCCCCCATCAGACTTGCTTGGTGAGGAGGGCGGCTAGTCTCCCCGAAGGATTAAAAACAAGACCTTCCAAAAGGGCGAATGAACTCTATTTCTGGGTCAACGGGCAACTAGCACCGTGCATATTTTTGTGTGTGTGTATATGTGTATTGGGGTGGAGAGGGCTCCCGTAAGCCGTGGTGAAGGCAGCCTTTCTAGGAGAAGCAAATCTCTGATTTAAAAAACCATAAAGCGGAAGACCAGTACCCGCATTAAGCTGGTCTGCAGTTTAATTTGTTGCTGGCTATCTTGCTCTTGCTTGTTGCTGGATTTCAACATTTTGAACCGAGAGAGAGAGACTTAGCTGTCGTACAAAGCTAAAACTCTGTAACATCATCTTTGTATAGATACTCCCTCGGGCATTTGGGCTCATGGATTTTAAATATCTGAGGGAGTGGCACTCGTCTGACAAGACGTTGCAATCAATCAATCATGTATGTATGTATAATTTCTCCAAAACCTCTGGCCTTGATGGAGGGGAGACTGAAATTTGCTGCTATGGTTTCAAATGATCTGAAATAGCAGCAAGAGGAGACTTGATTCCAAATATTTCTCATATGTTATATTTCCCGTCTTTTGGAAATATGGTACGATTATGAATATCTCCAGTATCAAATAATCCGTATAAACTGTGAAATTTACGTAATGTATGAAAACAGATACTATATTTTTTGCTGGGTACAAAACTTTATTATAGCCGTTAAAAAAGGGAGACTGAATTTTTTTGTATTCATGGTAAAAAAGGACAGTGGAAAACATTTAATGGAGATTAAAAAAAAAATTAAATAAATAAGGGTGAAAGCTGAATCGAGTTTTTCTTTATTTTTTTTTGTATAGAGAACTGAATTCAAACGGGGAACGACTAAAAAAATCAAACTATTGAGAAAAAAATTGGGGAACAACTAAAATAAATCTATCATCATGATAATTATACAATGGAGAGGAAAAGCCTCAAAGACTAATCACGTCCATGTTGTTGGACGCGACCATTTAATCTAAGGGTGTTTCTGCCAACTATATTTAAATTGATAAATGACATTATTCATATGATGGGGGGGGCAGAACGTCCTTGCGAGAAAATAGTACAAATTGGAGGCAAAATAGCAATGTTCAACAGCTGAGCTAATCTGTTTGGCGAATTTTTCACTTGTCCCTTACTAAACCCACAAATATATTCGCCATTATTGGTCCAAGGACTGAGCCCATGGACACGCCACCGATTTGCTGATACATTATATCGGTGAAATTGACTTCAACGGATGTATCAAATTTCATTAGCTCAATAAATATGCTTTTAGGAATGGAAGGAGGCGATATCTGACTACGATATGAAAAATCAGAGCAGATATCTTTTGTCTCTAAAATAGGGAAACAAGTGAATAAGTTGCTGATATCATAGGGGCACATGAATTTATTGGCAACTTTATAATTTTGCATAAAATTAGCAAAATCGAATGAATCTTTTAAGCATTAGTTACTATAACAATTCACGACTGGCTGTAAAATGTTAAAAATCACTTTTGCAACCTTGTGTTGTGTTTTATGAAAAACAGTTGTTATCCGGACCCATAAAACCGCTAGTCTACTTTCGATATGTAGACGACATATTTTGCCTATTCAGTAATCAAACAGAGGCAAACAAAATCTCCACTTTACTCAACAAAATGCATTCCGACGAGGGGGAAGGAAATTCTATTTTAGCCTTCCTTGATGCATTAAGTTTTCTTATACCAATTTACCGTAAACCAGCGATTATGGGGTTGTATACACGTTAGGACTCATTTTTCCCTAACAAACGAAAGTATAATTTAATTTAGACCTTAACACATCGTGACCTCATAATTTGCTCACAATTTAAATTGGATGAAGAACTAAAAATGGCTACCCTCTGGATGTGATTAACTTCATTATAGAAAGAATAAATATCTGTTCTCAAATAAAAACTAAGATGACGGTTAAATGTTCAATTTATATTCGTTTACCTTGGTTTGGGACAATGAGTGAAAAATTTGCCGAATAGATTGGCTCACTTGTTGAACCTTGCTATTTTGCCTCCAATGTACGGGTGGTGTATCGACAAAACCATTATTGCCCTCCTCTCGAAAGGACTTCTGCCCCCCCTCATATGAATAATGTAATTTATCAATTAAATGTAGTTGCAGTGCCAACTACGTTTGCAGAACGACCCTTAGGTTAGATGGATGCTATAACCTACCGTAACGTAAAACCCGTGATGTGCAATGAATTTAAGCAGTGTCTCGTTTCTTATTCTAAGTCACAGCTCATTCGTTATTTCATCTGAATGTCATGGAGACCTTCTCTATGTAAGCAAAGGGATTGTCTTCTGGGTCTGAATGTGATTAGTCTCTAAAGCATTTCCTCTCCATTGTATAATTATCATAAAGATAGATTTATTTTAGTCGTTCCTCCATTTTTTTATCCGATAATTGAATTTTATTTAGTCGTTCCCCCGTTTGAATTCGGTTCCCTATACAAAAAACCTCGATTCGGCTTTGAAAAGTGAGGGCGAAACCCGGTCAGCTAACTCTGCCTCCTTATTTATTTAATTTTTTTAAACCTTCATTAAATGTTTTCCTTCCATCCTTCTTTGTACCATGGATACAAAAAAAAAAAAACTCTATCTTTCTTTTTTAATGGCTAGAATATATATATATAGCCAACTATCGTAGCCAAATTGAATGTTGAAATGCTCATATCTTTGGTTCTATGGGACGGAACTACATGAAAATTTACGGACTTTTGGAAAATTATAATACTCGGTAGAAAAGCCTATATTTTCAAACAATTCTCCAATAAAATCAATTTTATTATCAGTCACAGTGCGAGGTGACATTAGTGTTTTCTGCAAAGTCGGCTTGTTAAGTCTATTCCATGAATCCAGATTTATAATTGAAAGGCTCGATCCAGTGTTTCATTGTAATTTCACGGTTTTATCAAATACCTTAACTGTTATACATTTGCGTACTTTTCGTTGAATTTTATCTAATTCTATTATGTTTTTTGTTTTGCGTTTGTTTCACAATTCGAACCGCAATTTTAACAAGTTTTATTCTGAAATGGGTCAAATGTAATTCTCCACGTCGGAAACAATGTCTTGGAGATATATTTTCTGATTTTGTATGGTTCGCGCGATTTATAAATGTAGACAGCCATTTTCTTTTCTCTCTTTTTCAGAGAAGATATTTTTGAATTTATATTGAGAACGTGGTTGGACATATTCTTTTTTTTTTCTCTCTTCTTTAGAGCAATTTTTGAATGTATAATTTACTTTCCTTTATCCAGAATCGCTTTTAATGTTTCTAACTATTTGTCAATCTGTAGAGTGAGGTTGGTTCGCTTTCGCGTTTCGCAAGAACTTTTCGTCTAATTTCAGCATTTTTTGCCGACACTAGTCTTTGACCGAAAATGAGACATCTAAATTGTCTGTCGTCAGTTCTGCTCGTCTAAAGTCGATTCAGTGCTAAATAATCTTCATCGTTCCACTTAGCCAAATTAAAACAAACATTTTGTAGAACAAAACGTGTTGGGGCTGAAAAGCTTCCGCAAACCCCAGACCCATGGTCTTTTTAGACAGGATGTAATCTGCTGTGTTTCACAGTTCATAATTTCTATAATCGATGTTGAACAAGTTTTTATACCTTCTAAACAAAGCGAATCCAATTTGGTCCACAGTAATTTTGTGTTTTTTCTTGCCGCATCTATACTGACGTTTGTTAACGTTGGCGCCAAAAGAATTCACTTTTATCGATTCATCCACAAACTGAAGTGATGCAATAGTTACAACTCCAGTTTCTCTCAAGACAGCTATCGGGTTTCGAATCCTCTCTCAATAAATAGAAGCGTTTTATTTTTAGTACATTTTCACGCCAAACAAGGCACATTGCTATTTGATGTAGGAAGATACTATCAGGGACCTAAACTACAGGGGTACTATGTAAGGAGTTGGGCAGCAAGATCTCTGTTCTGCTTACGTTACACTTGAACTTCTGCATGTCAGTACAGTTGGGGGCGTAGGGACCCGGAAGGTAATTCCAAAGTCTAGCAGTCCTGGGGAAGAAACTACTGGAGTAGAAAGCTCTCTTACATCTAAGGATCTCTAATATGTAGGGGTGGGATTTAGCTACTTGTCGGGTTTGTCGGGGGTATTTATGTCGAGGAGGTACAAGTGCTTACAGTTCGTAAGAGGCAGCGGGATGCAACATTTCGTCGATAGGACAGAGGCTGAAGCTTAGATGACAGTTCAGGACCTATCAGGTTGGCGACTCTCTTTTGAACGTTGTCTAGGAGCAAGGGACTAGTAGTAGAGGCACAAGCCAGATATGACCACAGTACTCCATACATGAGTGAATGGTGGCCTTATAGAGTTACAGATTCAGCAGAGAGAGGGAGGGAGGAGGGGAGGGAGAGAAAGAGAGAGAGAGAGGGTGAGGGGGTATTTAATATTGGTTACAATTAAAAATCACATTTCAAGTAAAAACACTTTGATATACCTACGTGTCATACTGAAATAAGTAAAATAACCGAAAACTATGGCGGGGGAAGTGATCGAATATCGAATTCAAGATTGCATAGAACTTTATAAAGATCTTAATGGTGTTCCATATCGTGTTTTGCAAAAACGCTGTGTTGCCGTCAGTGTGCAGTTTATTGGTCAATTATTTTAGAATTAATTCTTGAATTTTTGTAGGCGTTTTTCCACTTTGTTGTTGTTGTTGTTGTTGTAGTAGTAGTAGTAGTAGTAGTAGTAGTAGTAGTAGTAGTAGTAATGGTAGAAGAAGAAAAAGAAGAATCAATCTGTCTTCAGTTTTCGATTGTTGTAAGAGTGTTGTTTTGTAGTACTATTTGTTGTCGCATCTGTTGCTTTTGTAGTTTCACCATTCATCTTTGTTAGATGCCCAGATGGTTACGTATAATCAACTTTTTAATGTATGCTACATCAACTCGTATGAGGACTACCGTATCCGGTGTAAAAGAGTCCCACTTGATGTTTGGAATACGTCTCAGAAATTTTAAGTGTACTCTCTCCATGGCATTTATGCGGCTACCATAAGTTGTTCGTGATTCAGAAGAGTAAAGTAAGGATTGTAAGATTCAGGATTGATAGATAATATTTTAATTGGAATTCATTATTGAGATGAGTATTATTTATTAATTTCTCTTCATTGCCGACTATTATTCTCATCTTTTTCTTAATCGTTTCACGATGTTTCGGCAATCTATTCTTCTGGCCTTCGTCAGGAAGTAGCCGCGACGGGATAGGAACTGAATCTCCTGACAGCATCCACTGCAATTACTGCCTTGTCTCACCACGTTTTGGCCAAGTAAGCCTCTGGCCGGCTTTGGGTAGGATTGAAACCGCTATCTTCATACAATTCTCACTTGGAACCGTGGAGATTCAACGTCTATTGATAGACACTAATCTTTGTACGAATAGTCATACGTCTGTCAGACCATACTCGCCTCTCCAAACTACCAAAAGCTTTAGTAGTATACTGTATCCTGTAGGTGACCTCACCATCCAGGGTTCCGTTTCTGGCAAGAGTACTACCTTAATACACAAAGGTGTCAGCGGTTTTTCTTTGATAAGACAGGGGCGCGTTCGAAACACAATTGAGCATAATACTTGATTTTTGCCTTTTAAACTTTAATTCAAGTCATTATGTAAACATAATTTTATAAAATATACAGTAGGTTCTTTGATATGACAGGGGCGCGTTCAAAATGAATGTTTCTGTTTAGAACACAATTGAATCATGATACTTGACTTTTGTACTTTGAACTTGAATCCAAGCCCCTAAATAAGAATAATTGTATAAAATTAAAAGTAGATTCTTTACAGTGCAATGTAGACGACAATGTATTTTGGACTAATTCAGTGTGGGAAGACACGTAAAATTTCCTCGCGGTATCCTGCGAGGTGTCCTCGACTAGAACAGGCAACCAATCGATTTGATTGAAAAATGATGCGATTTCACCGATTTCGATTAAAAAAACCCATGGGAGTGTGGAACATGTCTTGATTATCATTCAATTCCGGAAAAATTCAGGTCTCCCTGCTTTTATATATACATAGGTAGAATTATATCTCTACTTATATATTAGACTCTTTGCGTGTGTATGTGTGAATGAACTCGGAAACGGATGGGCCGAATTGTTTTAAATTTCAAACTTGCGTATTTTATGTATCTGGAAGAGTTCATTGATAGGTTTTGTATCGGAAACATTCCGATAAGTATTGAAACTGGATAACCGAAAAAAATCCGATTAAAGATGGGAGAGATGATTTTCATCAAAGTTAACACGCTGATATAGCCTAACATCACAAGTGCATTTTAGAAAGTTTTTTACTGCATCAGAAAAAGGGTCCGGCGTATAAAATTAACAGTAGGGTCTTTGATAAGACAGGGGCGCGTCCGAAACGAATGTTTTTGTTTATAGCACAATTATATCATGATACTTAACTTTTGCATTTCCAACTGGAATTTAAGACATTTTATAAAAATAATTTTATAAAATCAACCGTAGATTCCTTACAGTGCAATGCATATTACAATCTATTGTGGACTTAAGCATGTGAAGCTTTCTCCTGGTGCACCATGGTAAATCCCCGACCAGAGCAGGCAATCAATCAATTTGATTAATAAATGTGCTCTTTCACAGATTTCAATGACAATAAAGTATTGTAAGTGTGGAACAGTTATTGATCCTAATTCAATCCAGGACCACGTCGGGTCCCCTTGTTAGCACACACACACCCCCACACACACACACACACACACACACACACACACACACACACACATATATATATATATATATATATATATATATATATATATATATATACCACCTTACCACCAAATTTATAAGTTCGAAACCTCAGCAACTATTGATCAGAATTTAACAAATGAAGGCTCGTTGGAAAGGTAATGATCTGAATTGTGTACTGGGCTGGGCTTAAGGTCGCACATTAAGAGAATCATCCTTCTCCCAGAACGTATTTTTGGCACTTTTCTACTGCCATAAAATATTTCAATCAGTCATTTTTTTCCCTAGTTTTACATATGCATTACAAAATATCTGATATTTCCCCAAAACCACTGGCCTTGATGAAGGGGAGACTGAAACTTGCTGCTATGGTTTCAAATGATCTGAAATAACAGCAAGGGGAGACTTGATTCCAAATATTTCTCATATCTTTGGTTTTCATACATAAAATAAATTTCACAATGTATAAGGATTATTTGAGATTGGAGATATTCATAATCATACCTCTTTTCCAAAAGAGGGAAGATATAACATATGAGAAATATTTGGAATCAAGTCTTCCCTTGCTGTTATTTCAGATCAGTTGAAACCATAGCAGAAAGTTTTAGTCTTCTTTCCATCAAGGTCAGTGGTTTTGGGCAAAATATATATATACCATACTATGAGCCATCAGTTTATATCCGTGGGTCCTAATTCAATCCAGGACCACGTCGGGTCCCTTGTTAGCACACACACACACATACGCACACACACACACACACATATATATATATATATATATATATATATATATATATATATATATACTGTGTGTGCAAAAATCAAGACTTCAAGACAAGGTGTTGATTGCAACAAAAAGTGTATTTCAATTTACGTTACAATTGTTTCAATGTCCAGTTCGATAATTTCAAGCATTATATCGTTTGAAAATTTTCAAAAAAACAGTATTTCTTCAGACTTTATGAATAAACACACTTTTGGCAATGTAGCATTTTTTGAATAGAAAGAAAAAAGGAGGGAATCCTTAACGGGAAAAGAATGCGTGAAACATTTACCTTGGTTGTGGTTACGGAAAAGCGCATGTAAATATTAATTTATCGCCTAATTTCGTATCCTTATTTAGGAACAGAATTATGGGAAGTTTCTATGGAGAGCCCTAATATTAATGCTCACTTATTAAATGTGATAATTTTGTAGCTTAATCCGTAAGTCAACCATTTTTGGCTTAAAACCTATTGATATATGAAAATTTACTGAATTACACGATCTCAGTATATTACATATATATATATATATATATATATATATATATATATATATATATATATATATGCACCGAAAATTCCCGAAAGGATGAAACACTAGTGTCTGTAGGTATGTAATAATTCTAATAAAAAAAATAATTATGACAGCCACTTTAAGAAACTGGTTTCTTATCGTTGAGCACTTTCAGTTGAATTAAAGTCGGTCAATTAAGCTCTTATGCGTAGATCATCGTATAACGATTAGATCACTGTCTAACTGACGTCAAGAACATTTAAAATAAAATGTTTAAATTCAACGTTATTTCACGCGATTAATTGTAGCCGATTGCATATGGTCTTTACTAATCGAGCCAGAGATGGCTTGTGTTGCCGAGTTCGAATTTGTCGACTGGTATTAATCGTGGTACCCTGCACTGAAGATTCCTGAAAAGATGAAACACTAGTGTCTTTAGGTAATTAGTTATTATAGTAAAAAAATAATTATATATATATATATATATATATATATATATATATATAAAAAAATAATTATATATATATATATATATATATATATATATATATATATATATATATATATGGGTAAAATTAATTAAACATCTGATTTATCTTTATGACTAAATCAAAACACAGATTCCGTGAACAAAGTTTCTTTCTTAGAACTGCACACCTGTGGAACTCTCCTCCGTTTGCCAGTTTCCCAGCTGACAACAACTTGGGTGTCTTCAAGTCCAACATAAACAAATTCTTGATGAACCGCCCCCTTAAGTAATCCAATCTACCAAATTTCCATTACTAACGATTACTGCGATATTATCCCGTTGATTACTGTACACTCAATAACTCTTTTCCTCGAGTGGCCTCCGGGCCTTGATAAGTAGTGGCTCCTATGTAAAAAAAACACCCTCTGCTGATCGATTTATGTTTCTTATATTTATATAATCTTAACCATAAAAGCTCTACATATTTATTGAGCACTTTTAAAAGTATTGCTTTTTTAATTCAATATATTTGAATATATATATATATATATATATATATATATATATATATATATATATATAATAAATTTCACACCCAAACAACGTCGCAACCCACAAGAGCCATGAGAGTCAACGAAGCGGAAGTCCAAGACTCGAGTTTCGCCCTCATTTGGGCTCATCAGTTAGACACAGGGTGGCCACAAAGTCACGCACCAATGTTAATTAAAAAGGTTAAAAAATTAAAAATGTTATAGTAGTAACATTCAAATTCAAAGTTCTTTACAAGGATTACAATTGCTCGATATGTTCGCCGTTTGCAGCTATGCACGAACCAATACGAAATTCAAAGTTCCTGTAGACACGATTCAGTTAATCAGCATCACCATCAATTTTAAGACAAGCATCAATAATACGACTCTTAAGAAGATCCAAATCACGAATCTTTGTTGAATAAACAATTTGCTTAATGTGACCCCAGAAATAAAATATAAATATTCAGTAAATCAGCATCACCATCAATTTGAAGACGAGCATCAATAATACGACTCTTAAGAAGATCCAAATCACGAATCTTCGTTGAATAAACAATTTGCTTAATGTGACCCCAGAAATAAAAGTCCATGGGGGTTAGGTCAGGCGACCTGGGCGACCACTCTACCGTACCTCTTCGACCGATCCAATTTTCGAAATTCTCGTGGAGCCAGTCACGCACAATCGTTGCGTAATGCGGCGGGGCACCGTCTTGCATAAACCAAGTAGGTCTGCCGTCTCCAAGTAAATCAACCTGCGGTATCAAATCATTTTGCGACATGTTGAGGTATCTTTCGCTAGTAACTGTCTGATTGAAGAAGAAAAGGCCCAACACATGGTGGCGCCACAAACCACACCAAACCATTATCTTGGGACCGCTGTGTTCTTTGCTGTCTAACATAAAATGAGGATTGTCTTGCGAATAGTATCAGCAGTTCTTCCGATTGACCTCTCCACTAACATAAAAATTTGCCTCGTCGCTAAATAACATGTTTCGCCTAACAAAATCAGGATCTTCCTCGAGTTAAACCTGAAACCATACAGCCATTTCTAAACGTCTGTCACTATCATCCTCGTACAATTTGTGTAGAATTTGAAGTTTGTAAGGATGAAACTTTTCTGCTTTGAGGATCTTCTGCATCGTTGAACGAGGAACACCAATTTCACCTGCTGCCCTTCGCACTGACTTCCTTGGACTGCTTGCAATTTTTTCCAACACTTGTGCACGTGTCTCTGCAGATAAACCTGGACATCCACTTCGCTTTTTGTCAACGACGCTACCAGTTTCTCTGAATTTGTTGATTAAGCGACCGACATGAGTGTGTGACACATTTTCATGAGAATGGTTTCTGTTGAATTGCTCAGCAACACTTCTGTTGGTTGCACCATCACGACCAGATAATAACATTATTTCTACACGCTTCTCTGTAGTCAATGGCATGTCTGATCTGAAATAAAAACATCATAAAATTAAAAAATTATATTAATAAAAAATAAATATTAACATTGGGGCGTGACTTTATGGTCACCCTGTATAATAATTTTCAGGGTTCGTTGACTGTCATGGCTCTTATGGGTTGCGACGTTGTTTGGCTGTGGAATTTATTATATACAATCTCTCTCATTCTGAATATATATATATATATACATATATATATATATATATATATATTAGTGATGGGATGATTCCAATATTTTTCCCGATTTTTTTTTTTTTTTACACAGTGATCACCATTTATCAAGGCCCGGAAGCCACTCAGGGATAAGGGTTATTGCAAGTACATTACGTTAGTGTGGAGATTTGATGAAGTGTTTACTTAAGGGGGCAATTCATTAGGAATTTGTTAACATTGGACTTGAAGACATCCAAGTTGTAGTCCGGTGGGAAGCAGGCAGACGGAATAGAGTTCCACAGGCGTGCAGTTCTAAGAAAGAAGCTTTGTTCATGGAATCCACGTTTTGATTTAGGCACAGATATAGAGTGGGGGAAATTTTTCACAGTGGATTCAGCTAGACGGGTGTTTTTCGTGAAAGATTGGCGAGGGGGGACCAGAAATTGGAGTTCAGATGAGCACCTGCCATGGAAATAACGATAAAACAAGGATAGGCTCGCAACGTCTCTTCTGTGGGAGAGAGGTTGCAGGGTAGAGAAAAGGGCATCCCCCACTAAGCCACGAAGTCTATTTTGTACTCTGTCAAGGCAGGATAGGCTGTTTTAGCAGCTCCTGCCCAGATATGACAACAGTATTCCATTCCGTACTAAATTCCCGATTTTGATAAAATTACTGATTCCGATTCCGATTTTTTATAAAACTCTAAATATTTAACTATGAAATTGTCATTCTGTCCCGATTACCGTAAAAATGCATCTTAAATGTGCATGTATTTTCTCAACCGTAAAAACACACTTGTGAGGGGGAGATGATTTAGAGAGTTTAGTCTTACTGGATGTTTAAAACCAATAAATATTTATTATTTTATTATTACTTCAAGCAGTGGAAGATGTTTCTTAAACCAAAATCAAATGAAAAAGAATTTAAGGAATCGGTTTTGGCATCAGAAAATAGGCTCAAAGTTTTCCGATTCCGATATCGATTCCGATGCCCCAAAGAGCTCCGATTTTTCCGTTTCCCGGTTCAGATTCCAATTAATCGTCCAACACTTGGTTTCTATAAAATTTAATTGATTTAAAAAGATTTAATAGAAAAGATTTAATAAAAGTTGTTGAAGATATTTTTTTCTCAAAATAACCGACATTAGCGCTTATTGCAGCCTCAATCTGGCACGGAACCTGGAGAAAGCTGATTTTACGCTTTACGTTGGAAAACCCTTAAAAACCACTTTAATTCTGTCGATTAATAGTCTCTTGTAGTACTGGAACCGCGATTGGTGTTTTTCTTGACATCGCTCAAACATAATAATCCATCGAATTAAGATCAGGGGAGTTCGGAAGCCAAAGATTGTGATTTGTGTTGTAGTAAAATTGTCTGAGAAGCGTTTCTGACTTTTAACCGTGGTGTGACAGGGAGGGACGAACCTGCTGCCACACACACGGCCTATTATTAGCCATTCTTGCTGCTCAGGACTTAATGTATAGTGGTTAGGCATGTGAATTGAATTTGAGATCCTGTTTGAAAAAATGCGGAGAGGTTACGTCACGCTCTGAGGACACGCATGCGAGCACCATGATCGTTTGGAGAAATTTAATCTGCACGATTCTAGAAAAGTCTTGTCATCTGTTATTCTGTGTTTTGTGCTTTTGATCTGAGCAACCTTCACTTTGCTCAGAAGTTTCTTTACATTTATCAGGCGATTTTTGAAGGCTTTTCTGTGATGATTAGACCTCTGTGATACTTGCAGGAGTAGCAGCGAGAGTCTTTATTTAGTGCAACCTTCATGGTAGAGGGCGGAACATTCATTTCGATTTTTGATGTGAAGGTCCTCCAAGGATGGAGTACTGCTGCCATATCTGGGCAGGAGCTGCTAAAAACAGCCTATCCTGCCTTGACAGAGTACAAAATAGACTTCGTAGCCTAGTGGGGGGTGCCCTTTTCTCGTCCCTGCAACCTCTCTCCCACAGAAGGGACGTTGCAAGCCTTTCGTTGTTTTATCGTTATTTCCATTGCAAGTGCTCGTCTGCGCTCCAATCTCTGGTCCCCTCCTCGCTAATCTTTCACGAAAAACACCCGTCTAGCTGAAACCACTGTCAGTAATTTTCCCCACTTTATATCTGTGCCTAAATCAAAACTTAGATTCCATGAACAAAGCTTCTTTCTTAGAACTGCACGCCTGTGGAACTCTCTTCCGTTTGCCTGTTTCCCACCTGACTACAACTTGGATGTCTTCAAGTTCAACATAAACAAATTCCTGATAAACCGTCCCTTTAAGTAAGACACTTTATCAGATCTCCATTGCTAACGATTACTACGATATTGTCGCATTGATTACTGTACACGCAATAACCCTTATCCTCGAGTGGCCTCCGGGCCTTAATAAGTGGTGACTTCCATGTAAAAAAAAAAAAATTGTGCAGATTTTCGATGAATTCTGCTGCGAGAAAACAATCGAATCTGTTTTTGTGTTGCTTTCTTTTAGTCTCCGTTGCAATTTTCTATTTCATACCGGATTGTTTTTATATAGTGTTCAGGGAGAACTGAGCAGCGACCATAATCTTTCTCTTTCACATATAAACAGTAGGTTCTTTGATATAACAAGGGCGCGTTAGATATGAATGTTTCTGTTTAAAACACAATCCAACGATGGTACTTGACTCTTGCATTTTAATCTGTAATCACCGCACACACAGTAATCATTATCACCGCACACGCAGTAATCATTATCACCGCACACGCATTTATCATTATCACCGCACACGCAGTAATCCAGGCATATAAATCAACAGTGAGTTCTTGGATATGACAAGGGCGCGTTCGAAATGAATGCCTCTGTTTAGAACACAATGGAATTTTGCATTTTAAACTTTAATGCAAGCCATTATATATGAAAAAAAAAACAATTTTATAAAGTCAACAGTAAGTTCTCTAGAGTGCAATGTAGACTACAATATATTGTGAACTTAGTAACTTCGAGAGGCACGTGAAGCTTATTAGCGCAGGCAATCAATCAATTTGATTGAAAGATGGGCCACTTCATCGATTTCGATGGCAATAAAAATATGGGAGTGTGAAACATTCTTGAGTTGTAAGCCACAGTTAAGTTGCAGAACAGTTTCTGATGGTCAGTTCTAACAAGTATTGGCAGTGACTGGTTCTCAGACAGCTCTTGAGTCGGAAACCACAGTTCAGTTTCGGAACAGTTTCCGATGGTCAGTTCTAACAAGTCTTGGCAGTGACTGGTTCTCAGTAGACAGCTTTTGAGTCGGAAACCACAGTTTAGTTTCAGAACAGTTTCCGATGGTCAGTTCTAACAAGTCTTGGCAGTGACTGGTTCTCAGTAGACAGCTCTTGAGTTGGAAACCACAGTTTAGTTTCAGAACAGTTTCCGATGGTCAGTTCTAACAAGTCTTGGCAGTGACTGGTTCTCAGTAGACAGCTCTTGAGTTGGAAACCACAGTTTAGTTTCAGAACAGTTTCCGATGGTCAGTTCTAACAAGTCTTGGCAGTGACTGGTTCTCAGTAGACAGCTCTTGAGTTGGAAACCACAGTTTAGTTTAAAAAACAGTTTCCGATGGTCAGTTCTAACAAGTCTTGGCAGTGACTGGTTCTCAGTAGACAGCTCTTGAGTTGGAAACCACAGTTTAGTTTCAGAACAGTTTCCGATGGTCAGTTCTAACAAGTCTTGGCAGTGACTGGTTCTCAGTAGACAGCTCTTGAGTTGGAAACCACAGTTTAGTTTCAGAACAGTTTCCAATGGTTGGTTGTTCTACACAAGTCCTGGATGTGACTGGTTTTTGAGTTGGAATCCACAGAGCAAAAGATTCTTCCCGTGTTGACACGAAGAAAACATATGTACGGTTGCTAAAGAAAATGTTTAATTTTTATGGAGAAATTCTGGTTTCTGATTGGTTGGTAGCAGTACGTGAATTAATTTGATTCGTCAGTTCCTAGCAGCGTCGTTTATAAATAGAAACTCCCAACTCTCAGGGACCATACCCCTCATTAGTAAAAAAATATTGCAACAATTATTCAATCCCGAGCAACGTCGAGTACACCTGCTGGTCATTTTTAAGCGTATCTTACAACCGGGCAACGCCGGGCAGACGACTAGTATATACATATAAATTTTACGTCTATATAGCCACATGAATGCGCGTGTGTGTGTGCGCCTAGACGTACCGGCGCCAGAAACCCGGTCCCCAATACAAACGGAGGTCGCTTTTTTGTTGAATAATTCATATCTGTACGCTGTGGTACAGGATGTGGGAGACCCTGCGCTAATCCAATGGCGAAACGCCTCCCATTGTCCAGCCACTTACGAGCATAGCTTCATGACAATGAAGATCCCAGCTTTGTTGTTAGACACCAATTGCCTTATTTAACTACCCACAGCCCTCTTTGCCCCTCCCTCCAGGGTCTACCCGTCCCCCACCCACGCAACCACTCACCCTCCCTCCTAGAACCACACCTTTGCTTCCTTTTTCCTAAAGACATTTTCGATTTTATGGCTTTATCCCTAACCCCATACCCCCCCCCCCACTCGTCCGTTTCTTTAGAACTTTCTTCATTTTTCATTTCTTCTGTAAGAAACTTTTCTTTTTTCCTTTGCTTATTACTTTTTTTCTTTTTAAACGTATGCAAGTATCGTTATAATCGCCTAAGCTCATTGGTCACGCTTAAGCTTGAAGCAATATAATCATCAGTCCGTCACAGAAGGGACGTTGTTAGCCCCTTTTTTATCGCAATTTTCATAATAGGTGTTCGACTGAGCTCCAATCTTTGGTTCCATTCCCCAGTAAAACATTCATAGCGAAGACTCGTCTAGTTAAAACAAATGTACAACATTTCTCTAAGTCCTCCCCCCACCCTTTGTAAGCCTAACGGAACTTCCATGAACAGAGTTTCTTTCTAAGAACTCTTGTGGAACATAATACTACAGGTCTACTCCTCCGTTGACTGCAACATGTATCGCTATAATCGCTTAAGCTCATCTTTCACGCTTAAGTCTGAAGTAATATTGTCATCATTCTGTCCCTGAAGATACGTTGTTAACTTTTATCGCTCGCAAAATTATTCATAGGTTCTCTGTCTTAACTCTACTCTCGGGTCTCTTCCAAAGTAAAACTGTGTTACTATCGCTTGCTGGGGAGAGTATATTGGTTTGTCCGTGTCCTGGAGACATCTCTGGACGGATTCTGTGCACGGCAGCCAGCTCCCGGGTATTAAACGCAATAAAACAATAGACACATCCTTTTTAGTCCAAGGGGTTGACAGGACGTGTTATGCATGCAAGAATTGAAAGCTTTATGCAAATAGCGAACGACACGTTTCTTGTTTTTTTTTTTTATATAACTATACTAGCATTTCAGCCGGGCGTTGCCCGGGTGTTTGGAGGTGTATGTTGAGCAAAAAAACAAAAAAACAAAAAAAAAAAAAACAACAAACAAAAAATAAAGCGGTCAATTTTTTAAAACTTTGACCCCTAATATAACCCCTTAGCATTTACTTTTTAGGGTTCAAACCAAGTTATTAAGTTAGATCCATGCCCAAGGAACCAATATCTAAAATTTAAATTGTTTATACCCAAAATTGTCGGAAGAGTTTGGTAGAGTTCTCAAAGGTCAAATCGTTGAACTTTGACCTATTAACAGCCGAATTTCTGGCCGAAAAAGGGATTACAAAGATTTTCGCAAATCTCAGTACCCTGTATATCAAATTTCGAGTCTGTAGACTTAAAATTAACAGACTTATTGCGTAAGGAAATGTACACAGACACACAGACAGACACGTTCACTTTTATAGATATATAGATAAATATCTATAAGAGTGAGAATGTGTGTGTGAGAGAGGACACTTCTCAACCTATAAACTTAACTAATATTTGATCTACACACTTGAATTTTAGTATATAGAATATTCAGACCTTGGGGTTAAAGTTTTTAATCGATTTTCATTCAGAAAAAATGCCTGCTAAGGTGTCAAAATTGAAGTGCCCCCCCTGAGCCCCTAAGCCTAAATTTCATTGAAACTTTGTGGTCCCATCTAGGGAAAAGTGTGAGAATGCACAAACGTTTATAAAAAAAATGAAACATGTGTAACTAAGCAGATAAAACGATAATAAAAAATATATTTGCTCTACAATAGTATTGAGCACTTTCTTCAGGTTTTTACAAATTACTATTTTATGTATATATATATATATATATATATATATATATATATATATATATATATATATATATATATATATATATATATATATATGGGTGGAACGACAAAGTTATCGCCCAAAGGACACTGTAGATTTATTTTAAAACTTTTATTGAAAAAATCAATTCAGGTAACTTCATTATGTATTAAAGCTGACATCTATTCAATGTAGCTGCCTTCAGCCTCAATCATCGCCTCCATACGGGTTCAGAATTGGGAACATGACTTTTCCACAAGCGCCGGTTGGAGCTTGGCGAATACTCAGTGGACGGCGGCGACTAGGTTGGCTTTGGTGTTGTGTCATAATGTTGATGTTTTCGATGTATGACCAAACGAAGTTTTCCAGCGGGTTCAGATCGTGTGAGCAGGGGGGAGGGTAGTTAGAAAAGGGTTTGTACTCTTCTCTCACTAGCCCCCTCCTCCCATGAGGACTCCTTCTGAAACCAAATCTGAATCTCTTTGGACTTGTGCGTCGGCGCCGAGTCCTGCTGCCACACCCATGGTCTGTCAGCGGCCACCTGATTTCACCATGGGATCACGACACTTTTCAGCACATCTTTGGTGTAAGGCTTTCGAGCCGAGTTCGAAGATATGAGGAGGTATGATGTGGCCCTCACTTGAAACAACACCAAAGACCATCACCGTGGTCGAAAACTTTTTCCTTACCCTGAGCACGTTCCTGTTAGCCGTGTCAATCCAGCGATGCATTTTGAGGGTGCTGGCAATGGTCCTGTTGTCATAACTTAGATCAGTAGAGACTTGTACAGAGGTACGTGTCCGATCTCGGTCATTGAACATTGTGCAATTTTCAGACATAATAGAAGGCTCCTCTCGCTCTTGGGAGTTATACACTACAAGCCGACTAGTAGAAGGTCTGCAAAAAGAAGCCGGTTTTTATCAAACGGAAATGGAATCATATCGTCTTTTCTAGGGCGACAATTACAACGTTACCCTCTGATTATATATATATATATATATGTATATATGTATATATATATATATATATATATATATATATATATATATATATATATATATATATATATATATATAGTAATTTATAAAATATATATGGCGATTAAGCTACACTGAATATTCGGGGTTTCAAGTAAATACTTAAAGTCTACGCATAATCTATACTTTCGTAAATTAATTTTATGTGAGTAAATGGAGTAGTTATATATATATATATATATATATATATATATATATATATATACATAACTATTTCATTTACTCACATAAAATTAATTTACGAAAGTATAAATTTGTGCGTAAACTTTAAGTATTTACTTCAAAAGTGCTCAATACGTAGGTAGAGCTAGTTAATTAGTTATAAGATATATATGACGATAAAGCTACACTAAATAGTCCGCGTTTCATCCACTCAAGGACTCTTCAGGCTTATACTGGATACATATATCATTATATGTAAGCCTCAAGAATCCTGGAGTGGATGAAACGCGGAATATTCAGTGTAGCTTAATCGCCATATATATTTTATACCTTACTATATATATATATATATATATATATATATATATATATATATATATATATATATATATATATATAATTAGCAAAAGTACCCATCGTTGACTGGGTTCAAAAACAGCCTACAGAAAATGGACTCTGATTTATGAAAGTATGATAGGTTAAGGTTATGAAAAGGAAGGGTTGTAAAGACATAGCTTCGAATTTGGGGGTATCAAAACCAAAGCAAAATATGATGAAAGTAAAAATAAATTAGATAACCCCATAATTTATTATACCATACCTGTTTACACTGAAACACTTATCACAATATTCTGTGGATCTATATTAAAAAACCTTGTTAAACTTTGTGACATATTTCCATTCTATGGAGGTCAGGTGCGAACGAACACCTCATAATTTTATTATACCATATTTCTTCAAACTGAAATATAATTATCACAGTATACTTACGCAGATAGATATGGAAAGTCTTTATTAAAGTTTGTGCCTATTTCCATTCTATGGAGGCCACGGACGCAGACGCCACATTTTTATTATACCATCCCTATTTAAGTTAAAACATACTTATCAAAGTATTCTTATGTACATCTTTATCAAAAACACTTGTAAACATTTTTTTTTTAATTTTTTAATTTTTTATTTTCATACTTTGTGGACCAGGCGCGAACGCTGACCGCACAATTTTAATGGACCACCGTTCTGTCAGATCAAACATACCCATTCCTGTGTCTCAATACATCTTCTATCATTATATGTAATCAGTTTTTTTTAAAATAGTCAACTATATAGGAGCCAATTCGTGACCACACACACACAGTTTTATATTATAGATATATTCCTTTAAATTTGTTTTTGTGTGTATAGATATTAATATTAAAACTCCTCTTTTCTATTTATTTAAAAAGAAAATACAACTTTGTTATATATGGGTTATCCTATTGCATTCACAAACAAAAGATCTATCTCGTTTGCATATTCTTTTAAACGTTCATTTTAATTAATTCCCTATGAGTTTTTTTCGGATTTCTTATGGGATGATCATCTTTAGTCAACTTTTACGTGTAATTATTTTCATGCAGATATTCTACATGATTTATACTTACATAATATTTACGTAAAAAGTTTATAGCAAAACTCTTTCTATATATATTCATGCATGCGTATATATATTTGTTAAAAAAATTTTGCCTACCAAACTCCTTTGTCTGCCTTTATTCTATAGACATAAAACTTTATATATGGGGTCTTCTAACACATGCGAAACTTTATATTTTTGGTTTTAGCTGGGGAAAATCGGTGCAAACATTTATATATATATAAAAGCGAAAATATATGTATGTATGTATGTATGAATGAATGTATGTATGTATGTATGTATGTATGTATGTATGTATGTGTGTTCGCTTTTTCTGTATGTCTACAAAAGGCTTTTTTCAGAGAAGCGGTCGGTCGGTTCACAACTTTTTAAAACTTTTTATATCACATATAAATCGTAATATCTCACAGTTAACAACGAAGCTCGCCTGTCTATTTAATTTACTCGATTTCGGGAAGATAAATATTCAACATTTGTCGCTCGCCGCATGTGGGTTAGTCTTTTTGCTATAACATCTTTGGAAAATAAAAATAAAAAAAGCGTTCCGCAGTAAATGAAATACTATCCCGCAGTCAAACTTGACCTCATTAACTCATTAAAACGGGCACCTGCCAAATCCAAGTAATTAAATAAATTCAAACGTGTTTCCGTCAGTATCTCGCGGTGGGGAAATGGTTAACGTCGCACATTTTTTTTTTCACACTTTAATTTACAACTTTGCCTCAACGGTTCGGGTTCGATCCTCATAGTTACTTTCTTTTTAAAACCCCCAACCCCGGAGTTTCCAAACACCCGGACAACGCCAGGTACCCCTCGCTAGTGTGAAAATAAAATAAAATAAAATGAAATTTGCCAGGTGGAGGTCGGACGCCGGCATTACGAGTATGCATGCATAACGTAGTAGTTATTTGTTCATGTTTTAATTTGTAACCTTGCAGCAAACATATCTTTATAGCTCAGTCAATAACGGCAGAGGAAAAAATAAATCGTCAGCTAAACGTTTGGGTTTCGATTTTCAGTGGTGACGCACCAATCTTTTTTTTTTTTTAACTTTTTAAATCGTTACACTGTATTGGGTTAAATAAAATAATAAATGAAAAATCTGGATTAATCAAAATATCATATTTAAGCGTATTTTACGACCCAGCAATACCGAGTGCCCTGCTAGTGTATATATATATATATATATATATATATATATATATATATATATATATATTGTTTTAACAAAAACCAAGACTTCTTCAGACTTATTGAATAAAAAACACTTTAACAATAAACTATTATAACTGTCATTGTAAAGATGTTTTTTATTCAATAAGTCTGAAGAAAGGCTTTTCTTGTGAAAATTTTCAAACGACATAATGTTTGAATTTATCCGAATAGTCTTGAAACAATTGTAACTAACGATGAAATACACTATTTGTTGCTATCAACCCATTCTTTGAAGTCTTGGTTTTTGTTAAAACAATATATGAATGCTCAATTATGAAATATGATAATTTTGTAGCTTACAGTTTAAGTCATCTCTTTTTGGCTTAAAATTTATTGATATATGAACGATTACCGAATTATATAAACCCAGTAAAATTCGTAATACTACAAATAAGACTATATATATATATATATATATATATATATATATATATATATATATATATATATATAAATGACAATAAGTTTACCAAGGTAATCAAATCTTAGCATCTAATAACAAAAAAATTAAATCAGCCCAAAAAATCCCTTTCCCAATCCAACCAAAAAGCAACTGCAACTGTATTAACAAACATCTTTGCCCACTCAATAATGATTGCATCCATAAAGATGTAATATATTACAATTACAGACCTCCCACGCAATTCTCCCATATATATATATATATGAACAAATAAGTACAAAGTATTAGTTAAAATATTGTTGATATTGAATTCCTGATGCTAATATGAATAATGCCACACATTAATTTCGATTTTCATTATATACGAGAGGGGGGGGGGGTTAGAAAAGTAATGCCTCCTATTTTTATTCCGCCCGAATAGATAAAGGATGACTGAACATGCATTTATTACCGGAAAGTTTCGTCTCTCTTTTGCAGATATTAACGGTGTGAGACTCTAAGAAAACAACCCCTGTCATGAACATGCGTCAGAAGCAGGGATGTGTTAGTGAATCCTTCCATGCAGAAAAAAAAATTGAACCAATCAACGTTTACCGGTGCCTGTTGAACGTTTGCAAAGCCGGTGCTGTTGATGTCAGTACAGTTAGGAGATGGGTTCGTTGATTTCAGAGTGGTGACAGAGATGTGAGCAATAAATTGAGCCCTTGTCGCTTATGCACAGCCACCACCCCAGAAAACAATTTTTCGACTCGACTAGCTCATCTGCGCTGATCTAGGTGTGTCAGAAATTTCGTGAAAAATAGTGAATAATTCCACCCCGTCTTTGCAAGCTCATAACTCCTCGAAAAATGTAATTCAATATTCTCCAGAATAAAAACTCGATTAAACCTAGAACCCCATCTTCCAACGTAGACCCCTACTACCAGGTCTCCTTCTCCAACATCAGGGGTCTACGTTCCAACCTTCCAGAGGTTGAAACCCAATTACAGGAGACGAAACCGGACATATTATTTCTAAGTAAAACTGGAATAGGGCCGACCACTTCCCTAGGTGAGTTCATAATTAACGGATACTCCAATTTAACAGCTAAATCTGAAACCCAAGATCGCCATGGGCATGGAATATGTGCCTACATTAAGGATGGCTTCCTGTGTGGCAGGTATATCTCTAGAGAAGATCCTAATTTATCCTATATGTGCTTCAGGGTTGCACTTGCTAACACCATTGCATTTATATTTGCCCTCTATAGGCCCCACAACAGCGGAGTTACTATCTTTAAGAGCATATCTGAGAAAATAGATCACATACTGTCTTCACATACCTCGGCTAACATCCACGTCTGTGGTGACTTCAACGTCCATAACGTGGAATAGCTGACCCATTCAAATAAGACAGATGATGAGGGGAGGTTTTGTCATGATTTTACCATTGCTTATGACCTCACTCAGATTGTTCGCGAACCCACCCGTGTGCCCGATACACCCGGTCAATATGCAAGCCTCTTAGACCTTTTTCTCTCAACTTCCCCTGAGCTATATTCATGTTCCGTTCATTCTCCTCTAGGATCCTCCGACCACTCCGTCGTATCAGTTAAGATAAAAACGAAATGTAAGAAGCCCCCAGACGTACTCCTCCACCGTACTGTATACCGATACTCTATGGCTAATTAGGATAGCTTCCGTACATTCATATCTGATTTACCTCTGCACTCCATGTTCAAAAAGGAAGTGTCCTCTATAGTATTAGATCTGACCGAATGGTTAATTGTAGGCATAGACCAATTCATACCATCTAAAAAATTCCAACAAAAACCTAACAGCCAGCCATAGTTCTCGCCAGAATGTGCTGCTGCTATCGCGCACAGAAATCACTTTTTCCATAGCTACCAACGTAATAGATGCACTGAGACTAAAGCTGCTTTCAGGACTGCCAGCAACCACTGTAAAAGAGTAATAAAAAATGCAAGAGAGCTATATGCCCAGTCTGTTAAATCCAGGGTAGCTGATCAGCGGCTTGGATCCCACCAGTTTTGGCAAATAGCAAATAGGATCCTGAACAGAAGTGTGCGTTCTATCCTAACCATTATCAATGGACCAGAGGTCATCTCGTCAGCGTCAGACAAGGCCAAACTATTTGCAAAGAACTTTGCAGCTAATTCTACCCTATGCGACGAAGGCCATCAACTCCCCATATTTCCTCCTATAACACAGAACAAGCTAGGTAACATACAAATATCCGTGCATGAGGTCGCCAAGCTAATAAAAAACCTAGATTCCAGTAAAGACACCTGGCCCTGATGGCATCCCAATTATAGTGTTAAAAAAGCTTCAACCAGAACTTGCTCCCATACTTACGAAACTATTTAAGCGCTACCTTAAGGAGAAGTGCTTTCCGACCCCCTGGAAGACCTCGTCAGTTTGCCCTGTATTTAAGAATTCAGGTGATAAGTCATCTCCCTCTCAGTACAGACCAATAAGTCTCCTGTGTGTTATGAGTAAGTTGCTGGAATCCATATTAAATAGAGAAATAGTCAACCACCTCAGCAGGAATAACCTTCTTAGTGACACACAATATGGTTTCCGCTCTGCAAGATCTACCGCAGATGTGCTGATGGTTATATCCCACAGGATTAGTGAATCTCTTGACAAAGGCTTCCTTTCTAGGGCAATTGCTCTTGACATATCAAAGGCCTTCGACAAGGTATGGCATAAGGGTCTACTTCACAAGATTTCCAGCTACGGTATAACTGGAAATGTTTTCTCAATCATTAAATCATTTCTCTCCGATAAGTTCATAAGAGTAGTGGTAGATGGACAAAAATCGGAGGCCTGCAATATAAATGCTGGAGTCCCTCAGGGGTCAATCCTGGGCCCAACTCTCTTCCTGATCTACATCAATGACCTCCCTAAACACATACTTAAATCATTCGTTGAAATCTATGCTGATGACACGACCATCTACGGCAACACATCAAAGGCTGTAAATGACAAAGTTATCTCGGATTCTCTCTCCTCTGATCTCGAGCGCGTGGTTCAGTGGGGGAAGATGTGGCTGGTTACCTTTAATGTATGTAAAACCAAACTCCTATCCTTACATCATCAACGCTCTGATCCCCAGCTGGCATCAATTGCGATGGATGGCTCTCGTCTGGGTGAGGCCCCGTGGTTTGACAAGCTTCTGGGTTTGACCTTTACTCCTGATCTGAAATGGAACACGTACATCAAGTCTGTTGCCAAGGTCGCTGGAAAGATGGTGGGATCCTTCTACCGATCCAGAAGATATCTCACTACTGATGCAATTCTCTATCTATATAAAAGCCAAGTACGTCCAAGGATGGAATACTGTTGGCATATCTGGGCAGAAGCGGCCAAAAACAGCCTATCATGCCTTGACAGAGTACAAAATAGACTTCGTGGCTTAGTGGGGGATGCCCTTTTCTCTACCCTGCAACCTCTCTCTCTCACAGAAGAGACGTTGCGAGCCTATCCTTGTTTTATCGTTATTTTCATGGCAGGTGCTTGTCTTAGCTCCAATCTCTGGTCCCCTCCTCGCCAATCTTTCACGAAAAACACCCGTCTAGCTGAATCCACTGTGAAAAATTTCCCCCACTCTATATCTGTGCCTAAATCAAAACGCGGATTCCATGAACAAAGCTTCTTTCTTAGAACTGCACACCTGTGGAACTCTGTTGCGTCTGTCTGCTTCCCTCCGGATTACAACTTGGATGTCTTCAAGTCCAATGTTAACAAATTCCTAATGAACCGCCCCCTTAATTAAACACTTCATCAAATCTCCACACTAACGTAATGTACTTGCAATAACCCTTATCCCTGAGTGGCTTCCGGGCCTTAATAAGTGGTGATCACTGTGTAAAAAAAAAAAATTCAAGCCCTAATTTTTTTTTAATTAAAGGAGCAAGGACCAAGGTTTCATTAAAAAAAACAAAAGAAAAAACAAACAACGTGATTTAAAAAAAAAGTTTTAAACTTCGAACTTTACAGGTAAATTTCTAAAAAACACTAATATTTTTTTGTTTGAAATTTGAATATATTATTTATTGACCTTTTCTCTTCAATTTGAGATATATAAAACTTTGGTGAGTAAATTAATTATTTACTTTTTCATAGACACTTGAAAATCGGGGGGAGGGCGTGAATTAAAAACGTTTGTCTAAAATATTATATTCGGTTTATTGGAAAGTGCATAAAATGTCACATTGACCCTGAAAATATCGTAAAAATAGAATCAATAGAAAAATTTTGATAGATTTTTAAAGTTTAAAAATTGAAAAATATTGAGTTCGTAAAATTCATTACTGTTTTTTAAAAAATAAAAAAAATATTTCTATTACTTTTAAAACAACTTTAATTATTTATTTTGGAAGTATAATCCATAAAGAAAATAAACAATCCACTTTTAAAAGAGAAATTACGAGCTTTTTTATATTTTATTCGCAGTTTCGTGGTAGGGGTGTCAAAAATTCCTACAAAAATTCTGATACACCTAGCGCTGATCGGCGGATAGCGGTGAATTAAATGCGTGTAGAGTTAGGGTTAGGGTGTCAGCGTACTAGAAATGATGCGGTTCAAGCAAGGTGCGTGTTAGGTGTGTTCAACGGATTCTCACGCAGGACCAAAAGGACTGTCGACGAAATGTCTGTCATGACTTACTGAATCAGTACGAAGCCGAAGGTGAAGGATTCTTTGACAGCATCATCACTGGTCACAAGATATGTTGTTATCACTATGGATCATAACAACAGCATATTCAGATTCATTGTTTTGACTATCGCGTCTGTATCCGTTTTTATCTTATATGCTTTTATACAGAGTGATGTAGCTCTCGGTTGATTAACTGTGTCTAACTGTGTTCAATATATACTCGAGGGTCAACACAATGATAAGTCGATGGAATAGCTCCCCAGCAAAGAGGAATTCAAGACGGAGACATCTGCAGGCAAAGTTATGTGCTTCATCTCCTGCGACAGAAAAGGCGTCATCCTCCTGGATTTCTTGGAACTTAATGGCTATCAACTCTGATCTTTATGTTAAAACATTGACAAAACTGAAGATCCGAATTGCCTGTGTAAGGCCAGATGAAAGGGAAACATTCTAAGTTTGTAACACGGCAACGCCAGGCCACCCCCAAGTTTGAAAACTACAGAATGTGTGAAAAAAGTTCGGGTGGCTAGTTCTGTCTCACCCACCGTATAAATCCCGACCAGACTTCTACTGGTTCCAATCTCTGAAGAACGCATTATGTGGGCAGCATTTCCTCGAGAACAACACCGTAATCGCAGCCGAGGACTACCACGACATGCGTTGATTATTACCACTGAAGTATCAAGGATCTCGTTCATCTCTGGTATTGAGAACTGTGGTGATGATGTAGAAAAATAAATTGTGGAGCACAAAAAAATCGCTCGTTTTAATGGTAATACTCTTATCTTCGTAGATCTTCATTTTCTTATTTTATTTTGGAACGTCCCTCACCCTACATACACACATATACACACACATACTCAAACACATACACACATACGCACGCATAGACACACATACACATATGCACGCACGAATACACAGCCAAGATCACTTATATATATATATAGATAGATAGATATTTTTTTATTTACAGAAAGTTTAGATGAGATAAGTTATCGCTACCGTCCGTTTCAACCTGATAATAGGGGACCGTTTTAGATACCCATATCAAGCACTCTTCAGCCGAAGCACATCTGTTTTATAACCGGAATAGAAATCATATCTATTATCAGGTTTGAAACCGACGGTACCGATGACTTATCTCATGTAAACTTTCTGTAAATAAAAAATATAAATAATACGCTTTTATTTTCGGATTTTTATTTTTATAATAGAGCACTCTGCTGGAATCTTTTTTTCTGTGTGTGTGTCTGGTCACGAATAGGCTCCTATATGGTTGACTATTATAGAAAACTGATCACATATAATGATAGAAGATGTATCGAGACACAGGAATGGGTATGTTTGATCTAGCATAATGATGATTCATTAAAATTATTGGGTCTGCGTACGCGCATGGCTCCCAAAATTTAAAAATTAAAGAAAGAAACTTTTTAAGTGTTTTTGATATAGATGTACATAATCATACTTTGATAAGTATGTTTTAACTTAAATAGGGATGGTACAATAAAATTGCGGGGTCTGCGTTCGCGCCTGGTCCACAAAGTATGGAAATAAAAAATTAAAAAATTTAAAAAAAAAACGTTTACAATTGTTTTTGATATAGATGTACATAAGAATACTTTGATAAGTATGTTTTAACTTAAATATATATGGTATAATAAAATTGTGGGGTCTACGTTCGCGCCTGGCCTCCATAGAATGGAAATACGCACAAACTTTAATAAAGACTTTTCATATCTATCTGCGTAAGTATACTTTGATAATTATGTTTCAGTTTGAAGAAATATAGTATAATAAAATTATGAGGTGTTCGTTGGCACCTGACTTCCATAGAATGGAAATATGTCACAAAGTTTAACAATGTTTTTTTAATATAGATCCACAGAATATTGTGATAAGTGTTTCAGTGTGAACAGGTTGGTATAATAAATTATGGGGTTTATCTATTTTATTTTTACTTTCATCATATTTTTCTTTGGTTTTGATATCCCCAAATTCGAAGCTATTTCTTTACAACCCTTTCTTTTCATAACCTATCATACTTTCATAAATCAGAGTCCATTTTCTGTAGGCTGTTAGTATATATATATATATATATATATATATATATATATATATATATATATTAGTAGCGGGCCGCAGCAGTATGCCCGGTCGTAAAATAAGCTTAAATGTGATATATTAAATTACGGAGATTTCGTATTTATTATTATAGAGCCAAAATTCTATTGATTATTATATTGTACCAAATATAAAGCAGAACCACTGGGCGTTGTCCAGTCGTAAAGTACGCTTAATATGATATTTTAAATCATGCAGATTTTCTATTTATTATTAGAGAAAAATTCTATTGAATAATATATTATACCCAATACTATAGCAATGATTTCAAAAGTTTAAAAGAATGACTTGAGTGATAGCGCCTAGGCCATTTTTTCACTTTAGAATAGAAATGAAAACGTTTAGTGCTTAAGCCTTGGTCATTATCGTTTGAGCTAAGGACGAATAGATCAGGAAACGTCAGAAATTAAGCAACTTGAACGGAAAAAATATATATTTGCGCATGCGGAGAAAAAAAAACAATTTTGGTAGGCTTACACCTGCTAAGGCCACTTTTTTATTTCGACCTATTAATGGTTAGTTTTAATTGCTAGAAACCAAATCGAACTTGTTTCACGGGTACAAATGCCCTATAAAGTTTCATGTCTGTAGACCAAAAACGAGAAAGGAGTTTGATAGAGACAGTTAGGTACATACAGATGAGGTCACATATATGCTAGAGCGTTTTCATCCTAAATGTGACGCAATTACGCACAATATAGAAAATTTGCATAAATAGAATAAAGCAATATAGTTCAATTAACATAACCATCGAATAATTAATGAAAGTTTGAATGAAATAAAATATGCATTAGGTGCGCTTGAAAGCCAAATCACAACGCAATATTACGAAAATAGACACATATTTTTCTTGTTTGAAATTCATAATTTAAATATATTTCAAGGACGTTTCTAACATTGGAGAGTTTATGTTGTCAACATATGTTTACATAACCACAGATTGTTAAATAAAAATTATTCCGAAGTATATATATATATATATATATATATATATATATATATATATATATATATATATATATATATATATATATATATATATATATATATATAAAGAAATAATTTATTAGGCTTATTTCTGCTAAGGTCACTGTATCTAATTATGACCTCTTACAGCTAATATCTACCGGCTAGAAACCAAATCGAATTTGTTCCACATGTGCAAATCTCCTACCCATAAAGTTTCATGTCTGTAGACCATAAAAATAAAAAGGAGTTTGATAGTCACACATAAGGTCACTTATATATGTGTGTGTGTGTGTGTGTGTGTGTGTGTGTGTGTGAGTATGCTAGACAGTTTTCATCCTTAATGTTACACAATTATGCAGATTGTAGAAAACGTGCATAAATAGAATTGAACGTAATATTTAAAAGAGACCAATCATCCAATAAAAAAATTAAAACTAAATAAATAATTTATGAAAGTTTGTTTTTCAAACGAAATATGCAAATTAGTTAACATTTATAAAGTCGCTCGTATATCCATGACGGAGTATATTAAAGAAGTTCGGTTGAATAACTTTTAAATTGAAAACATATCACGTTGTCCAAATAAACGTCAGTAACGTAGTCGTCTATTTTTCTCCAACCGACCCAACACGTTGCATGTAAACACGGTCGCAGATGAAAATGATGACTTTAATATAGTTTTTTTGTGTAAATTAAAAAGATATTTTTTTTTTTTTTTTTTTTTTTTTTTTTTTGTAATTGCATGTAACCAAGACAGCTACTAACTCTCAATCTCGGAAATCACACTCGCACGACGATCATTTTTGAAAATTACAACTTTTGGAAGCGAGGAGGTAGAGAGGTAGTGTTTCGTGTTCGCCAAATGTAACAAGCCAACAGCTACGCGTCTATTTCTTTTTCTTCTCTTCCTTCTTCTAATCTTTGCTTCTTGTTCTCTCCTCTATCTTTCCTTTTCCCTATACGCATTTGAGTCCGTGACGTAATGTTTACGCCACGCCCCCAAATGCTAACACGATTATGTTACAAAAGCATGCTTTAAATATAAATGTCAGTGCTACAAAAAACTGAACTTTATATGTATATATATATATGTAGTCATTCACAGACAGACTGTTTGCGGCGCTTCAGTGTGGCTAGACTAGAAACTATCTCAAGCCAGGATTCAAACTCAACCGCCGAGGTGAGAGACAGAGCTTCTAACCGTTAAGCTCAATTTGTTTATAAAACGAGCATTGCTTTGTACATTAACATAAGTTTTTTTTTTCGCTCCCCAGTATGCTCCACCCAAGATAGGGAACATTGATAATCATCATCATACCAACTGTTTCGCTGTATCAAAACTCTTCAGTGCGGCTAGACTAACAAGTACTTCAAGCCAGCTTTGAAACTCGATTTGGCTGCTGCTAAGATAGTATGCAAAATAACAATGACTAAAATTGTTCAAACGCCCAAACTTCAACGAAATAGCAAATTAAATTAAAAAAATAGCAAATTAAATCAACAAATAGCAAATTAAATCAACAAAATAGCAAATTAAATAAACAAATAGCAAATTAAATCAACAAAATAACAAATTAAATCAACAAAATAGCAAATTAAATCAACAAAATAGCAAATTAAATAAAAAAAAATAGCAAATTAAAGCAAAAAAATAGCAAATTAAATCAACAAAATAGCAAATTAAATAAAAAAAATAGCAAATTAAATAAACAAATAGCAAATTAAATCAACAAAATAGCAAATTAAATCAACAAAATAGCAAATTAAATCAACAAAATAGCAAATTAAATCAACAAAATAGCAAATTAAATAAAAAAAAATAGCAAATTAAAGCAAAAAAATAGCAAATTAAATCAACAAAATAGCAAATTAAATCAACAAAATAGCAAATTAAATCAACAAAATAGCAAATTAAATCAACAAAATAGCAAATTAAATAAAAAAAAATAGCAAATTAAAGCAAAAAAATAGCAAATTAAATCAACAAAATAGTAAATTAAATAAAAAAATAGCAAATTAAATAAACAAATAGCAAATTAAATCAACAAAATAGCAAATTAAATCAACAAAATAGCAAATTAAATCAACAAAATAGCAAATTAAATAAAAAAAAATAGCAAATTAAAGCAAAAAAAATAGCAAATTAAATCAACAAAATAGCAAATTAAATCAACAAAATAGCAAATTAAATCAACAAAATAGCAAATTAAATCAACAAAATAGCAAATTAAATAAAAAAAAATAGCAAATTAAAGCAAAAAAATAGCAAATTAAATCAACAAAATAGTAAATTAAATAAAAAAATAGCAAATTAAATCAACAAAATAGCAAATTAAATCAACAAAATAGCAAATTAAATCAACAAAATAGCAAATTAAATCAACAAAATAACAAATTAAATCAACAAAATAGCAAATTAAATAAAAAAAAATAGCAAATTAAAGCAAAAAAATAGCAAATTAAATCAACAAAATAGCAAATTAAATCAACAAAATAGCAAATTAAATCAACAAAATAGCAAATTAAAACAACAAAATAGCAAATTAAATCAACAAAATAGCAAATTAAAATCAACAAAATAGCAAATTAAATCAACAAAATAGCAAATTAAAACAACAAAATAGCAAATTAAATCAACAAAATTAAAATCAACGAACCAATCAATTCTTGAAACAAAATCAATCAATTCTAAGTACTTACTAAATCTCTCTAATTCAGTCTATATTTTTTACAAAAGGTTTATTTTTTCATTTTCGGTAATTTGATTTATATTAGTGATGGGACGATTCCATGATTTTTCCCGATCCCGTTACAATTACCGATTCCGTACTATATTCCCGATTCTGATACAATTACTGATTCCGATTCTTCATAAATCTCCAAATATTTAACTATAGATTTGTTATTATTTTTTTCCAGATTACCGTAAAAACACATGTTACGTGTGCAGATATTTTCTTAATCGTTAAAATACACTTTTGCGGGATGATCTACAGATTTTAGTGTAAAAATCAATAAATATTCATTACTTTAGTATTACTAGCAACAGTGGAAGATTTTGTTTGAAACAAAGTCAAATAAAAAAGACAGCGAAGAGAATCGTTTTGGCATCGGAAATAAGCACATTTTTTCCGATTCCGATACCGATTCCGATACCGATTCCGATATCCCAAAATGTTCTGATTTTTCCAATTCCCGATTCCGATTAATCATTCTAACACTAATTAATATACACCCGTTGTCCGATGTAAAGGATGCCCCAGATGAATTGAAAATCCATTCCCAATCTTTGAAAGGGAAACCCTCCCACTAAATTCACGTTAGTACACAACTGTTCTACGGCAGTGACTTTCTGATGGAGACAAAATCTTGTTGTAAAATTGGTTTTCTAGGTTGGCACATTAAAAAAGAGTATACATGAACCTTTCTTTTTGGTCTCTTTGTCTTACCGTATTCCAGGACAAGAATTAATCGAGTCTAGTGGAGTAACTTGAGGTAACATCACTTAGAAAAGGTGCATCATTCTTCATGAAAGCCTTTGACCTCTACACCTGATCTGAAATGGAACACCTACATCAAGTCTGTTGCCAAGGTTGCTGGAAAAATGGCAGAATCCTTCTGCTGCTCAGAGGATCTCACTACTGATGCAATTCTCTATCTATATAAAAGCCAAGTACGTCCAAGGATGGGGAACTGCTGCCACATTTGGGCAGGAGCTTCTAAAAACAACCTATCCTGCCTTGACAGAGTACAAAATAGACTTTGTGGCTTAGTGTGGGGGGGTGCCCTTTTCTCTTCCCTGCAACCTCTCTCCCACAGAAGAGACGTTGTGAGCCTGTTTTTGTTTTATCGTTATTTCCATGGCAAGTGCTCGTCCGAGTTCCACTCTCTGGTCCCCCCTTGCCAATCTTTCACAAAAAACACCCGTCTAGCTGAAACCACTCTCAGTAAGTTTCCCCACTCTTTATCTGTGCCTAAATCAAAACGTAGATTCCATGAATAAAGCTTCTTTCTTAGAAGTGCACGCCTGTGGAACGCTCTTCCGTTTGCCTGTTTCCCACCTGGCTACAACTTGGCTGTCTTCAAGTCCAACATAAACAAATTCCTGATGAAGCTCCCCTTTAAGTAAGACACTTTATCAAATCTCCAATATTAACGATTACTACCATACTATCCCATTGATTACTGTACACGCAATAACCCTTATCATCGAGTGGTTTCCAGGCCTTGATAAGTGGTGACCATGTAAAAAAAAAGCCAGTGTGTGTTAGCCATACCAACGAGATCTTATTTGGGCCGCGAATGCTTTACGATTTTAAATATTTAGTTAAGATTTACTTGTAGGAAAAAATAATCTCATACCAGGTTGTCCTGACAAACCCTTGTTCAGAGAGACTTTAGACACTCGATGATAGTGTCTAGCAGGCATTCAAGTTCTCTCCAGTAGGCATTCAAGTTCTATCCTCTAAGCATACAAGTTTTATACTGTAGACATGCAAGTTCTCTCTCGTAAGTATTCATGTTTTCTCCAGTAGGCATTCATGTGTGTGTGTGTGTGTGTGTAAGCGCCTCTAAATATTTACCGATACACCCGACAAAAATTAAAACTAAGTAGGTTTCCGTAGGTGGCACAGATTAAGGTTATGGTCAGTTTATCAACTTTCGCGGACAACGCCGGAGTACAGGTTAGCTAGTCTATATATATACTGTAAAAGCGACTCTACGTATTTTTCCAACGTATTGGACGAAAAGTAAAAGTAAGTAGACCTCCGTAGGTGGCGCCGGCTCTGTATATATAATTGTCTCCTAATGTCGTATTTCAGACACCACAAACTTAAAACAAGAAAAGAAATGGGCGTAGATCTAGCAAGATACACTTTTCGATTTATTCATCGGCACATCCGATAAACACGAAACCCGATTGTAAATTGGACCTTTCTTCTCACTGACCTTCAGGAAAGGTCATAGTGCTTCACACC
>NC_136521.1:66205751-66208251 GCF_053919585.1 Euprymna scolopes | reverse complement strand
ATTTCGAAGGAAAACTTCATCTTCAGTATGTCTTCTTTCTTTTTTTTTTTTGCCATGATGTTGTTGGAGCAGAGAATCAGCAAATAGAAGTCCGTTTGTTGTTTTTACGGTAGTTTTTTTTACATCTTGGAACGGTGCGTAGGTCACGCGGGATTTATGTTAAGATGTTTGTTCCTTAGAAGCGCTGGTTGAGTTTGAATAAAATAAATACGTAATGTATACGTTTGAAGCCAAAACAACGCATTATTACAAAATAAACAGACATTTATTTTGTTTGAATTTTATATTGAAATTCAAAATTATATTCCGGAGCAAAACTTCATCTTCGGTATGTCTTCTTTCTTTTTTTTCATAAATAAGTGTTTCTTTTAGTTGTCGTTCAATTCGTTAGGCACCCATTTATCAAGTTTCTTTTGTCTTTCAATTTCTCAAGTGGTTGAAATCGCCGTATACATTACATCTAATTCAGAAGCAAGCTGTGATTCTGCTCGACCAATGAAACGGAACGCTCGTGTTTCCCCGGAACAATGTAACAGGAGAACACATTGCTTATTGTGTGGAACTGTTATTCCGAAAAAAAGACCCAAAACGAAAAAGTGACGAATATTCTGGTGGTGATCTTCATGCAGCAGACTGTGTGTAGCATCAACTCCTGTACAATGCGCAAGATTCCAATACAATTCACATCAGTTAAATCCACCAACCGACGAAAAAGTGGAAGACAAAAAAAAAAAAAAATGAGGCATTCAAGAGCGTTTGCCAGTTTATAGAGGAAAATGATGAAGAATAACTAACGCTATCGGACATTGTCACTAAAATGGGAGAATACGCCCTGATTACCATTTTGCATCAATTGAAATTAATGGCCCCCGTCTTGGGGAGGCCTCATGTCTTGACAGGATTGTGGGCTTGACCTTTACTCCTAATCTGAAATAGAATACATACATCAAATCTGTTGCCAAGACCGCTGGAAAAATGGTGGCATTCTTCTACCGATCCAGTAGATAATTATGATGCAATTCTCTATAAGAGCCAGATGGAGTACAGTTGCCACATCTGGACAGGAGCTGATAGAAAGGACTTATACTGCCTTGGCAGAGTTCAAAATAGACTTCGTAGCCTCGTCCTTTTCTCTTCCCTGCAACCTCATTTCTCACAGAAGAGATGCTGCGTGTTTGTCTCTGCTTTATTGTTATTTTCATGACAAGTGCTCGACTGAGCTCCAATCTATGGTGCTCCCCCGCAAAACTTTCACAAGAAACACTCGTCTAGTTGAAAACATTAAACCTAAACGTAGATTCCATGAATCTAAACGTAGATCCCATGAACAAAGTTTCTTTCTTAGAACTTTCCAGCTGGCTACAATATGGTTGTCTTAAAGCCCAATGTAAACAAGTTCTTGATGAGCCGTTAAACTTAAGTTAACAAATTTACCGAATTCCCATTACTAACGATTACTATATTGTCCAGTTGACTACTGTACACTCTTAAACGCTTATCCCCGAGTAGTCCCTGGGCCTTGATAAGTGATGATTCCTATGTAAAAAAAAAAAAGAAACTTGCATGGTAGTAAATCCACGGCGTTCGGAAATCAGTATCTCAAATAAAAGTTGTTAAGTCGATATAGGAACTCTATATTCGTGACTGAATGCACACTGCGAGAGCTATAAGAAGTACGAAAACAAGCAATTCTCCAAACCGATATCTCACTACTGATGCAATTCTCTATCTATATAAAAGCCAAGTACGTCCAAGGATGGAATACTGTTGCCATATCTGGACAGGAGCTGCCAAAAACAGCCTATCATGCCTTGACAGAGTACAAAATAGACTTCGTGGTTTAATGGGGGATGACCTTTTCTCTACCCTGCAACCCCTCTCCCACAGAAGAGACGTTGCGAGCCTATCCTTGTTTTATCGTTATTTTCATGGCAGGTGCTCGTCTGAACTCCAATCCCTGGTCCCCCCTCGCCAATCTTTCACGAAAAACACCCGTCTAGCTGAATCCACTGTGAAAAATTTCCCCCACTCTATATATGTGCCTAAATCAAAATCCGGATTCCATGAACAAAGCTTCTTTATTAGAACTGCACGCCTGTGGAACTCTGTTCCGTCTGCCTGCTTCCCTCCGGACTACAACTTGGATGTCTTCAAGTCCAATGTTAACAAATTCCTAATGAACCGCCCCCTTAAGTAAACACTTCATCAAATCTCCACACTAACGTAATGTACTTGCAATAACCCTTATCGCTAAGTGGCTTCCGGGCCTTGATAAGTGGTGATCCCTGTGTAAAACAAAAAAAAAAAAAACCGCGGCAAAACTCATCCAAACTGATATCCAGACAACAGTTGTTGCAATAGGGGATAAGTATCGAAAAACCGCCGAACTGAAACTACCAGCCGCGTTAGATTTTATTCCGTACAAGATTCCAGTTCCTGCTTCAACATCTGTTTGTTGGGAAGGACGCATCCAAAAAGGTTGCTGGGATCGGATAAGTAG
>NC_136521.1:66163251-66200751 GCF_053919585.1 Euprymna scolopes | reverse complement strand
CTTTACTTTGTGAACGATCTTCATGTAGAGAAAAACATTTCGCCTCTGATGTGTAAAGAGGTTAGTTGGACCTAATGGATATTGTTGGTGAGTAGAGGGGAGATAACTAGGGGTCGTGTGTTGGTGTGTAGTATGGGTTCAAGTGTAAATGCGATTGTCAACGAATAATAGCGACCCGGAAGAAGAAGAAGTTCAAAAACGGGTCAGAGGTTTAAGTCAGGTGAAATTGTCGGGTACGTTGGTGAATAAACCGGTAGGCCCAATAACCCGTTCGCTCACGCGCCAAGTAGCGGGCAATCGGGTAACACTTAATCAATTCGACAGAGATGCGGTGTTTTTTTTATTTTTTGTTGATTGTTTGTTTTCTTGTTTTTTTTTGTTGTTTTTTTTTTGGGGGGGGGCGATAAAATTTTCCTTTTCTTGATCAAAAAAAAGACCAAAAAGAAAAATAAATTGTTTTTCACGCGTCTTTTAGAATTTTCTTTTTTTTTGGGGGGTGGGGTGGGGTTACTTTCTCTATTCTTTTATTATTATTATTATTTTTTTTTCTTTGTCTTTGTTTTGGTAAAAGTTGCGGAGAATGCCCTGTTTTGCGGTAGTTGAACAAATGAAACGGAAATTTAATTTTCGTTTCGTTTTAATCTTTTATTATTATTATTATTATTGTTCCCAAAAAGCGAAAGTAATCGAAACTACAATCGTACTATATATATATATATATATATCTATATATATATATATATATATATATATATATATATATATATATATATATATATATATATATATAAAGAAATGGTAATTAATAAAAACTGAAAAAGTGCTCAATACTGTTGTAGAGCAAATATTTAGGTTTAGGCACAGATAAAGAGTGAGAGAAATTATAGACAGTGTTTTCAGCTAGACGAGTGTTTCTCGTGAAAGTTTGGCGAGGGGGGGGGCATTGATTATATTTGAAATTAAAATTCTACTGGAATAATTTCAGTAAATATCAGTGGACGTTAATATTTTTCTAATCCACAAAAAATAAAATTTTTGTGCAGATTCCTCCCAAACAAGGCACATTACCACTTTACGTAAGGGGCTATTATTTGGGATCATGTATAAAAGGAACTATCTGGGGAGTTCAGTAGAGAAATGTTTGTTCACATTATATTTAAACTTCTACGGATTAGTACAGTCAGAGAAGCAGGAAGTAGGGAGGAAATTCCAAAGTCTAGAAGTCCAAGGGAAGAAACTGTATTAATAGAAGGCTTTTCGGCATCTAGGGGCCTCAACAGTGAAGGAGTGGGATTTTGCTGCTTTTCGGGTTAGTCAAGAGTATGTATGTCGAGGGAGAACGAGTGTTATGAGCTTATCGGAGCACATTCCATTAAAGTGCTTATAAAACAAGAACAGCGATGCATCATTGCGGCGATGTGACAGGGGTTATAGCTTGGTTGACAATGCAGAGCTTTTGCAAGTTCTGTCATTCAACCGTGAAAAGTCCAAGTCACCTAATGTAGATAACATAACAACAAAGTATGGAGATATCTGCGGCGAATCGCACCTTGAAAGGTCGCCAAATATCTGGAAGCATTAAACTTTATCGATAACAACAAATGGAAATGTGACAGTATTCTATGGAAAAAGACAGGCAGATACATCAGAGATACATCAGAGATGGTATTTATTTGCTCCCCCACTGAGCAAATTAGGCACAAGGCCGTTTTTAATGTGAGGTAAAAACCAGCTCCCCTTAAAGTAGGCAAAAAGGGGGCACTCTGGTTACCAAAAATAATAATTGTCCCAGTATAGAGGGTTTCCCCTCCATTGACTGGTACAAATTATCTTAAGTGCAGTATCTGCCGGAACAGATGGTATTTATTTGCTCCCCCACCGAGCAAATTAGGCACAAGGCCGATTTTTAATGTGAGGAGTGAAGGGAGGGGGAAGGGAAAAAGGGGACCAGCTCCCGAGAGGTGGGAAATGGGAGCTGGTTAATGGGCAGGCATGTGGGGTTGCCCCCACATCTGGTCTTTGCTAGTCATAGCTAGTCATAGCTTGCAGCATCTGCCGGAACAGATACTACACTTTAATCTTGGCCAGAGATACATCAGAGATAAAACCATCTGGAACAAACCGGAAAGAGCAAACAATCTATCCTTAAACCAGTCCTTGGATATAAACTAAACGCATATCGGAATCAAATGTTAGTACCAGGAAAGGGCCGCTTCTCTTCTAACTGAACTAGTATATATATATATATATATATATATATATATATATATATATATATATATAAGATGTACCCGGCGTTGCCCGGTATTAAATGTAAAGTTAAATTCCTTTTTAAAAATGAAGTAAAAAGAAAATAGAAACTGAGACATGTGCATGCGAGTATTATCTTTTTTTTGTTCCAAACAATTCACGTCTTTCTTTTAAGAAAAAATAATTACTCGAGCTGCGATCGAAACCCAACCCCCAAAACAGAGTATCACGTACGATAAGCATTAGACCGACCTAACACGGTCTTTAAAAAGGCATTTTAAAACCTCGCGAAACTATTGACAAACAGATAAAAATCCGATGACTCCCAAATACCAATTTTTCTATTTTGACTCCTTAACAACCCTTTTCCGGATAAAAACCGATTAAAATATGTTCCACATGTCTCAATCTCCTATATACCAAATGTCTGCAGATGAAAAATTCGTTGAGTATATAGGTTGAGAAGTGTCCTCACACACATTCTCATATATATATATGTATATATAAATGTGTGTGTGTTTGTGTAAATGACGATATAATAATGATATTAATGGATAAAGTTTACACATCAGTATGCGCTGCGCAAATAACACAATAATTGTAATAGCGAACTAATTTAAGATAATTTCTATTTCTGCTTGGAAGCTCAACTACCTATCTATTTCCGGTCCTGCTCTTCCGAAATTTTCCACTTCTTTTAAAACGACATTTCTTTCAATCCCTATCTTTCAGAAAAAAAGATTATATTCTCGAAATATCAAAGACTTCTGTTACAGAAAAAGGGCTGCCCCTTTTCCCATGTAAATAAGCAGAATATTAGATAGATAAAAATGAGATTAGGATAAGCCGAGACTCGAACCTTGTAAGCAATGTTAAGAAATAGAATGTTAGAATTTAGTCTATTGTTAAATTCTATTAGAATAGATATTGTTTATATCGTAAAAAGAATTGATTGTTCATTCTGTTTGGAATCTGAATGCTAAAAAGGTCAGCCAAAAAGAATGAATAACACAAATTAAAAAATATATTGTTACAAAAATAGGTTAGAGTCATATGTTGAGAGTTCTTTTGTTGTCTTTTGTTGTTTTGCATAGCCACGTGAATTGGTCACGCTTGGAAAACACTTCTGACGTCTGGGAGTCAGTCGGAAGTCAGGAGAAGAGAGAGTCGAGAACAGTTGAGTTGGGTTGAGTTGGAGAGTCTTTTGGAAGCGGAAGGGAGAACGTTTAAACTATATAGATCCAGATGTGAATTCCTGACGTCATCAGCATTCGACCGGTTCAATTCTTTTGTTGTTAAAAGAATGTTTGGAAAAACGTGTGCATAGCCACGTGAATTGGTCACGTTTGGGAAACACTTCTGACGTCATAGACGAAGGTGGATTCTCAATATAGGAGCTAGAGAGTCAGTCGGGAGTCAGCAGAAGAGTAGAGTCGAGAGCAGTTGAGTTGGGTTGAGTTGGAGTCAGTCCTTTGGAAGCGAAAGGAAGAACATTAAACTATGTAGATTCAAATTTGAATTCCTGACGTCATCAGCATTCGACCGGTCCAATGAATAAAGAATCATCTTTGCGTTCTTTTTTGTAACTGTTGTCATGTGTCGTCTTTCAACACTCAAAAGGTAATGTGTTAATCATCTTATAATGAAAATTGTGTAACCCTTACAAGATTCTGTATCTCCCCTTCTCTGCGTTAAGAACTTGTATACATCTCCATTCAGTATCTATATGAAGTCCCCAGCATCTCAGAACTATATAAATGTCTTCCATCCCTCATCATCACTATCGTTATAACCGTTTCTATGTATTGTCCCAATATGAATCCTTCGTCATCTCTCAAGATGAAACCACACTATTCAACACTCCTACAATTCTGTTTTGTTTTTTCGAAGAATAAGTCTATTTCACTGTTTTGTATCTATGATTTATCTGGAAAAATAAATGGTTATATGAATGCATAAAAAACAACTATACAAGACCCTCTTTTATTTATCAATTTTTGTCCGTACAATTTTTGTCCATACAACTTTTGTCTGTACAATTTTTGTCCGTACAATTTTTGTCCATACAACTTTTGTCCGTACAATTTTTGTCCATACAATTTATGTCCGTACAATTTTTGTCCATACAATTTATGTCCGTAAAATTTTTGTCCATACAACTTTTGTCCATACATCATTTTAACGGTGCCGGGAAAACTCGTCCCGGGAAAACTCGTCTCGGGAAAACTCGTCTCCGGAAAACTCGTCTCCGGAAAACTCGTCTCCGGAAAACTCGTCCCCTTTCGCTAGGTAGGAAAACTGGTCCCTTATTGAATAAATATCGATTGAAAACACATTTTATGATCGTTCTTGAAGGAGATATTGTTTTTTAAAATAAACTATAGCCCCCCCCCATAATATTTTTTTAAAAATATTTTTATTTGTTTAATGTTTTTTTTTGTGTTTTTAATAAAAGCGTTTATTATGTTCATAAACGAGACCGCATATTTTTTTTATATTAATATAAAAAGAATTTACTTATATACTGTTGTTTATAAAAGGGTAAAATCGATTTTTCTTCCTCGCCGACTATGTTGTTTATTTAATTTATTTGGAATCGTTTATTTGGTAAAGAAAAAACCCCAGAAAACAAACAAAAAACATGTCGAGTGTTACGGGAGAACGAGAAATAATGCCCGGTATATCACATCTTAGGGGGTCTTGATAATCGCTAAAAAATAGAAAATTAAAGAAATTACTGAGGGAGATTTGGTTTTAAAAAGAAAATGATAAATTTTAATATTTTTAAAAATATAATTTAGAGAGAGAGGGGGGGATAAAACCTATATCTCCCTTCGAAAAGCAACCAACAAAAAATGAAATTAAAAATATTCTTGATAAACGATAGCGGAGTTTTCAATAAAATTGATTAATAAATTTATTTAGTTATTACTTTCTCTCTTAATGATTGATTTTAGAATTTTGAAGTAAAAATTAAAAAAATTAAAAATGAGTTAACGAGAGATTGTTAGCACATGGCATCTCTCGCGCCAAAAAAATATTTCGCTTTTAATTTACTAGTTAATTTGTGCAAAATTTGACAGGACGACAATAAATGTTGATAATTGATAAAATCATAATTTTAAATAACGCATGAGTGTATTTGGTATGACAGAAAACAAAAACATAACAACAAAAAACTATCATAATTAAAAAACAAAACCAAAAGCGTAACGAAGAATCGAAATCGCTCCCTGTTTTTTAATTTTTGGGTTTTGTTTTTTTTTTGTTTTTATGACTCCAAAAAACATCGTTAAAATAAGAACAAAAAAAAATTTGTAATTAACTTTGTATGAACATAATAAACGCTTTAAAATAAGTTAAACCACTAAGAACTTAGCCAGTTAGGTAGAAAACGAACACTTAGAAAATCGATTTTATTTAAAAAAAAAAAAAAAAAAACATTAAACAAGTAAAAATATTTTTAAAAAAATATTAGTGGGGGGGGGGGGCTATAGTTTATTTTAAAAAACAATACTTCCTTCAAGAACGATCATAAAATGTGTTTTCAATCGATATTTATTCAATAAGGGACCAGTTTTCCTACCTAGCGAAAGGGGACGAGTTTTCCGGAGACGAGTTTTCCGGAGACGAGTTTTCCCGAGACGAGTTTTCCTAAATTCCATTTTAACACCCATTTCTCTGCATTGCTATAACCTTCTTATACACACACACACACACACACACACACACACACACACACACACACACACACACACACACACACACACATATATATATATTTATATGAATATATATATATATATATATATATATACATATATATATATATACAAACACACACACACACACATATATATATATATATATATATATATAGTGGAAATGGTAATTAATAAAAACTGAAGAAAGTGCTCAATACTGTTGTAGAGCAAATATGCGGTTTATTTTTTATTACCGTATCTTTCTGTTAAGTTACATTATTGTTTCAGCTACCCGGCCGTTTTTTTTTTTTGCCGTCTGTAGCTTCCTCAGACTTTTACAGAAATGTTCGTTATTATGGGATGAAAGAGTGAAAGAGTGAATGAGGTCAGGGGGGTACGAGGAGGGCGGAAGATATATATATATATATTTCTTTCTTTGGAAATATATTTTCTTACAATATATACCAATCTTGATTTAAGAAGCTCAATGTAATTACAGAGCAATATAGTGAATAAATGACAAAAAAACTATATTCCAAGATTCATGATGTTGACCATCTTATAATTTATTCCTTTAATTCAGATGACATTTACAATTCTTGACAGTATCTGTTTCGTAGCGCAAAATCAATCACTTAATTATTATATCAATTAGTGAATCTATTTTACTCTTAATTCATTAGAAGAAATAGTTACAATCAAGTGTGAAGAGGAGTAGGGCTCCGAAACACGCGTGTCCGTAGATTACTGTTTTTTTTTTTAAATAATAAATAAATAAAAAATACGTCCAAATAAAAAATAGGCAACTTTCTAAGAAAAACACCAGATCTCCGAGGCGGAGACGTTAACCTTAATATCGTGTAAAAAATCAACAACAAAAACTAATATATATATATATATATATATATATATATATATATATATATATATATATATATATATATATATATATATATATATGGGCGTGTATGTATGTGTCTATCTCTCTCTTTGATTTTGTTTCTGTCTTTCTCTAGTCCCCCTCTTTTCTTTCCCCTCCTTTTTCTCTCTCCTTCACACACACACACACACACACACACACATACACACACACACACACACACACACACACATTTGTTCATATTTTCTGCATCACGTCCTGGATAGACATCGACCACTTCTCTTTCCCCTTTCCCCATTCTCACACCTGTACCACCCCTATCCACCTTTCAACCTATACATATTTCTACTTCCTCCACCTCTTACCCAAAACCCTCACGCCTTTTTGTTTCTTCATTCCTCGCTATTCGCCATCCATCCAACCACTCCACCACAACCCGAACTCAATTCACTCATCTTTTTTTAACGCCATTTTTGTCGACAACCCTAACCGATCCGACTATCAACCGGTCCTTGTCCTAATCCATCTTTATTTTAAATGGTTTGCTTCGATTTGCTGTATTTTATTTAGATGCGTCCAGCTTTGTTGTTGTTATTAAGAGGCGTTGTCCATCAGTTCGTCCGTATGTCAGTCGTTCTTTTATTTGTCAACCAGCCAAGATGGATGCTCTCTATCTTCACCGCAAGCGAATCATGAAATCAACTGTCCCGAAACGTTAAAACACTGAAGAATCCTGAAGTGCGGGCTGCATTCTCTGACAAGCTTGAAGAAAACGTAGAGATTGTCGAAATGAATGAAGACATTGAAAAATCCTGGAAGGCCATACGTGATACCAAGCACGCCACTGTCACGGAAATGTTAGGCATTTTTTTTTTTTTTTTTTTTTACATAGGCATCACCAGTTATCAAGGCCAATAGGCCATTCGAGGATAAGGGTTAAAGAGTGTACAGTAGAAATTGGACAATATAGTAACCATTGGTAATGGAGATTCGGTAAATTTGTTAACTTATATGGAACAACTCATCAAGAACTTGTTTACGTTAGACTTGAAGACAACTATATTGTAGTCAGCTGGAAAGCAGATAAACTGAAGATAATTCCATAGGCGTGTAGTTCTAAGAAAGAAGCTTTGCTCATGGAATCTACGCTTAGATTTAGGCACAGATAAAGAGTGAGGGAAACTAGTGATAGTGTTTTCTGCTAGACAGGTGTTTTTTTTTGTGAAAGTTTGACGAGGGGGGAACCATAGAATGGAGCTCAGCCGAGCACCTGCCATGAAAATAACGATAAAGCAGAGACAAACTCGCAACATCTCTTCTGTGAGAGAGCGACTGCAGGGAAGAGAAAAGGACCAATATGTAAGCATCAGTGTCGTTTCTACGATCAAAATGCAAAACACAAGATCAAATCCAGAAAATCCATAAAGCATGGATTGGTGACAAAAACTCTGCAATGAAAAAATCTGCAAAGCACAAAAGCAAAAAGTAAAGCGGAAGATGAAAGAGAAATGGTGGGCTGATCATCGTTAGAAAAGACACTAAGACCTTTTATGAGGGAATAAAGTTTTTAGTCCTCAGCAATCGGAAGCTTCACCTGTTTCTGTAAAAGATGGAATTTGTTGACTAATAAAAACATTGAGAGCATTGCCAAGGCTGCTGCAAAGAAGGTGGGCTCTCTCTACCGTGCCAGAAAATTACTTACGCCTAAAAGTATCGTGTACATCTATAAGGCCACCTTCGCCCATGTATGGAGTACTGCTGTCACATTTGGGTTGGTGCATCTGCTGCTTGTCTCTCACTCCTGGACGGGGTTCAAAAGAGAGTAGCCAACCTGATAGGCCCTGAACTGTCATCTAGGCTTCAGCCTCTGTCCCATCGACGAAATGTTGCATCCCTCTGTTCTACAAATACTTTAATGGTGAAAGCTCTGACGAACTGCAAGCACTTGTACCTCCTCGAAGTGATTACCCCCGACAAACCCGACAAGCAACTAAGTCCCACCCCTCTACAGGTGTAAGAAAGCCTTTTACTCCAATAGTTTCTTCCCCAGAACTGCAAGTCTTTGGAACTCCCTTCCGGGATACTGCTTTCCCAACTGTACTGATATGCAGAAGTTCAAGTGTAATGTGAACACACATCTTTCTACTCATCTCTCTTCATAATGCCCCCGCAAATTATGCCCCCGATAGTAGCCCCTTACTTCAAAGTGGCACTTGCCTTGTTTGGTGGGGGGGGGGGGGAAATTGAATAAAAAAGAAATAAATAAATAGATAAATAATAAAATCGATATTTTGAACCGCTGTAAAGAACATTTTAATGCAGTATTGAATAATTCCTTTGTTACGGACGATGATGTTATTTGGTTGCTCGATTGTTAAATGCCATCAGGGCTTGGATACCATCAGTTAGTGAGGATAAGAATGTTGGTGGTGGAAATATAGGAGGTTTTGGGATGCATAACATGTAACTAGGCATTTCCCCCATTTTACTACGCGGTACAATCGGAGAAGAGAGAATCATAAAGATCTTGGACTTTGTTGGTCTTTGAAGTGTTGTCATATATGGTAGTATCGTCTGCATAAATGTCAACGAATGAACGTAGATTTGGGAGATCGTTGATAAAGATCCGGAAGAGAGTTGGGCTCAGGATGGATCCTAGAGGTACGCCAGGGTTAATACTGTCAGCTTCGGATTGGCTAAATTTTGAAATAGCATTTTTATTGGTTTTACTAATTATGTACGACAAATTATTGCACGACAAATGTACGACAGAGCACGACAACAGTTCTTGCTTATTCTCTATTCGTGTGAAATTTAGGCACGTCATTCGAGAAACCTGAAATGTTTATCTTAAGAAGAAGAAGCAAACGATTTTGTTTTAGATGGACTTGAATGTTGGATTTTTTTTTGTTGCTAAAACATTTTATTTTCAAGACAGACGGGCTGATATTTAGCGGAACTACATACTCTGTTAATATATTTATTTTTCCTTGCCATTTTTTATAAATATTCACTATTATAAAAAATCACAATAAGGCCAAAAAAAAATTATTTACGATTTAAAAAAAATTAAACAACTATTTTTTTCTTTTAATTTAAGAAACACTTTTATTTTTTTTCTGTTTAATTCCTATCTGTTTTTAAATATTTCCCCAAAACTTACTATTGTTTTCTAAAGCTTTTTAGCAGAAAAAAAACTGTACCGCAGTACACTCGTTTACACGCGTAGACCCAACACGTTGTAGCAGAGTACATCGCAAGGAACATAGGACAAGTAATAACTCGACTCTTTTTTTTTATAACAACGACATTTATTTCCGAGTACTTTCCCGATTCAAACGCGATCATGCTCCTTCTCTCTGATCTCTGTCCTCCTAAACGTCGCTTCGAACATGATCTCGAACGTACTCTTCTGTCTGTGCACACATTCTTTTTTATAGTCTTTTTCTTTTTACCTATTTAATCGGAATTGAAAATAAAATCATGACTTTTAAGGGTATCGGAATTGATATCGGAATATTTTTTGGGGGGCTTTTTTTTCGATGCCGAAATCGATACTTTTAATGACGCCATTTTTACCTTTATTTAAACTTAATTTTTTCTATTGTTTGTAGCAATAATAAAATAATACATCCTTATATATTTTTAACCACCGGTAAAATTAAAATCTGCGGATAATCTCCAAATCTCCAATACTAACGATTACTACGATACTATCCCATTGATTGCTGTACACGCAATAACCCTTATCCCCGAGTGGCTTCCAGACCTTGATAAGTGGTGACCTCCATGTAAAAAAAAATACTTACCACCTACAAGAGTATTTTTACGTTTCTGCAAATGTATGTATTTGTTGGGTAGTTAAGATTATCCACCCCCTACCCCAGCGCCGCCCGAGAGAAAAGAACTCTATAGCAAAATATTTATTGATTTAAAAAAGAATCAGAATCGGTAATTGTGTCGGAATCGGAAATTTAAATCAGAATCGGAAAAAATACTGAAATCACCTCATCGCAAGTAATAACTCCACTCACTTTTTCGTGTTGCAACACAATATTTAATTCCGGGTACTTTCCTGAAAAAGACGTGATTGTGCTTCTTCTCTCTGACTTGTGTCATCTCGGGTACGCTCGGCTGTCTGTGCACACGTTCTTTTTCTAGTCTTTTTCTTTTCCTTTACCGTGACGTCATTTCGGACACTGCTCGGCATTTGTATACGCGCGTCCGTGCTCTGCTACAAAAAGAGCATGATAGTTTGTCTGAATTAAAATCAGTTTCTTCCGCAGCGATCATAGACATAGACTATATATATATATATATATATATATATATATAAAGTAGATTGTAGTTTGCTTGAAGCATTGTTGAAGAAAATTATAAGGTAAAATTAAAAGCCAAGAACAATGCGAGATTTTTTTTATATAGAGTAAAATTAAATGAAAAGAAAAGAAATAAATTTCTTTTTTTTGTTGTTTGTTTTTTCTTTTTCACACAAATTTTAACTCTAAACAACAGTAAATGTTTTTTTCTCCTGTTGTATTCAATGGTGTTATAAATCTCAATATATTTCAGACCTATTAGTCCTTTTTCGCTGTCTTCTCTTGGAAAAGGACTAATAGGTCTGAAATATATTGAGATTAGTTTACATTAGATTTGAAGACTATCATGTCTTATTCAACCGAGAAGCAGGACAGCGGAACAATGCTCCACAGGCGGGCAGTTCCGGCAAAAAAAAAGCTTTGTTAATGAAATCTGCGTTTAGATTCAGGCACAGATAGAGAATGGGGGAAATCGTGTATAGTGATCGTAGCTAGTCGAGTGTTTTTTTGTGAAAGTTTAGCAAGGGGGGAATTTACCTTGTGTTTATCATCTAATATTTCATTCAAACTGCTTCTCGAAAATCGGAGCCCCTTAAAAAAGATCTCTAAAAATCTGTTGAGCTTAAGTTTGAAATAGCTTTGTTGTTGCTCTGTCACACTTTAAGCATGTTGAATGGACGTATCTTAAAAGATACGGGAACTTGTTTTCCTTCGTGCCCATTCTCCACACGATAAAACATTGAAAACATTAATTCTTCCCTTTCAACACCGTAAAGCCCCTCACCGCCCATGCGATCCATGCCAATAAGAAAATCCCATAAAAAAAAAAAACTTAATCACCTTTAAATGGCTACATTATTTCAGTTAGTCTTTTTTTTTTCTTCGTCTTTTTTTATTTTCGTCTTTTTTTATTTTCGTCGTCTTTTTTTTTTCTCCAACCTTTTCTTCATTCGTCGTCGTCTTCTTTTTTCTTTTCTAGTTTTTCTTTTGTTTCTTCATTCGCTGGAAAGATGGTGGGATCCTTCTACCGCTCCAGAAGATATCTCACTACTGATGCAATTCTCTATATAAAAGCCAAGTACGTCCAATGATGGAATACTGTTGCCATATCTGGGCAGGAGCTGCTAAAACTAGCCTATCCTGCCTTGACAGAGTACAAAATAGACTTCGTGGCTTAGTGGGGGATGACCTTTTCTCTACCCTGCAACCTCTCTCTCACAGAAGAGACATTGCGAGCCTATCCTTTTTTTATCGTTATTTCCATGGCAGGTGCTCGTTTGAACTCCAATCTCTGGTCCTCCCTCGCCAATCTTTCACGAAAAACACCCGTCTAGCTGAATCCACAGTGAAAAATTTCCCCCACTCTATATCTGTGCCTAAATCAAAACGCGGATTCCATGAACAAAGCTTCTTTCTTAGAACTGCACGCCTGTGGAACTCTGTTCCGTCTGCCTGCTTCCCACCGGACTACAACTTGGATATCTTCAAGTCCAACGTTAACAAATTCCTAATGAACCGCCCCCTTAAGTAAACACTTCATCAAATCTCCAGACTAACGTAATGTACTTGCAATAACCCTTATCCCTGAGTGGCTTTCGGGCCTTGATAAGTGGTGATCACTGTGTAAAAAAAAAATCTCCTCCTTTTCCTCCTCCTCCTCCTCCTCCTCCTCCTCCCCCTTCTCCTCCTCCTCCTTCTTCTTCTTGTACTTTTTCTTCATTTTCCACTTTTAGTTTTTATTTGCCGTCTTCATTTTTCTTTCCTTTCTTCTTCTTCTTCTTCTTCTTCTTCTTCTTCTTTTTCTTCTCATTATTATTGTTGTTATTATTATTGTTATTGTTGTTGTTATTATTATTATTGCTATTATTATTGATATTATTTTTTTATTTCATTTTTATTATTGTTATTATTTTTATTATTGTTATTTTTATTATTATTGTTATTATTGTTATTATTATTGTTATTATTGTTGTTGTTATTATTATTATTATTTTTATTATTATAATTATTGTTGTTGTAGTTGTTATTATTTTTTATTATTGTTGTTATTGTAGTTATTATTATTATTATTAGTGTTGTTGTTGTTGATATAATTATTATTATTATTATTATTATTATTATTATTATTATTATTGCCGTAGTTGTTATTATTATTATTATTATTATTATTATTATTATTATTATTATTATTATTATTATTATTATTATTATTATGAAAAGATGAGTAAAGGTTCATTCGAATGGAATAGTGCTGCCAAATGAAGAAATCATGAAAGCAATAGAAGATACAGGATATAAGTATTTAGGAGTGCTGGAGGGTGTAGGCATCATGAACAGAGAAATGAAGGAAAAAGTCAGGAAGGAGTATCTTAGAAGAGTGAAAATAATTGCAAAGTCGAAACTGTATGAAGGAAATCTAATGAAAGTAGTAAATGCATGGGCAGTCAGTGTTTGGAGATACAGTGCGTGAATTTTAGAATGGTCTGACAAGGATTTGCATGCCATCGATATCAAAACAAGAAAAATTTTAGCAATGTTTAGTATATTTCACATTCGAAGTAGCGTAGCAAGGCTGTATCAAAAGAGGAAAGACGGTGGGAAAGAATTGAAAAGTGTAAAAGATTGTGTTAGAACCGAGGAGATGTCGTTGAAGGAGCATGTTGTTAGAAGTGAGGAGTGAATGCTTAAGTTTGTGGCCAATGAAGTGGGGGTATGTGAGAGCAAGGCTAATTATGTGAAACGTATGAATAGAGAAAGGGCAGAGGAACTGGCTAGGAAGAAAATGCGTGGAAGGTTCTTCCAGGATATAGCAGAAGTGGCTATATCCTGGAAGAATGATGAAAGATCATGGCAAAGGCTTAGAGCTGGGTATCTGGCTAAGAGTACTGAAGCTTTTGTTTGTGCAGCACAAGAACAGGCATTAGGAACACAACTGTTCAAAAAAGTGGTTCTAGGAGAGAAAGTTGCTGCAGAATGCCGGATTTGTGGTAAGACCTCGGAGTGAATTGCGCACCTTGCAGCAGGGTGTAGTGGACTGGCCCAGAGAGAGAGAGAGAGAGAGTACCGCAAAAGACATGATCGCATGGGACTCCGGATATATTGGGAAGTGTGTAAGAGGGTTGGGGTGAAGTGTGCTGGAAAATGGTTTGAGGAGGTGCCTGATGAAGTGAGAACAAGTGAGAATGGCAAGGTAGAGGTATGGTGGACAAAAGTGTCATAACGATCAAGCAATTGGAACATAATCGTCCGGATTTGGTCGTTATTGACAAGGTCTCAAAAAACTGACAGATTGTAGACTTCTCAGTACCCTGGGAGAGGAATGTGAGAGAGAAGGAGAATGAGAAGTGGGGTAATTATGCTCCATTGGCCTTGGAGATAAGGCATATACACGGTGTTAAAACACAAATAATTCTGGTCGTTGTTGGTACACTAGGAGTAGTATCAAGTCGTCTGGAAAGACAATTGAAAAAACTACAAATCCCCGATGTTTTAGACGGACTTCAAACCTCTGCAATTAAAGGTAACACCAACATCCTTAGGAAAAAGCTTGATCTTTGAAGCTCCTGGTTTGAAGCTGGAATTAAGGGAAGTCCTCTCGAAATGAATCCCTCCCTTTCCAGAGAGACGTTCATAAACGAAATCAGAATTATTATTATTATTATTCTTCACTCACTCACTCACTCACTCACTCACTCACTCACTGGTCATTATCAAAGATTGCTTATTGACAACAAGGTGTTCCCCGAGGTTTAGGTGACAACAAGTCTCCTCAGGTTTCAAATACTCCGCACCTCTTTCGATACCTTCTGCAAATGTATTTACATAATCACAACAGCCGCTTACCCTCGATTTCTCGCTGTATGGTATTCATTGGAATTTAGGTGGCAATAAGCACACTCATCTAGTGGAGGCCTGGCTAGAGCGTGCTCTATCTCTCTCTCTCTCTCTCTTTCTCTCTCTCTCTCTCTCTCTTTCTCTCTCTCTTTCTCTCTCTCTCTTTCTCTCTCTCTCTCTCTCCAACGATTCCTATTATTATTATTATTTGCCTTCTTTTTTCTTTTTTCTTTCTGCTCGTTTTTTTTCTTATTCTATTTCTAGTTCTCAACCTTCCACTCGTTTCTTTCTCACCTTGTCCTCCTCCTTAACTTCGTTCTCCTCCTCCCTTTCCTCGTCTTTGTCTTCCTCTTTCCCCTCTCCTCGTCCCCCTCGTTATCAGTGTAGATCTTCTCAGCGACAGATTGTCGCGCCTTTTCTACTTAACCCAAAAGAAAGAATAAAAAAGCAAAAAATAAAATCATCTCATTCAAACGCACGCAAGTAAAAAAAAAAAAAAAAACTAAAAAAAAAAACAAAAACAAACAAACAAATCTTTTAATCCGAAACTAAAAAAAAAAAAAAAACAGGGGGAAAAAGGGGGGCGGGAATAATAAAATTCCTTTTTTTTTCTTTTTTTTTTTTTTTTTTTTTTTTTTTTGCATTTTCCCCAATTTACGGATCCAATCAGAACGTCATAATGTCCAAAACAATGCTTCCAGTGTCAAACATTTCGTCTGCTCCAAAAGCGCGTCGACGTCAATAACGACTACTAGTTGCCAGATGCATCCAAGGACGGGTACATAAATATGACATACTCCAATGGTTGATGTATGAATATCGTGTTCTAGCGTACAGAAAAAAGCCCTCTATATTTCTGGCCTCGGAAAATCCAGGTCACGTGATATTAGATGACCGGTGTAAATGTGTAAACATTGAATAAGTAATTATCAAAATGGCTGCCACTAGCAAATTCGATAATGACTGCTGGTCGAAGAATTCGAACCCAGTCACAAAGCCACCTTTGAGTCTGCAGTCCGGTACGTACTCCTTGGTCACCATGAATGATAAACAGGGTTATCACTTCGCTTTTTCTTTACTTTACCCCCCCCCCCTTACACACACACCTCCAAACAACTGGGCAACGCCGGGTACCCCCGCTAGTATATATATATATATATATATATATATATATATATATATATATATATAGTCATCCACATACAGTACTGTTTCGCCGTTTCACAGCTCATCAGTGCGGCTAGACAAACAACTACCTCAAGCCAGGATTGAAACCCGGCCGTCCAAATGACAGTCAGAGCTTCAGAGCTTCTAACCGTTGCGTTATACGGCTGCTGTATGCGGGCAGTGAATTAATAATGTTTTGACATTGTCCAAATACCTAAGCTCAATTTGTTTACACAAAGAGCACCGCTTAATACGCTAATGGTAATTTGTATATCACTTCTCAATATGCTCAACCCAGGATAGGGAGCCTTATAGTCATCCACATACAGTACTGTATATATATATATATATATATATATATATATATATATATATATATATATATATATATATATATATATATTACAATAGAAAAATGCTAGCATGAAAAGTAATATGGTTAAGATTAAACATAGAAAAGTAAAGGACTAGTTGTTAAAATTTGAAAAGATAGGGCAAGATATTCTACTAAAAAATGTAATAAATTTATAACTTTGCAGCATTAAGAATTGATTATATAATGTTATAAATTGAATTTAAAAAAATCTTAATGCTGCAATATTTTAAGTTATAAATTTATTATATTTTTACTAGAATATCTTGTCCTTTTCTTTTTCAGTTTTAACCCCTAGTCCTTTACTTTTCCATGTTTAAGCTCAACCATATTACTTTTCATGCTAGCATTTTTATATTGTAATCCATGATTTTTTCCAGGCTTTCAATAAATTAATTTGTTCTTTGTTTAATTTCAGTCTTATTTTTTTTTTGCCCCCATAAACACATATGTAATAACAATGTATGGCAATCGTCTGCTTTCAATAAAATATCCCCAATTATCTCCCTTTCATGCTCTCTATGTTTCCCTTTTTACTTCTATTTTCGAATAAGTAGCAACAGTAGTCGCTGAAGCGACGTGGTTGCTGTAGAAACCAGTTGTAAAAAGCGTCGCTCACGGCCTTACATACTTTTACGATTTTGAACACCAGAAAATTCAACATAACTTTTGTTTTATTAAACGAAAATTGATTTTTTTTTTCACAATAGAGATGAGAAGGTGATCTATAAACTGTAATAATTGTTTGAAATTTGGTCGAAAAATGAGTGAGCGGTGAAGCTTTAAAGCAGTTCTAAATGATTAAAACTACCACGTAACTACATATTCAAACACTACCGTGTTTATATATATATATATATATATATATATATATATATATATATATATATATATATATATATATATTCTAGTGTACTCATATCAATCTATTTAAATTTAAATATCCGGGAGTATACATGTATATCTATTTTATCACAGAGGTGTGTGTGTGTGTGTGTGCGCGCGCGCGCAAAATTAGTATTAGCGTTCATTTTCTTTGAAGTCAAACGCTGCAATACATTTCCGGTTATTACAAATTTTACTTCCGGTCACATTTTTATTTCAAAGGCCGCCATTTTGTTTCTTTTGTGTTTTTTTATATTTTTACCGCTTCCTCCTTTTTGTTAAATTCGTTCCCTTCGTCTCGGCGCCGTCTCCGTCTCCTTCCAATTGTCACTAATTAATTAGCATTATTCACCGGCGCTTAAAAAAAAAACACAAAAAAAAACCACCTTCATTTCACTAGTTTTTTCGGGTTTTAATTTTTTTACTATTGTTATATGTACATAAGGGGCTACTATTTGAGATCATGTCTAATATGGAACTGGGGGAGTTGAGCAGCGAGATGTCACATTCGCCTTCGGATTTTTTTCCCTCGACACCGAAATCAACAGAGTCTCTGTAATTTCTGAAACGGCATTTTTCCTGTTGATTGCTATGAATATGAGTATGTTACTGGTCTTGTGCTGTTCTGGGAGATTCACTCTTCTAGGCTTTGTCTTTTCTCTTTGAGAAGGGTTTGGTTTATTGCTAATCGCCTGGGGCACCCTACTGGGAAATGTCAATGGGGCTACCCAGGCATTTTTTGCAGGCCAGAGTATTCCTTCAATTCCATTTTCCGATCCTCGCCATGAGAGAGAGAGAAAGAGAGAAAGTGTGTGTGTGTGTGTGTGTGTGTGTGTGTGTGTGTGTGTGTGTGTGTGTGTGTGTGTGTGTGTGTATATATATAAAAAATTTAATTCCGACCGTAGTAAGGCTGGATGATCCGAGATGGGCCCGGTTTTAAGATTGCGAAATGGTTGTTATTTTGCGACCCGAACTCGGGTGTCAGTTAACCGCTAGTTGAAAAAATACCACGCATTTACTCTCTGTGAGATGTTGGAATAGCCCCGAAAGGAACCAACGACCCCTGCATTCTGCAGAGGCCCCTTTCGCAGCATACTTCACATCACACCCAGACTTGGAAGGTGCATATACGACAGGTAACAGAGAAAGTGCTCACCGAGGTACTCCTAGCAACCTACATCGTCACGTAACACTTTAAACACAGTATCAGAAAACTGCTAGCAGACAGGGAACACTGCAGAACACGGACGACATCAGTACCCCTCAGAACTCTCTCGAATGAAGTGGCGTGTACCAGATAACCGAACCAAAAGACGACCACGTGGCCCAAGGCATTTTCAATATATAACCAAGGGCCACACAGCCACCACTTAATAACGTATAATTCTTGGTATTGGAGGCTCCCTTATTTTTTCTACAAGAGAGAGAGAGAGAGAGAGAGAGAGAGAGAGAGAGAGAGAGAGAGAGGGAGAGAGTACATTTAAACTTCTGCAGGTTAGTACAGCCAGGAAAGCCGGAGGGAATTCCAAAATCTGACAATTTGAAGGAAGAAACCATTAGAAAACTTTCTCCGAAACTTACTTAAATCCATAAAACACGTGGACAGTGTCACTAGTAAGATACTCTGGACCGTTTATTGGTTGGACCAAAGAAGAAATGAGGCATCGCAATCAGAAGACCAGGAAACTTATGACTATGCACAATGCACTGCACCCAGAGGATGATACTGACCGACTCTTTGTGAAAAGAAAAGTCGAAAGAAAAAGGCTGGTTTGTATAAAAGACTGTAAATAACACAAAAAGGATATAGAAAAATACATAATGCGGAACACCGAAAGAATAATTACCGCAGCAAGAGACACTGAAGAAACAAAGACAGAAAAAAAGAAGAGACGACGAATAAGACATGAAAAGAAAAATGGGAAGAGGAACAGCTAGACGGACGATTCATAAGGATGACATATGATGGAGGATCTCAACAGTGAACAGGTGGAATTATGCACTTTTATCTGGTTAGCCGGAAGAGTGTACGTCCAAGGGACACAAGTGCCATGGGTTCATCATAGCACATTCCATTAACGTACGTGTAACTGATGAACATAGTTGCTACATAGATGAGACAGAGGTTGGAGTTTGTTTGTGCGGGACCTATAAGACTGGAATGAGAGACTAGTGGTCGAATTGTGTATTTAGTTTGTAGCACTACCATTATTTCTGCTAACCCTAACCCTAACCCCAACCATAACCCTAAACCTAAACCTAACCCCAGCCCTAACCCCTAAACTAACCCTAACCCTAGCCCCAACCCTAAACCCAATACCTTTTTTCTCACTAGGAGTAGTCACACAAGCCATCATCAAAGATTTCTATTTGGCAACAACTTGTGTTATTCTCTGGAGTCTGAGTGACAAGGAGTCTTCCCAAATTTCTAGTATTCTCTACCTCTTCCGATAACCTTTGCAAAAGAATTTGCGTTATTACAACAACCGTTTACGCACTGAAACAGCGGAGGTCTGGAGAGTGCTCACTCCCCAGTCTTTCCTTCATCCTTGACTCTACTTGGTTGTTCGGTATTACTCTTTTTAGGGGGGGGGGTCTATGATGTAGTAATGGGGAAATAGGCGTGGGATTAGAGAACTTATAGGCATGCAGCTTCAATGTTCTTGGTTCCATGTAGCGCTTCATGTTTTATCAGCGTTTTGTCTAGCCTGCGCTTGTGGTTCATGTGTGTTAATCTCCAAATTCAAGGGGTTTCCGTAATATTTCAGCTGTTTTCATTATTGTTGTTCGATGTATTTTTCCAGTAATTCCTCTGATTCCAATTTCTCCCATTCTTTTTCAAAGTTTTTCGTGATTGTTGCTAGTGCTCCTACTATTATACGTATTATTTTGGTTTTCTCCATCTTTCAGCTTATACGAAATCAAAGTTTGCAAACGTTGCTTTCGTATAAGTTGTATCATTTCTATTATCATTTCTATTAACATTTCTATTATCATTTCTATTATCATTTCTATTAACATTTCTATTATCATTTCTATTATCATTTCTATTATCGTTTCTATTATCATTTCTATTATCGTTTCTATTATCATTTCTATTATCATTTCTATTATCATTTCTATTAACATTTCTATTATCATTTTTATTATCATTTCTATTAACATTTCTATTATCATTTCTATTATCATTTCTATTAACATTTCTATTATCATTTCTATTAACATTTCTATTAACATTTCTATTAACATTTATATTATCATTTCTATTAACATTTTTATTAACATTTCTATTATAATTTCTATTATCATTTCTATTATCATTTCTATTATCATTTCTATTAACATTTCCATTAACATTTCTATTATCATTTCTATTAACATTTCTATTATCATTTCTATTAACATTTCTATTATCATTTCTCTCAACATTTCTATTAACATTTCTATTATCATTTCTATTAACATTTCTATTATCATTTCTATTAACATTTCTATTAACATTTCTATTAGCATTTCTATTAACACTTCTATTAACATTTCTATTATCATTTCTATTATCGTTTCTATTATCATTTCTATTAACATTTCTATATCATTTCTATTAACATTTCTATTATCATTTCTCTTAACATTTCTATTAACATTTATATTATAATTTCTATTAACATTTCTATTAACATTTTTATTATCATTTCTATTATCATTTCTATTAACATTTCTATTAACATTTCTATTAACATTTCTATTAACATTTCTATTATCATTTCTATTATCATTTCTATTAACATTTCTATTATCATTTCTATTAACATTTCTATTATCATTTCTATTAACATTTCTATTATCATTTCTATTATCATTTCTATTAACATTTCTATTAACATTTCTATTATAATTTCTATTATCATTTCTTTTATCATTTCTATTAACATTTCTATTAACATTTCTTTTATCATTTCTATTAACATTTCTATTATCATTTCTATTAACATTTCTATTATCATTTCTATTAATATTTCTATTATCATTTCTATTAAAATTTCTATTAACATTTCTATTAACATTTCTAATATCATTTCTATTAACATTTCTATTACCATTTCTATTATCATTTCTATTATCATTTCTATTAACATTTCTATTAACATTTCTATTATCATTTCTATTATAATTTCTATTAACATTTCTATTATCATTTCTATTATCATTTCTATTATAATTCCTATTCATTATCGTTTCTATTATAAGTTCTCTTAACATTTCTATTATCACTTCTATAGTCATTTCTATTATCATTTCTATTAACATTTCTATTATCATTTCTATTATAATTTCTATTATCGTTTTTATTATCATTTCTATTAACATTTCTATTATCATTTCTATTATCATTTCTATTAACATTTCTATTATCATTTCTATTATCATTTCTCTTATAATTCCTATTCATTATCGTTTCTATTATAAGTTCTCTTAACATTTCTATTATCACTTCTATAATCATTTCTATTATCATTTCTATTAACATTTCTATTATCATTTCTATTATAATTTCTATTATCGTTTCTATTATCATTTCTATTAACATTTCTATTATTATTTCTATTATCATTTCTATTATCATTTCTATTATTATTTCTATTAACATTTCTATTATCATTTCTATTATCATTTCTATTAACATTTCTATTATAATTTCTTTTATCATTTCTATTAAAAATTTCTATTATCATTTCTATTAACATTCCTATTATCATTTCTATTATCATTTCTATTAACATTTCTATTATCATTTCTATTAACATTTCTATTATCACTTCTATTATCATTTCTTTTATCATTTCTATTAACATTTCTATTATCATTTCTATTAACATTTCTATTATCATTTCTATTATCATTTCTATTAACATTTCTATTAACATTTCTATTAACATTTCTATTATCATTTCTATTATCATTTCTATTATCATTTCTATTATCATTTCTATTAACATTTCTATTATCATTTCTATTAACATTTCTATTATCATTTCTATTATCACATCTATTATCATTTCTATTATCATTTCTATTAACATTTCTATTATCATTTCTATTATCATTTCTATTATCATTTCTATTATCATTTCTATTATCATTTCTATTATCATTTCTATTAACATTTCTATTATCATTCCTATTATCATTTCTATTATCATTTCTATTATCATTTCTATTAACATTTCTATTATCATTTCTATTAACATTTCTATTAACATTTCTATTATCATTTCTATTATCATTTCTATTATTATTTCTATTAACATTTCTATTATCATTTCTATTATCATTTCTATTAACATTTCTATTATCATTTCTATTAACATTTCTATTATCATTTCTATTATCATTTCTATTATCATTTTTATTATCATTTCTATTATCATTTCTATTTATTATTTCTATTAACATTTCTATTAACATTTCTATTATCATTTCTTTTATCATTTCTATTAACATTTCTATTATCATTTCTATTAATATTTCTATTATCATTTCTATTATCATTTCTATTATCATTTTTATTAACATTTCTATTATCATTTCTATTATCATTTCTATTATCATTTCTTTTATCATTTCTATTAACATTTCTATTATCATTTCTTTTATCATTTCTTTTATCATTTCTATTAACATTTCTATTAACATTTCTATTATCATTTCTATTATCATTTCTATTAACATTTCTATTATCATTTCTATTATCATTTCTATTAACATTTCTATTAACATTTCTGTTATCATTTCTATTAACATTTCTATTAACGTTTCTATTATCATTTTTATTATCATTTCTTTTATCATTTCTATTATAATTGCTATTAACATTTCTATTATCATTTCTATTATCATTTCTATTATCATTTCTATTATCATTTCTATTAACATTTCTATTATCATTTCTATGAACATTTCTATTATCATTTCTTTTATCATTTCTATTAACATTTCTATTATCATTTCTATTAACATTTCTATTATCATTTCTATTAACATTTCTATTATCATTTCTTTTATCATTTCTATTAACATTTCTATTATCATTTCTATTAACATTTCTATTATCATTTCTATTATCATTTCTATTAACATTTCTATTATCATTTCTATTATCATTTCTTTTATCATTTCTATTAACATTTCTATTATCATTTCTATTAACATTTCTATTATCATTTCTATTCATATTTCTATTATCATTTCTATTATCGTTTCTATTATCATTTCTATTATCATTTCTATTATCGTTTCTATTATCATTTCTATTATCATTTCTATTAACATTTCTATTATCATTTCTATTATCATTTCTTTTATCATTTCTATTAACATTTCTATTAACATTTCTATTAGCATTTCTATTATCATTTCTATTAACATTTCTATTAACATTTCTATTATCATTTTTATTATCATTTCTATTAACATTTCTATTATCATTTCTATTATCATTTCTATTTTCATTTCTATAAACATTTCTATTATCATTTCTATTATCATTTCTATTATCATTTCTATTATCATTTCTATTAACATTTCTATTATCATTTCTATTAACATTTCTATTATCATTTCTATTAACATTTCTATTAACATTTCTGTTATCATTTCTATTAACATTTCTATTAACGTTTCTATTATCATTTCTATTATCATTTCTTTTATCATTTCTATTATAATTGCTATTAACATTTCTATTATCATTACTATTATCATTTCTATTATCATTTCTATTATCATTTCTATTAACATTTCTATTATCATTTCTATGAACATTTCTATTATCATTTCTTTTAACATTTCTATTAACATTTCTATTATCATTTCTATTAACATTTCTATTATCATTTCTATTAACATTTCTATTATCATTTCTTTTATCATTTCTATAAACATTTCTATTATCATTTCTATTAACATTTCTATTATCATTTCTATTATCATTTCTATTAACATTTCTATTATCATTTCTATTATCATTTCTTTTATCATTTCTATTAACATTTCTATTATCATTTCTATTAACATTTGTATTATCATTTCTATTCATATTTCTATTATCATTTCTATTATCGTTTCTATTATCATTTCTATTATCATTTCTATTAACATTTCTATTAACATTTCTATTCATATTTCTATTATCATTTCTATTATCATTTCTATTAACATTTCTATTATCATTTCTATTATCATTTCTTTTATCATTTCTATTAACATTTCTATTATCATTTCTATTAACATTTCTATTATCATTTCTATTCATATTTCTATTATCATTTCTATTATCATTTCTATTATCATTTCTATTATCATTTCTATTATCATTTCTTTTATCATTTCTATTAACATTTCTATTAACATTTCTATTAGCATTTCTATTATCATTTCTATTAACATTTCTATTATCATTTCTATTAACATTTCTATTAACATTTCTATTAACATTTCTATTATCATTTCTATTAACATTTCTATTATCATTTCTATTAACATTTCTATTATCATTCCTATTAACATTTCTATTATCATTTCTATTAACATTTCTATTAGCATTTCTATTATCATTTCTATTAACATTTCTATTATCATTTCTATTAACATTTCTATTATCATTTCTATTATCATTTCTATTATCATTTCTATTAACATTTCTATTATCATTTCTATTAACATTTCTATTATCATTTCTTTTATCATTTCTATTAACATTTCTATTAACATTTCTATTAACATTTCTATTATCATTTCTATTAACATTTCTATTATCATTTCTATTATCATTTCTATTATCATTTCTATTAACATTTCTATTTTCATTTCTATTATCATTTCTATTATCATTTCTATTATCATTTCTATTAACATTTCTATTATCATTTCTATTAACATTTCTATTAACATTTCTATTATCATTTCTATTAACATTTCTATTAACGTTTCTATTATCATTTCTATTATCATTTCTTTTATCATTTCTATTATAATTGCTATTAACATTTCTATTATCATTTCTATTATCATTTCTATTATCATTTCTATTAACATTTCTATTATCATTTCTATGAACATTTCTATTATCATTTCTTTTATCATTTCTATTAACATTTCTATTATCATTTCTATTAACATTTCTATTATCATTTCTATTAACATTTAGATTATCATTTCTTTTATCATTTCTATTAACATTTCTATTATCATTTCTATTAACATTTCTATTATCATTTCTATTATCATTTCTATTAACATTTCTATTATCATTTCTATTATCATTTCTTTTATCATTTCTATTAACATTTCTATTATCATTTCTATTAACATTTCTATTATCATTTCTATTCATATTTCTATTATCATTTCTATTATCGTTTCTATTATCATTTCTATTATCATTTCTATTAACATTTCTATTATCATTTCTATTATCATTTCTTTTATCATTTCTATTAACATTTCTATTAACATTTCTATTAGCATTTCTATTATCATTTCTATTAACATTTCTATTAACATTTCTATTATCATTTTTATTATCATTTCTATTAACATTTCTATTATCATTTCTATTATCATTTCTATTATCATTTCTATAAACATTTCTATTATCATTTCTATTAACATTTCTATTATCATTTCTATTAACATTTCTATTATCATTTCTATTAACATTTCTATTATCATTTCTATTAACATTTCTATTAACATTTCTGTTATCATTTCTATTAACATTTCTATTAACGTTTCTATTATCATTTCTATTATCATTTCTTTTATCATTTCTATTATAATTGCTATTAACATTTCTATTATCATTTCTATTATCATTTCTATTATCATTTCTATTATCATTTCTATTAACATTTCTATTATCATTTCTATTAACATTTCTATTATCATTTCTTTTATCATTTCTGTTAACATTTCTATTATCATTTCTATTAACATTTCTATTATCATTTCTATTATCATTTCTATTAACATTTCTATTATCATTTCTATTATCATTTCTTTTATCATTTCTATTAACATTTCTATTATCATTGCTATTAACATTTCTATTATCATTTCTATTCATATTTCTATTATCATTTCTATTAACATTTCTATTATCATTTCTATTATCATTTCTATTAACATTTCTATTAACATTTCTATTATCATTTCTTTTATCATTTCTATTAACATTTCTATTAACATTTCTATTAGCATTTCTATTATCATTTCTATTAACATTTCTATTAACATTTCTATTATCATTTTTATTATCATTTCTATTAACATTTCTATTATCATTTCTATTATCATTTCTATTATCATTTCTATAAACATTTCTATTATCATTTCTATTAACATTTCTATTATCATTTCTATTAACATTTCTATTTACGTTTCTATTATCATTTCTATTATCATTTCTATTATTATTTCTATTATAATTGCTATTAACATTTCTATTATCATTTCTATTATCATTTCTATTATCATTTCTATTATCATTTCTATTAACATTTCTATTATCATTTCTATTATCATTTCTATTAACATTTCTATTATCATTTCTATCATCATTTCTATTAACATTTCTATTAACATTTCTATTATCATTTCTATTAACATTTCTATTAACATTTCTCTTATCATTTCTATTATCATTTCTATTAACATTTCTATTAACATTTCTATTATATTTTCTATTAACATTTCTATTAACATTTCTATTATCATTTCTATTAACATTTCTATTTACATTTCTATTAACATTTCTATTTTCATTTCTATTAACGTTTCTATTAACATTTTTATTATCATTTCTATTATCATTTCTATTAACATTTCTATTAACATTTCTATTATCATTTCTATTAACATTTCTATTAACATTTTTATTAACATTTCTATTAACATTTTTATTATCATTTCTATTAACATTTCTATTATCTATTCTATTATAAGTTCTCTTAACATTTCTATTATCACTTCTATAGTTATTTCTATTATCATTTCTATTATCATTTCTATTATCATTTCTAGTATCATTTCTATTATCATTTCTAGTATCATTTCTAGTATCATTTCTATTAACATTTCTATTATCATTTCTATTATTATTTCTTATATCATTTCTATTATCATTTCTATTAACATTTCTATTAACATTTCTATTAACATTTCTATTATCATTTCTATTATAATTTCTATTATAATTTCTATTGTAATTACCATTATAATTTCTATTATCATTTCTATTATCATTTCTATTATCATTTCTATTGTAATTAACATTCTAATTTCTATTATCATTTCTATTATCATTTCTATTATCATTTCTTTTATCATTTCTATTATCATTTCTATTAACATTTCTATTATCATTTCTATTATCATTTCTATTATCATTTCTATTATCATTTCTATTATAATTTCTATTGTAATTAACATTATAATTTCTATTATCATTTCTATTATCATTTCTATTATCATTTCTTTTATCATTTCTATTATCATTTCTATTTACATTTCTATTAACATTTCTATTAACATTTCTATTATCATTTCTATTATAATTTCTATTATAATTTCTATTGTAATTAACATTATAATTTCTATTATCATTTCTATTATCATTTCTATTATCATTTCTTTTATCATTTCTATTATCATTTCTATTAACATTTCTATTATCATTTCTATTATCATTTCTATTATAATTTCTATTATAATTTCTATTGTAATTAACATTATAATTTCTATTATCATTTCTATTATCATTTCTATTATCATTTCTATTATCATTTCTATTATCATTTCTATTAACATTTCTATTAACATTTCTATTATCATTTCTATTATCATTTCTATTATCATTTCTATTATAATTTCTATTGTAATTAACATTATAATTTCTATTATCATTTCTATTATCATTTCTATTATCATTTCTATTATCATTTCTTTTATCATTTCTATTAACATTTCTATTAACATTTCTATTGACATTTCTATTATCATTTCTATTATCATTTCTATTATCATTTCTATTATAATTTCTATTGTAATTAACATTATAATATCTATTATCATTTCTATTATCATTTCTTTTATCATTTCTTTTCTCATTTCTATTATCATTTCTATTAACATTTCTATTAACATTTCTATTAACATTTCTATTATCATTTCTATTATCATTTCTATTATAATTTCTATTGTAATTAACATTATAATTTCTATTATCATTTCTATTATCATTTCTATTATCATTTCTATTAACATTTCTATTAACATTTCTATTAACATTTCTATTATCATTTCTATTATCATTTCTATTATAATTTCTATTATAATTTCTATTGTAATTAACATTATAATTTCTATTATCATTTCTTTTATCATTTCTATTATCATTTCTTTTATCATTTCTATTATCATTTCTATTAACATTTCTATTAACATTTCTATTATCATTTCTTTTATCATTTCTATTATCATTTCTTTTATCATTTCTATTATCATTTCTATTAACATTTCTATTAACATTTCTATTATCATTTCTATTATAATTTCTATTATAATTTCTATTTTAATTAACATTATCATTTCTATTATCATTTCTATTATCATTTCTATTAACATTTCTATTAACATTTCTATTATAATTTCTATTATTATTTCTATTGTAATTAACATTAACATTTCTATTATCATTTCTATTAACATTTCTATTATCATTTCTTTTATCATTTCTATTATCATTTCTATTAACATTTCTATTAACATTTCTATTAACATTTCTATTATCATTTCTAATGTCATTTCTAATATCATTTCTTTTATCATTTCTATTAACATTTCTATTAACATTTCTATTAACATTTCTATTAACATTTCTATTATAATTTCTATTGTAATTAACATTATAATTTCTATTATCATTTCTATTATCATTTCTATTATCATTTCAATTATAATTAACATTATAATTTCGTTTATCATTTGTATAATCATTTCTATTATAACATTTCTTTTAAGATTTCTATCATCACATCAATTATCATTTCTATTTACATGTCTATTATCATCGTTATTTTTTGACCATTGTTTTGTATTATACCTAGGTAGTAGTAGTAGTAGTAGTAGTAGTAGTAGTAGTAGTAGTAGTAGTAGTAGTAGTAAAGGGATAATTAATTGAAGTTAAAAAATTACTATAACGTTGTAACAAATTTTAACCCCCGCCCCCAAAAGCTGAAATTCTGAAATGTGAAAACGAAAATGCAAGGAAAGAAAACCAAAAAACGAAACGAATGACGCTGCGATTTTTATTTATTTATTTATTTATTTATTTTTTTTTCAGGTTTTCGATGTTTGCGTAAAGAAGCAAGAAGCGCCGAACTGGCTGCTTCGAAGATGTTATTGCACCGCCATGTTGGAAATTTCTTACTCCTGACACGAGCGCCTCCTTGTGGCCACAGCCAATGTTTACAACTCTATGCACGTCGCCCGACATACGGGCTTCTCCGCCTTTAAATGGCTGACTCCTCAGTTTGTCATTAGTATTTAATCGTCGACCATAATGATTTTTTGCTTGTTGCATTTTTTTTTCTTTGGATTTATTAACTTTGTTTGGTGTATGTCTCGAGGGAAATCCATTTAAATTTCTTCTCTACTTCGTCCCGTGCTTTTTATGTTGCTTTTATATGCATTTCTTTTAAGCCGTTCATTTATTTTATCAAATTAACTGAATTATTTGTATTTAGAGATACGTCAAAGAATTTTCGGCACGATTCGTTACGGGTTCTTGCTGGACTAATTATTGCGCTGAACCAGTGGTATGAGTGTGCATATATATATATATATATATATATATGAATAAAAAATCAATACGGAAAATATATGAATGTTTATATATATATATATATATATATATATATATATATATATATATATACATATATAGATATATATGTATATATATATTTGTTTATTAATTATACAGAAGTACAGAAAAACAAGATGGCTGACGAGAGCTGAACATTATTTACGTGTTACCAATAACAGTTTCCCGTTGTGTTCGGCCTGAAACCGACGGTACCAATGTGCTTCTGTATAATTAATAAACAAATATTTAGCTCTTATATCGAAAAAGTTTTTCTTTGTAATCGAGCACTTTTTCGGAACTATTTCCCCAAAATTCAGTAGACAAATATATATATATATATATATATATATATATATATATATATATATATATATATATATATATATATTTCTCATAAAATGTATATACATGTATATATGACATCTAATTTACATAAGGAAAACACGCTGCTCTCCCCCATCATTATATATAGCCCCAATCCTCCGACTCTCTCGTCAATGACCATCCCTCTTGAAGAAGCCCGCATAAATCGGGCGAAACGTTGAGTATCCAGGTCCTTCCACCTTCATTTTATTTCATATATATATATATATATATATATATATATATATATATATATATATATATATATATATATATATGATGAAAATGATGGAAATAGTATTCTGACAAAATAGAGAAAATAAAAAGGAACAAACCGTATTATGTGTTCATCAACGTTTCGTCTTTATTTCGAGACTTCCTCTGGATGAATGAGATTAACCTAGCTTTGAAAGTTTTTGGTCTTTCGACTTATTTTAAAGAGTTTATTTAATTAAAAAGAAATAACAAGTAATGTCGCACCCGAAAATTAAGAAAAATACAGAGGTAGATATAGTTTTAAAACGAGCCTCCCCCACCCCCAAAAGAAAATAAATTTGTATATTTTTAAGTACTGCACAAGTGCCTTGAAATGACTTTTAAACGATACCCTCCCCTCCCCATGTTAAGAATGGCTTTCGAAATAATAACGTTATTATTTCAGCGCGGTACCAAAATTACATAAAACCGTGTTTTCTTTTTTGTTGTTTTGTAATAACACAAGAATCATTTAAACTGAATTAATTCTTCTAAATAAAATAATTGCTTTCTTTGATAATACGAGTTTTCTTTCTTTTATTTTTGTTTCGCAATGACACAAAAAGTGTTAAAACTAGAGTATTTTTAAAATAAATATTTGGTTTCGTTTTTCGTATCTTGGCTCCGTGATCAAGTTTATTTTTTTAAGCAAGAGTTAAAAATATTTTTTTTAAATATTATGGGGGTGCATAGTATCTTTTAAAAACAATATCTCCTTCAAGAACGGTAATAAAATGTGTTTTCTATCGATATTTATTCAATAAGGGACCAGTTTTCCTACCTAGCAAAAAGGCGGGATTTTCCGGGTATGAGTTTTCCGGGTACGGGTTTTCCGGAGACGAGTTTTCCGGGCACCACTTGAGGTAACATCACTTGGAGAAGGTGCACCATTCCTCGTAAAAGCCATAGTGAGAAGGTCTTATTTGGGCAGCGAATACTATGTGATTTTGAATATTTGGTCAGGGTTTACTTCTAGGGAAAAAGTATCCTCATGCCAGGTTGTTCTGACAAACCCCTTAGACACTCGAGGACAGTGTCAATTAGGCATTCAAGTTCTCTGTGGCAGAGCATATGTATATAGAAATGTGGTTATTTGAATTCTTTTTGTTTGTTTTCCCGCCGTTTTGGTGACCTTTACTGACCTCGGATTCGATGTTGAAAGCGAGCCATAAATTTATTTGATCTTATTCTTTGACAATCAATATAATATCGGCTTGAAACCTGATGAGCTGAGAGAGGCGCCATCTATTTAATTAAAGATTGAACATTTTTTTCTAAACTAATGCCATTCGTATTCAACATAAAAATGAGTCAATGCAAAAGATGGAATCGTTTCTAGTTATATCGATGAAGCTAAAACATTTCAAGTTAATTCAATTTATTCCAGTTTAAACATTATAAGCATCCTATGTATTTAATGGCGCTATAAAACCGGTAAAAATGGCACCGCAAAAATAGCACCGCAAAAATGGCACCGATAAAAATGGCACGGGTAAAAATGGCACCGATAAAAATGGCACGGGTAAAAATGGCACGGGTAAAAATGGCACCGATAAAAATGGCACGGGTAAAAGTGGCACGGGTAAAAATGGCACCGATAAAAATGGCACGGGTAAAATTGGCACGGGTAAAAATTGCACCGATAAAAATGGCACGGGTAAAAATGGCACCGATAAAAATGGCACGGGTAAAAATGGCACCGATAAAAATGGCACGGGTAAAAATGGCACTGATAAAAATGGCACGGGTAAAAATGGCACCGATAAAAATGGCACGGGTAAAAATGGCACGGATAAAAATGACACAAATAAATCTTTTATTCTGTCATTTAGTACCAATATTCCATAAACAATTTTTTCTGACAAAGGAAGAAGAATTGCGGTTTGCTGAATTTTGGAGATGGGGATTGGTTATTCGTATTATTTGGATTGTTTGGACTATTGTTCTGATCTTGAGTGTCATTTTCACAACAGTCGATGTAACCTTCGGCCTTCTTCAATTATATCTTTTCGAACTCGGAAATGGAGAGGCTAAACCCCCTTTTTTTCAAGTTAATAAAATTAATCAAAAGGATTTTTATTCTCTGCGCCAAAATCAGGAGACCTCCTAGAACTGTACAAAACTAGACCATTACTGTAATGACCTGGTCCCTGTTCGTTGCGGTATACGACTAGTTCTGTACAGTTCTAGGTGGTCGACACTCCCACGCTTTGCCTTCTCTCTTTGAGAAGAGGTTAGTGTATTGCTAATCACCTGAGGCACCGTGCCGAGAATACCGATCATCTTTTGCAGATCCAGAGCCCCCCTTTCCCTGGAGCACTGACTTTTTCGATTCCACTTTCCGAACCTGGTGTCACAGTTCTCGCGGCGAGAGAGGATTAATTTTTTAATCCAAGTTTTTTTTTAATTAGGAAGTCACCGCTTAGCAAAGCCTAAAGGCCACTCGAGGATAAAGATGAAAGAACACCGTGATGATCGTTAATGGTGAAACTTGAGTAGGGCCACGACCGACGTAAATATAGCAGGCTGTGTCACTAAAAGTCACGTGACCTGCAAACGTCAAAGGTGTAGTTCTACAACTCAAGACACTGACTCTTACGAAGGATGGCTATTTTATTTTATTTTATTTTTTTTTCAAATCTCAAAGAAATTGTGGCAGTCTTCATAAAACTGGTCCAAAGTAACTATTTTATTAACGGAAAGATAAATAATTATTTTGCATTTATACGCGTGCAATTAAAAGGGTGTATTTCTTTAGTGGGAAAATGCTGTGTAATTTTATATTTGATAAAAATGTATTCATTTATTAGTTCATACATGAATTTAATTATAAGTGAAAAATGTACCGTTTTTAAAATAAGTTTTTAAAAAGATTTTTTTACAATTATTTTTCTTGATAATACTGCAAACAAATTGAAAATTGAACAATAAAAAATTGGGCAATGGGAAATTGGCCAATTGAAAATTGGTCAATGGAAAATTGGGCCATTGAAAATCGGGCAATATAAAATTAGTCAATGGAAAATTGGTCAATGAAAAATTTGGCAATTGAAAATTGGGCAATGGGAAAATGGGCAATGGATGATTGGGTAATGGTAAACTATGCAATGGAAAATTGGGCAATGGAGATTTGAGCAATGGAAAATTGGGCAATGGAAAATTGGGAAATAGAAAATTGGACAATGGAAAATTGGGCAATGGAAAATTGGGCAAGAGAAAATTGGGCAATGGAAAACTGGACAATGGAAAATTGGGCAATAGAAAATTGGACAATGGAAAATTGGACAATGGAAAATTGGACAATGGAAAATTGGGCAATGGAAAATTGGGCAAGAGAAAATTGGGCAATGGAAAACTGGACAATGGAAAATTGGACAATGGAAAATTGGGCAAGAGAAAATTGGGCAATGGAAAATTGGACAATGGAAAATTGGGCAAGAGAAAATTGGGCAATGGAAAACTGGACAATGGAAAATTGGGCAATGGAAAATTGGGCAATGGAAAATTGGGCAATTGGAAAATTGGGCAAGAGAAAATTGGGCAATGGAAAACTGCACAATGGAAAATTGGGCAATAGAAAATTGGGCAATGGAAAATTGGGCAATAGAAAATTGGGCAATGGAAAATTGGGCAATGAAAATTGGGCAATAGAAAATTGGGCTATGGAAAATTGGTCAGTTAAAAATTGGGCAATGGAAATTTGAGTAATGGAAAATTGGGCAATAGAAAATCGGGCAATGGAAAATTGGACAATGGAAAATTGGGCAATGGAAATTTCAGTAATGGAAAATTGGGCAATGGAAATTTGGGCAATGGAAAATTGGACAATGGAAAATTGGGCAAGAGAAAATTGGGCAATAGAAAATTAGGCAATAGAAAATTGAACAATAGAAAATTGGGCAATGGAAAATTGATCAATGAAAAATTGGACAATGGAAATTTGAGTAATGGAAAATTGGGCATATAGAAAATCGGGCAATGGAAAATTGGACAATGGAAAATTGGACAATGGAAAATTGGGCAATAGAAAATTGGGCAATGGAAAATTGGACAATGGAAAATTGGGCAACGGAAAATTGGGCAACGGAAAATTGGGCAATAGAAAATTGGGCAATGGAAAGTTGGGCAATGAAAAATTGGGCAATAGAAAATTGGGCAATGGAAAATTGATCAATGAAAAATTGGGCAATAGAAAATTGGGCAATCGAAAATTGGGCAATAGAAAATTGGTCAATGAAAAATTGGGCAATGGAAAATTGGGGCAATGGAAAATTGGGCAATAGAAAATTGGGCAAGAGAAAATTGGGCAATAGAAAATTGGGTAAATTTTACAAAATAGAAAATCAATTATGGAATAAATATCGATTTGAAATATATTTTAGAACCGTCCTTGAGGGAAACATAATTTTAATTGCCTTATATTCCTACCTTGTAAAAATTGCTTAATTTTTAGTTGTTCAATTTTCCTAAATTCAAAGATTTATAAAGACCAGCGAGACCTGTGGAAATTCCACAGGAGACTCGTTCATATGTAATACATGGATGCTGGCATTCTGTAGATGTTCAGCGTAAATGGAGATGCTCTGATATTATTGTAGCTCTTTTGTTAAAACCGCAAAAGTATTTATTAATCTAGCAGGGACTCCCGGCGTAGCCCGGACGTAAAGTATGCTTAAATATGATATTTTAATTCTTGCAGATTTCGTATATAGTATTACAGAGTATATGTTCTATCGATTTTTATATATTACAAAGTTGCGATTTCAAAAATAAAAAATATATATCCATATGACTTGGGGGCATCATCTTGAATCGTAACCGAATCTTATGAAGTGAAGTGAATATATATATATATATATATATATATATATATATATATATATATATATATATATATATATATATATATATATATAGAACTTGAGTTCCTTCACCTCTAATCGAAACCGAATCCAAAACTTCTGAAGAATTTTTGGTGAAATTATTTATTAAAAAAAAAATAGCCGACTTAAGTGGCATTAACTATAATCGAAACCGAAACCAAAATTTATGAAGAATTCTTGGTAAAATTATTTATTACAAGAAATGGAAGTACATAACAATTAAACGACCCGAATGTAAGTGTGAGACAGAAAATAACACACGCTATTGTATTAATATATAAAATAGGGTTTATAGGTTCGGGAGATGCCGAGAACATTTTTTTTAATTGAAATTTTTATTGAACTGGAAAATTACTACTGTTCTGCAAAATAAGTTAAGAAACTCTCATATAAGAAGCAAAGAAAACGGAAAGTAGGTTTAACTGAAATTTGAAAATGGAGATTGTGTCGACGGAAAACGAAATCTCTTGATTTTACCGAAAAGAAAACCGTTAGATACAAATTTTAGTAGGAAAATTCCAAACAAAATATTCAGATCTGGCGAGAAAACAGTGAAAACTATCCACCCGAGACCGGAGTACTTTACACCCGCCACTCAGACATTTTACAATCAAATCATGTGATATCGACTGGTGACTCGAAAAGGATAAGTAATTGATGATTTCACAGAAGATCTCCTTTGAAGATGGCGCCGATTCAATTAACCGACAATTTTTCGGTTTTCACGGTCAGAAAGCAAAGTCATTCACTTCGCGATAGCGGCCGATGTTGAATGTTGATCTATGGCAGCCATCAAAAATATCGAATCCTTTCTCATTTCCTTTTTATCCTGTTCCGCCTTTTATTTTATTTTTTTTTTACAATCAATGTATAATCCTTTATTTGATATATTGGGCATCTCTTATTGTAAGTAATTTCAACTTTTACACACACACACACACACACACACACACACACACACACACACACACACACACACACACATACACACACACTCAGCCACACACCTACAAACATACAAACACACATATACAAAAACACACACATACAAACACACACATGCAAACACAAACACATACAAACACAAACACACATACAAACACACACATACAAACACAAACACATACAAACACACACACATAAAAACACACACACATAAAAACGCACACACATACAAACACACACACATACAAACATTGCTTTGTAAATAACAAACACTTTCTCTTTTGCCAGCAATAGCGGATGACACAGGTAAGGAAGGCATCTTTTGATAATCTGAATAAGTTACCCTAATTAATCATGAGCAACATAACTAGATCCTATATCCGGTATATTTTTGTTCTTGTGTCTAAGGGAGGCGACGTTTGATCAACACTGCTAGGGAGTCATGATTTAATATACTATTTTGTTTTTAAATGCCCGAAACAGTGTTTTATGGAAAACAACGGATGATCCCTGAAATAATATTAGTACGACTGTAAATCGTGAAAGCAAATTGATTCAACTATTGCAGCAAAATAATATGTTTAGTGGCAAAATAATTTTCCAATCAAGGAATTCAAATTATTTTTTATATATTAAAGGTTGAAACACTTCCAAGACTACACACACACACACACACACACACACACACACACACACACACATACATATATATATATA